>NW_004524780.1:4398833-4401256 GCF_000260255.1 Octodon degus
TCTGCGTCAATGGAGATAATCATGTGGTTTTTAATTTTCGCTCTATTGACATAGTGTATTACATTGATAGATTTTCGAATATTGAACCAACCTTTTCGGTAGGTTTTAAATTACATCTCGTATTTCATTGGTTGTTATTGGACTATTGAAAGTGGATATATCTTGTCAATTCAGTTGTGTAACTTGTACCTTTGTGTAACTTGTACCTAGGAATCTGTCCATTTCTTCTGTGTCTTCTATTCTGTTAGAGTAAAGATTCTCAAAGTGGTTTTGATAATCTTCTGAATTTCCACTGGGTCTGTAGTAATTGCACCCTTTTCATTCCTGATTGGGTTTCCTCCCTATGTTTCGGTATTTGCTTCTTTACTTCAGATGCAATGAGTTCTGAGAATTCTTTTTTTATTTCAGAAAAGAAGTGCACTCTGAGTTCCTCTATAACTTTCTGCTGTTGCTTACTTGCTATCGACGCTATTAATTCATGCATTAGAGCCAAGCTAGTGTCCTCTGCATTTGTTCTGGGTGGGCATTGGGTTTCCTTCATATGTTTCTGCATTTGATTCTTTATTTCAGTTGTTATTAATTCAGGGGTTTCTTTTTTTATTTCCAATCTGAGTTCCTCTATACCTTTCTGCCGCTGTTTCTTTATTTCAGAGGCAGTTGATTCATTGCTTTCAGCTGTGTGATTCCCAGTTTTTTCTGTGTGAGTGTCCTCCGTACTTGTTAAGGGGGGGCTTGGGTTCTGAGGTTGCATTTTCTTCCTTCTTGTCATTTGTATAGCACTGTCTTCTGACCTTCGTTGTAGGTCTTTGTTGTAGTTATAACCTTAGCATATATTGAAGTTCAGGTGCAGATCTGCAAAGTTTGGATTTATCCAGCTGTGCCACGCTTGAATCTGGCTGTTGTGCTCAGCTCCTTCCTGCTACTGCACTTGGGGGTGAACCTGTTGTCCCCCTCTGGCAAGATTTTCTGCTCTTGGACTAGCTAGGTTGTTCTATCCTTTACACTCTCTGCAGGGATTGCAGCTGAAGGGTTTCACTCGAGGCCTGTATGCCTGGCCTGAGCTGAGCCTGGAGGGTACTAGGTGGAGTAAGGGGGAGAGGCAGCTCTCCCACACACTCACTGGGCCTGAGCTAGGACTAGGTCTGGGGGTTCCCAGAACACTGCAGAAATTCCTACTAGGTGGACGGGGTGGGGGAGGTGCTGCAGAGTTTTAGGGGGTCTACCAACGGGGTAGAAGAGGATCTCACCCACGCTGTGCCTGGGCTGGGACCAGTAATAGGTCCCACCAGCACAGGGTAACTGTTAGCTCTCCCACACACTCATGGGGCCTGGGGTAGAACTGGGTCTGGTGGTTCCTGGAATGCTGCAGAAATTCCAACTCGGCCCACCCTTTTCATTCCTTATTGCTTGTATTTGAATTTTTTCTTTCCTCTTTTTGATGAGGTTAGCTAAGGGCTTATTCATTTTATTTAATCTTTGAAAGAACCAGCTTTCTCCTTTTTTAATTCATTGAATTGTTTTCTTCGTTTCAATTGAATTAAATTCTGCTCTAATCTTTATGATTTCTTCCCATCTTTGGGCTCTGGGTTTGGTTTGCTCTTTTTTTTCTAGATGTTGAATGTGTAGCATTAGGGTATGTATATTTTCTCGTTCTGTTTTCCTAATGTGTGAGGTCACAGCTATGAATTTGCCTCTGAGAACTTCTTTCATTGTATCCCATAAATTCTGATAAGTTGTGCTTGAATTTTCATTGAACTGCAGATATTGTTGAATTTCTTGTTTAATTTCATCTGTGACCCATGGTTGCTGAGTAGGGTGTCATTTAATTTCCATGTATTTAAGGGGTTTTTTCTGGTTTCTTTTGTCATTTATTTCCAGTTTCATTGCACTGTGGTCAGATAATGTGCATGACATCTTTTCTGTTTTCTTACATATACTTATGCATGACCTATGGACCAGTATAAGGTCTATTTTAGAAAATGACCCATGTGCAGCTGAGAAACATGTGCATTCAGCTGTGTTTGGGGGAAACACTCTGTATATGACCACCAAGTCCATTTATTTCAAGCTGTGGTTCAGTTCTGTTATTTCTTTGCTAAGTTTTTTTCTGTTGACCTATCTTTTGAGGATAAGGGGGTGTTAAGGTCTCCTGTTAAAATTTTGGTATTAGATATTAGATTTTCCATGTCCGTTAAGATTTACTTTATAGAGCTAGGAAACATGACAATGTCAAGCTATACAGCTATATGTAAAAGATCAGCAAGGCAATGATCCTGAGAATATTCAGAAGATTTTTTAATCTAGCAGTTAATTGGAAAGATTCTCACCCTGACTAACTATATATACTGATACCTGTGAACTAAGCTACTGCACTGCAGATGGTAAATTGTAATAGTAGTTTCATGTTTGGAGTGCCTGTCATT
>NW_004524780.1:4402577-4433283 GCF_000260255.1 Octodon degus
ATGAGTGTTACCTCTTCCTCTTGAATTTTTCCCCTAACCAGTATATAGTGGCCTTCTTTATTTTGCTTGATCATTGTTGGTTTGAAGTTGAGACTGTCTGAGAATAGGATTGCTACCTCTGCCTTTTTCTGAGGTGCTGGAGCATATACTATTTAGTTCCACCCTTTGACTTTCAGCCTTTGAATGTCTTTATGAGTTAAATTCTTGTATACAACGTATTGTTGGATTTTATTTCCTAATCCACTGTGCCAGTCTATTTCTCCTAATTGGTGAATTGGGTCTATTTACATTGATGGTTATAATTGAGATGTATTAACTTATGATTGACATGTTATTTACCTGTTGTCATTTACTCCTTTTTCTCCTGTGTTTAATTGCTTGCCCTATTTAGTTCGTTGCTTCTGATCTCATTGATGGATTTCTGATCATTTTGATCCCTCTCTAGAGCATCTTTCAGTAGCCTGTGTAGGGTTGGCTTTCTCATCATGAAATTTTTTAGCTGTTCTTTGTCGTGAAAGTAATTCACTTCTCCATCAAACTTGAAAGAGAGTTTTGCAGGGTATAGTAGTCTGGGCTGGAATTTGTTTTTGTAGAGGATTTGAAGTACTCTGCTCCATGCTTTTCTTGCCTTCATGGTTTGTGAAGAGAAGTCGGCCGTAATTCTAATGGGTTTTCCTTTGAATGTGATCTGCTTCTTTTCTCTAGAGGCTTTCAGTAGATTATTCTTGTGCTGAATTTCTGGAATCTTGACTATTATATGTCTCAGTGTGTTTTTCATTGGGTTGAGGTTACTTGTTGTTCTGTATACTTCAGTTATTGACAGTCAGATTGTTGCAGAACTTCGGGCTACGCACAGACATGTACACAAAGAAAAATGTCCCCTCCAAGAGCAAAGCTGCTGCCAGTGCCAATCGAGAGTAGACAGAAAAGGAGACCCTGCTACTCCTGGAGGCCCTGGAAATGTACAAGGATGATTGGAACAAAGTATCTGAGCATGTGGGAAGCCAAACGCATGACAAAAGCATCTTGAATTTTCTTTGCCTTCCCATTGAAGACCCATATCTGGAGGACTCAGAGGCCTCTCTGGGCCCCCTGGCCTACCAGCCCATCCCCTTCAGTCAGTCAGGCAACCCTGTCATGAGCACTGTTGCCTTCCTGGCTTCTGTCATCAACCCCCAAGTCACCTCTGCTGCTGCAAAATCAGCCCTAGAGTAGTTCTCCAAAATGAAGGAAGAGGTACCTATAGCCCTGGTGGAGGCCCACGTTCGGAAAGTGGAAGAAGCAGCCAAAGTGACAGGCAAGGCAGACCCAGCCTTTGGTTTGGAGAGTAGTGGTATTGCAGGAACCACCTCTGATGAACCTGAGGGCATAGAGGAGAGCTGGACTGATGAGGCACGGGCAGATGGCCAGGCCACAGATGAGAAGAAGGAGCCCAAGGAACCCCAAGAAGGAGGAGGGGTTATAGAGGAGGAAGCAAAGGAGAAAACGAGTGAGGCTTCCAAGAAGGATGAAGGGAAAGGTAAAGAAGGTGAAAGTGAGAAGGATCAGAGAAGATTGACGGGGACCCCATCGTTGATCCTGAGAAGGAGAAGGAGCCCAAGGAAGGGCAGGAGGAAATGTTGAAGGAAGTGTTGGAGTCAGAGGGGGAAAGGAAGACAAAGGTGGAACGGGATATTGGTGAGGGCAACCTGTCCACTGCTGCCGCTGCCGCCCTGGCTGCTGCTGCAGTGAAGGCCAAGCACTTGGCTGCTATAGAAGAGAGGAAGATTAAATCTTTGGTGGCCCTGCTGGTGGAGACCCAGATGAAAAAATTAGAGATCAAACTCCTTCACTTTGAGGAACTAGAGACCATCATGGACTGGGAGAGAGAAGCACTGGAGTATCAGAGGCAACAGCTCCTGGCTGACCAGCAAGCCTTCCACATGGAGCAGCTGAAGTATGCGGAGATGAGGGCCCAGCAGCAGCACTTCCAACAGATGCACCAACAGCAGCAGCAGCCACCACCAACCCTGCCCCCAGGCTCCCAGCCCATATCTCCCACAGAGGCTGCTGGGCCACCCACAGTGCATGGCCTGGCTGTGGCTCCAGCCTTTGTGGCCCCTGCTCCTGCCAGAGGTGGGGCCTCTCCTGGAACCTTGGGCCCTTCAGAACAGATTGGGCAGGCAGGGCCAACAACGGGGCCACAGCAACCACAACCAGCTGGAGCCCTCCTGGACCCCATGGCCCCTCACTGTTCCCCAGCCAACAAACTCCTCCCTCAGTGATGCCAGGGGCAGTGTCAGGCAGCGGGCACCCAGGCGTTGGGGTAATGTTCCTTTGGGTTTGCCTTTTGGCATGCTACGTCCACCTCCTCCTGCTCCATCCATCATCCCATTTGGTAGTCTAGCTGACTCCATCAGTATTAATTTTCCCCCCCCTCCTCCTAACCTGCATGGGCATTACCACCATCTCCCATTCACCCCAGGCACTCTCCCCCCACCTAACCTGCCTGTGTCCATGGTGAACCCTCTACATCCTAACCTGCCGGCAACCACCACCATGCCATCTTCCTTGCCTCTTGATCCGGGGCTCGGATCGGCCGCAGCCCAGAGCCCTGCCATTGTGGCAGCTGTTCAGGGCAACCTCCTGCCCAGTGCCAGCCCACTGCCAGACCCAGGCACTCCCCTGCCCCAGGACCCCACAGCTCCAAGCCCAGGCACAGTCACCCCTGTGCCACCTCCACAGTGAGCAGCCAGTCAGACACCTCTTCCCTCACCCCCCATGGAGATCTCTGTTCCAGAAACAGTCCTCCTTCATCACTGGGACCCTTCCCCAGATGGAGAGTTATCACTACGTAAGGAAAGCTCCTCCTGTCCCTCCACAGCCCCCACATGCCTGCAGAGGCATGCACTTTCATATCGGATTACTCAAGGACTTCTGTTTAAGAGATGTTTGTAATGTCCAGCAGAAGGGATAGGATGGGGTGGCTGTCCATGAAGGGCTGGGGAAAGGTGTTTATATAAGGTTCTACTTAACCACTTCCAAAGGTGCACTCCCTTTAGAACTACTGCATTTTTTTTGCATTTTTTATGGATAAAAAAATTAAGCCCTTTAAAAGGAAATAATTTTAAAAAGTTACATTGGAGCTTCCTTCTAAAAATTAACCAACTTTTACATTGTTTTGAATTGGGAGGGTGACAGTCTTAAGGAAGTGGAATAAAGTTATAGGGAGAATGAGCTCTGGGGATGGATCAGGGTACCAAACCTGTCCTCCCAAGTCTCTTGGTAGTGACTCAGTTCCCCTCTCCCACTCTGCCATTCATACTAATCTTTCCTGCTGCTTCCTCATTGTTGCTGTTCTAGGCCACCCTAGCTCAATCAAGGATCCCTTCCCTCTGAATGTCAGTTTTGTGTTTGTTTTTAAAAGTCATCTGCTTAGTTGATGTCAGCATATGTGTATTTGGGAGGGGACATACTTTGGGGGGATTCCTGTGATAGTTAACAGAGGAAGAACAGGCTATTGTTCTTCCCTTTCCTGGGTTTTATCTCTGAGCTCCCGAAAGGTGTGGAAGGGGAAGCTGTTAACAGGGAGTTTTTTAAAACCTGAAAATTTTGAAAAGCACTTAAACATCTCATGACTTAAATAGGTGACTCCCCTAACCTCTGCTCTCCCACCAAGACTGGCAGAACCTGATAGTTTAGGGGTTCCCCAGATGAGGACACAGGTTTGGGAGCAGGGCAGCTTGGCTCTGCTCCCCATATTCCAGTGCCTCCCCATTACACTTCCTTTCCTTACCCTTGACATGGAGGCAAATTGGATTATAGGCTCTATACCAGTTCTGGTTCCTTCTACCAGTACCTTAACACTCATGTCCCCATGTTTCTCTTCCTCTGCGTCTTGGAACCTTCTGTTCAAAGTTTTCTGTAAATTTTCTCTTTCCTTTCTTTTTTTTCCTTTTTTTTATAAATTAATTTGCTTTCAGTTTGAAAAAAAAGACAGAAAGTCTGATTGTTTCCTCATATTTGAGAAAATTTCTGCTATTACTTCTGCCCATATTTTTTTTAATGTTATTTGTATTGACTCCTCCTTTCTCATTGATATCTATTAGTCTCACAGTGTTCATCTTTGCATCGTCTTGCAGGTGATGGATTAGTCTTTCCTGCATCTTTATTTTTTTCAAGAGATCCTTTCTTACATTTTCACTAGCTGCACCACTGTCTTCAAGATCTGAAACTCTGTCTTCTCTTTCACTTAAACCGTTTTGCAAGCTTGTGATTGAGATTTTAATTTCCCCTATTTCTCTGACTCTGCTTCATGTGATCTATTTCTTTCCTGTATTGCTCATTCAAGGAATCTGCCATTTTTCTAATCTCCTCTATTTTTTTTAATCAATGTCTTTTTTAGAAGCAGTTATAAATTCTTTTACTGCAATGTTTTTTTCAGATTGGGTTTCCTCCCTATGTTTTTCTAGTTGATTCTTCAGATTTTATGAGTTTTGAAAATTCTTTTTTTATTTCAGAAATGAATTCCACTCTGAGTTCCTCTATAACTTTCTGCTGTTGCTTATTTACTATCAATGCTATTTGAACTGAACTAGTAGAAAGGAATTCCATTCTGAGTTCCTCTATGATTTTCTGCTGTTGCTTATTTACTATCGATGCTATTAATTCATACACTTGAGCTCAGCTAGTGTCCTCTGCACTTGTTCTGGGTAGGCATTGAGTTTTTTCCATATGTTTCTGCATTTCATTCTTTACTGCAGATTTTATTAATTCAGGGATTTCTTTTTTCATTTCCAATCTGAGTTTCTCTATACCTTTCTGCAGCTGTTTCTTTATTTCGGAAGCCGTTGATTCATTGCTTTCAGCTGTGTGATTCCCACTTTGTTCTGTGTTAGTGTCCTCTGCACTTGTTATGGGTGGGCTTGGGTTCTGAGATTGCATTTTGGTCCTTCTCATTGTCATTTTGTGTAGCACTGTCTTCTGACTTTTGTTATAGAGCTTTTTTGCCGTTATAACCTTAGCATGTACTGAAGTTCAGGTGCAGATCTACAAATTTGGATTTATCCAGCTGTGCCTGGCTTTGTTCTGGATGCTGTGCTCAGCTCCTTCCTGCTGCTGCCCTTATGGGTAAACCTGTTGTCCCCCTCTGGCAAGATGTTCTGCTCCTGTACTAGCTTGGTGGTTCTGTCCCTTACACACTCTGCAGGGTTTGCAGCTGCAGGGTTTCACCCAGGCCTGTATGCCAGGCCTGAGCTGAATCTGGAGGGGCCAAGATTGAGTAGGAGGGAGAGGCAGCTCTCCCACACACTCACCAGGCCTGTGCCAGGACTGGGTCTGGGGCTTCCCAGAACATGGCAGAAATTCCTACTCTGTGAGAGGGGTTTTGTGGGACACTAGGTAGTGATGGGGGAAGTCCCAAGAGAGTGAAAGAGGGAGTCACTCAGGCTGCATCTGAGCTGGGACCAGTCGGTCACACCAGCACAGGGTAGCCAAAGCTCTTTCACACTCTTACAGGGCCTGGACTAGGACTGAATCCGGAGCTCCCCAGAACACAGCATACATTCCCATTGAGCAAGCGGGGGTAAGGGAGGTGCTGCGGAGTGGTGGTGGGCATCCCAGTGGGGTGGAATAGGGTCTCACCCACGCTGCGCCTGGGCTGGGATCAGTAGGTCCCACTAATATAGAGTTGCCGGAAGCTCCCACACACACTCACCAGACCTGAGCTAGGACAGGTTCTGAGGCTTCCCGGAATGCAGTAGAATTTCCTACTTGGCGGGGGTGGTGAGGGAGTTGCTGCGGATTGGTGGGGGGAGTACCAAGGGGGTGGAAGATAGTCTCACCCACGCAGTGCCTAGGCTGGGACCAGTAGTTCCCACCAGCGCAGGGTAGCTGGAATTCTCCCACACACTCACTGTGCCTGGGCTAGGACTCTTTTGTTTCTTTTTAAATTATTATGTGTTGATGGTACAGAAGGATCACACTTGTCATGGATAGTTGGCCCGTGCATCTTAATTCTCATGGTGTCCTTTCCTCTTCTCCTTTGCCTCCTCCCTTCACCTTTATAACAGATCTATAAAGAGGACTATTGCATTTGCTCATATTTCAAGACCTGATTTATACTCATACATGAGATTTCTCTTTAATTCCTTTGGGCATTGTGGTTTTCTCTTCTTTTCCTCCTGTGTCTGTGTCTTTCTACAATAAATAGATTTGTTCCAATTATTTTCACTTTTACTGGCCTATCACATGTATAACCTGGTTAAATTAACCTTTAAAAACACATATTCAAGGTGATTATAGTCATAACTACCACATTCTTACCTAATGGCACTGTTGTAAGAGCTAAATTTAAAGCATAAAGCAATGCCTCAAATAGATTAGATATTTTAATGCTCCAAACATGTTATCATTCTGGACCATTTCAAATCTACAGTGAATATATACTTCATTCAAGTTTCAAGCAACTTATAAAACTGAACAAACAACCATATTGGTGCTTATTAAAGGTAGGGTGCAGAATTACAGTGGGGGAAGACTGGTATCTCTGATTTCATCTCCATCTTCCTCATGGGTCTTTACTAATTCCTTGATCTTTTATACATTGGTTGGCTTTTCCAATTTGTCTCATTGATTATTTCTGTTTTGCTCCACTTACTTTTTTTTATTTTGTGTTATTTGTTAGAATGCTGATTTTATGCTTTGTAAAATTGTGGCACCGTTTTCATTTCCTAGTTCTGTGAATTTTAACCAACAAAGATGGTAACACAATCACAAATTAGATTTCCAAATATGGTGATGATGATACGTTAGTTCTAGTGCTACAAAACTGTACCAGTACTTTCTGAAGTGATGGTTTTTCCTGACCTCAGTCCTGGCAGCCTCTCATGTGCTTTCTGTCGTTAAGTTTTCTTTTCCAGAATGCAATATGTAATGTAGACTTTGTGCCATTGTGTATGTGTGTGTGTGTGTGTGTGTGTGTTTCCCTTGGGTGGAACCAATGGCTTTCACAATGAGCTACAACCCCAATCCCCTTTTTCATTTTTATTTTGAGACAGGATCTTATGAACTCACTATACTTAAGCTTGTAATCTTCCTGCCTCAGTCTCCCTAAAGGGCTTAGGTTACAGGCATGCTCCACCAAGCCCAGCTTAAGTGCTTCTTAAAATACCTCCTCAAAATGTTTTGTAGTACAGTGGAAATCCAGCTTTTCTTTTCTCCTTTTTACTGGAGTGTAGAATTTTGTTCAACAGAAATACTATATTCTATACGTGTGTTCTCTAGTTGGAAGACATCTGTGTCATTTTCTGCATAAGATGTTGCTGTACAGCGCTGTTTGCATTTGAGGACACAGGTGTTTATTCCACTTGGGTGAATGCCAGGAAATAAGAATGACAAGTCCTATGATCAGTCGTATCCAATTGCAGCTTCTAGTTGGAATGCAATAATAAGCATCCAGGTTGCCCTTACTCCCAAACAACTAGAAAACTGAACAACATACAGAAAAGGGTTGCTGCGGATTCCACACATAAAAAATCACTGAGGGCCAAGAAACTAGCAAGATAGTCTAGGACTGCCTGAGAGAGGTTCCCCCACATGACTAACACAGGAGAGGAACCCACTTTAAATTTAGAGACACTGCCAGGTATGAAGAGAAAAACCTGTTATACTAACACTCCTAGAGGCTCAGGCAGGAAAACTGCAGCTTGAGCCTGGCCTGAGCAATTTAGTTACTTAGTGGGACCCTGTCTCAAAATTAATTTTTAAAAAGGCTGAGAATATAGTTCTGTGCCAAGGTCCTGAGTTCAATCTCCAGTACTACAAAACAGTAAATAAGCATAATGAATAAGACTAAATGATGAAAAACATATATTATAGAAACATTATTCAAAAGAAAATTGGAGGAGTTGTATAATGTCAAAGTAAATTTCAGAGCAAAGAACTTCACTTGGGGAAAAAATAGGCTCTTTACTAAGAGTCACATCATTAATATAAAAGAAGAACATAAAAAGTTTTAATATTTATGTGACTAATGCACAGAGCTTCAAAATACATCAAGTAAAAACTGACAGAATCACGATGAATAATCACCAAATCTAGGATGATAGTCCTAGTTTTAAATATGTTTTTTGAAAAATTGATGGAAATCAGACAAATTTGAATAATGTCTGGGTGAATGTTTATCACATACTTGAAAAGAACGTGCTATTGTGGGTGGAGTGTTCTATAACCTTGTTTGACTAAATTGTTTCGGCTGATATAATTTTCTCAAAAGCCTTGACTGTTTCCTCCATATTTTACAAGGATTTTCTGCAGTACTAAGAGGATAATCCACTGACCTTTCTATTTTCTTTTACTATTTTTTGGCTTCTACTAAGATAATTCAGATATAATGCCCTTAAATGTCCTCACTGAACTTCAGTTTCATTAAGTGGATTTTTCAGTCGTGGCCCATCACTTCCAAGGACATTTTTCTGTAACTAAGACTGAACTTTTTTTTGTGGTACTGGTGACTGAACTCAGGACCCTGTGCTTGCCAGGCAAGTGCTTATGCTACTGAGCTATCTCCTTAGCCCTAGACTGACCTTTTAATCCTTTGAAAATATCAGCAAAAGTTAAGGAACCATACCCTGGGATTTTTCTCAAAAGTTCCTATTTCTAGCAATAGATATCTCTACTTTAGAAATGTTTGCTATCCAAATGGGCTTAGAACTTCTCAAGTCATCAAGTCTTCGATCCAGTTTGTTAAACATGTCTTCCTCTTAATTCCTTTTCTTCTCAGTTTCTACTCAAAGCAAGGAACAGAAAAAAAGAAAAAAGAAAAAGAAAAAGGTCTTAACTTTAACACTTTGTTTGGAAATCACCTCACCTTAATGTTCAATTCCATCATTTAAAACTTTCACTTTCCACTTAACCACAGGACACAATCCTCTTAGCTCTCTGTCACTATGTAAAAGTCCCCTTTCCTCCAGTTTACATGGACATGGCCTTCATTATCTCTGGGCTATTGCCCACAGTAACCTTATGTTCATATCACTGCCAACAGTCTACTCATGACAACTTAGATTTATTTAACTTGAGTAAGTGTTCTCCATCATGCTCCTGAATTCATTCATATAGAATCCTTAAGTCTTTATTCCTGCTAAGAGTATGTTCAAGATATTTCAGGCTTTGTCATTGTCCTCAGAATTCCTGAAGTTTTATTTGTTGGTATGTAACAATAAATTACTTTCTCATTGTTAGAGTTTTTATTGCAGTAACTGATTGCCAGCCATGAAACACTGAGGTCCTTTTCTTTTGATGCTAACAACTTGACACCAACCCCACTCCATACAACAGAAACTTATTTTCTTGGATTTCTTTACAGTATAAATTCCAGCTGGGCTTCACTGGGTTAAAGTCAAGGTATTAACAGAGCTGAATTTCTTCCAGTAAGCTCTGGAAAGCTATCCACTCACCTAGCTGTTTTTACCTGCTTCCAGAGACTGCACGTTATGTGCCTGATGGTACACTTTCTCCTCCAAAGCCAGCACCTTCTATCCTTCTGAACTTCTCCCAATAATGTCTTCTTCTGCTTCCAGCTTCTCCTAGGAAGGCTTTTGTAAAGCTTAAATGATCAGTTTGTACTACCCTGGACAGTCCACACTACCCTCCATTTCTCAAGGTCTGTAATCTTAATCCTGTGTGCAAAGACCCTTTCTCCCATGTAGATAACATACTCACAAGTTTCAGAGATTAGATTACAGGCTTCTGTGGGGCACAAACTTCTGAATACTTTATCATCCCCATTGATTATTCAGTAATTTGGCTAAGCAATATTTAGAAATTATGTGAGAATTTCTTTTTTCTTTTCTCTTTCTTTCTTTTTCTTTTCCTTCTTTCTTTCTTTTTTTTTTTTTTTTTTTTTGTATTTAGTACAGGGTTTACAGGGCCTCCCTATGTAGATTGGAATCATAGTGATCCTCCTTTTTACAGCCTCCCAAGGCACACCACCACACCTAGTCCCAATTAACATCTCGGCATGCCCCAGAGGTGGGACTGATCTTGAACACCCCTGTGTCTGCCTAACCAGGTGTTTTAATCTACTGATCTATCTGGCTGGCCATCTGTAAGAATTTCTTGAGCTAAGCTGCTCTTTGTATTACTTCAGTCAATGGTATATTTTGTTGAAAGAAAAATTTTATTAGCATCTCATTGATCTTGAGAACTTTGTTTCAACATCTATATTCTAGAGAGTCACCTCCTTATTTTCATAAGTATATAGATCAACACTGAATTAAAACAAAGGAACTTATCCAGAAGAGGAGTGGGCAATTCAGAGCTCAACTAAGGGCTTTTCTTAGATGCCAGAGTCTATGTTGTCCATGTCATTAACACCCTAGTTGTACCAGAGGAAAACACATTTTATTTACAACCATACCCACTGGTGTAGAAAGAACTTCTCAACAGAACTTAGCATATGTCCTCTGAATTTAGGAGACATTGATATTGTTATCTACCCATCCTTTAAAGATATCTCAGTGAAAGGCCACCTATAATATCAAAGAAAGAAAGAGCCACTGAGAAAAGTCTGTGGTCCCAAAGAGACAAGAAGCCATGGGATGCCCAAGCTCTCGGTGGGCACCAATTGAGGGAGTCAATTTTGATATCATTGAGGAAAGCACTGGGGATTCTTCCCACAGCTAGGGGCCTAAGAGGCATACTACCAGGGGTAGGAGCTAGTCAGAATGTGAAGAGATAGCCCAAGTGGGCACAGTCTAAGGCAAAGAAACAGGAAGTGAGGGAAACTAAGCTAGGCTCAATGAAGAGTTTACTAAGGACACCCTAGAGCAAGGCCGCATCCCAACCAGCAGCCACATTCAGCTGCTCAGGAAGAATTAGAAACACATAATGAAATAAACATTCTGCCGTGGATCTTTGATTTTTATGGCTTTTTGGAATTCACTGAAGCTTTCTGAGCCTGAAAGTCTCTACTGATATTATAGAAGCAATGAGACAACCTTGTAAATGGGTTGTGGGGAAGAAAATTTTGGAATCTAAAGTACTTGGAAAATTTCCTGACAGGATTGAATGCAAAACATTCTTTGCAAGTATTATAGACCCAAGATTGACCATAAGAAGAGCCACAAGTACTTTTTGCTTGAAGAGACACTAAGTGTAGCTGAAAAGTAATAGGTTTTATTTATGCTCTGAATCAAAAAAATGGGAGCCTACAAAGGATGGTTAAATGATATGGTGAATGTTTAAATATTTTAAAACTATTATAATAAAAGATATATTACACTGATCTCCTTCAAAATATTTCCTCTTGATTTGAGTGTACTTAGCCCATGGTTCATGCTGATTTATAAAGCAGTTATGCAGTCCTTATTCTTGAGTGGCTTTATGAGGTGTGATCAAAAATTTGGTGAACATCCATCCAACACAAAGGCAGGCACGTAAAATCATGATACTGTGTCCTGATCCAGCTTAGTCATTGGACCTGGCACTGTACAACTTCTGGATCATCCCCAAAGTCAAAATGACCATAAAAGGTAAGCAGTTTAAATCTATAGATGCACCCAGGACAGTACAAATCAAGTCACTTAGGAAAAAGATCTCCAGAGAGGCTACAGAAAGTGACAAGGACAGTGAGATAATTGTATACTAACTGAGGAGAAGCTGGGTAATATTGACATGTCTTCTCCTATAATATATTTTAAGAGTATTCATCAAAATATTCACTGTGTGTTTTGATCATATCTTAGGTTTTTTTGTGGTTATGTGTTTGTTTGTTTGTTTTGTGGAACCAGGGATTGAACTCAGGCTCTTGCACTTGCCAGGGAAGCACTTATTCCACTGAGCCATCTCCCCAGCCCCTTGATCACATCTTGTATGCAAAAAACAGAAAACTTAGCTGAAGGACTGAAAAGCATTGTTACTCACATTTTCCTTTAGTTATAAAAACAGTAAGCAGTTAATTCCATTCAAAAATTGTATACAAGGCATCAGGTAAAGTGTAAATTAGTAATAATATCAGCAGTAATGAATAACATACTATTCTCGGCTTTCAGTAATTCATGATTACAAAAGAGAAACAACTCAAGAACAAGGTAAATGTTTCAAAAAGTGACACGTACAAAAATTGTAACATTTTTAGAGAACCTCAAACTATAAAAAGAGAGTGGAAACACTGAAAGAAAGTTAACACAAGGAAAAGAGGATGAAAGAATATGAAGATCTAAACACTAAAACAGAAACACTAAATCTACTGTAAGAGAAAGTAGGTGGAAATCTTGAAGATATAGGGGTAGGCAAATATTTCATGAAAAAAAATCAAACTGCATAGGAAATACTTGAAAGAATCAACAAGTGGGACCTCCTCTTATTGAGAAGTTCTTGCAGGTCAAAAGAAATTACCAACAGAGCTATTCTGCTGAAGGACCTTGTCATGCTGGCCTTCCTGGTGAATTTGGCAGTTCTCATCAGAGGAGAAACTTGAGACCTCGCTATTGTTGAGAATGGCTATGATTCTCATTAAAGGAGCTATCTATGGTCCTCACATTGAGCATTGCTTCCTGACTCTGAAGAGGAAGATGGTGCACAACTCGGCCTCCTAGAGAAGCTTGCTATGCTGGATCTCCTGATGGGAACTCAGCTTTCCGTTTTTCAGAGGGGTTCTAGTCTTTGCCATCAGCTTGGGCATCATCTCCTGATGTCTGGCACAGACTCTTCAGCCTCCACCTTGGATCCTTCAGTCTTCTGGTGTAGACTCATTAGCCTTCTATCACAGACCCACAAGCCTCCTGATACACACTTGCATGGACACGGCAGTAAGCTCCAAACCTTGGACTGAACCCTTCAGCCTCCACTGTGCGGACACCTGCACGCTTCCTCACCCAACTCTGCGAGAAGCCATTGTAAGTCACTCTTGTAATTTTTATACATTTGTACATTGTGTGTCATATCTGTTTCTCCAGTAAAACCCTGACTCATACATCCCCTCTCTTACCCTGACATGATAGATAGCATAAGGAAAAAGTTAAGACCCAATAATCAATTAGTTAAAAGTTTAACTCCTAATCATGCTTGATAAAGGCAGGTGACTTTTTCTTCAGTTCTAACTGAAAAAATGAAAAAAATAGTAACTAAAGTAGGTTTTTTAATGAAGATTCACTGGTTTTTTTTTTTGTTTGTTTTGTTTTTTCAGAACCAAGGATTGGACTCAGGCCCTTGCGCTTGCCAGGAAAGCACTTATTCCACTGAGCCATCTCCCCGGCACCTGAAGATTCACTGTATTAAATAGAATGATACATGTGAATCATGTACCACAAGATCAGACACATGCAACCTTTATTAGCTGTTATTGCTGTATACTTTTACTTTTTGCCTTTAAAAAAAACTGATATTTTTTGTGCAGAACTGAATAAAACAAAATCCACTACCCCCTCCAAAAAGAAAGAAAGAAATTACCAACAAAGTGAAAAGATAACCCACAAATTTGGAAAAAATCTTAACAAATTATCACTCAGAGAAAGGTCTTCTATCTAGAATATACAGAGCTAAAAAAAATTAGGGTCCTAAAAATTAAAAGAACATTGAGATACCATCTCACCCCAGAAAGAATGCCCATCATAAAAAAGTTAACTAACAACAAATGCTGGAGAGGCTGTAGGGGAAAAGGAACTCTTCTCCACTGCTACATCCATTATGGAAAACAGTGTACAGATTCCTTAAAAAATTAGGACTAGAAATCCCATTCAATTCAGCTATTCCTCTTCTGGGTGTTTTCCTAAAAGAACTGAAAACATTATATCATAGTGCACCCAGGTTTGTATCAGCACAATTTGTCATAGCCAAATCTTTGAAACAACCAAAATATCCATCACCTGAGGAATGGATGAAAAAGATGTGGTATTTTTAATACCATGAAATATTACTCGGCTATAAAGAAAGAAAAGCTCGAAGCCTTCATATTTAGGTGGATCTAACTTGCAGTTATACTCGTAAGTGAAATAGAACAGACCCACATGTGTAAATATCATATTGTCTCCATAGTGTAAGAACCCAAGAGAAGAAATAAAACCTGAAAGGCATAACAGATACAGTTAAATGGAAAGAAACAAAACTTAATGATTAAACAATGAAGAGGAGAGAAAGGAGAAAAGATAGGGGAAAAGGTGGGGGGGACATGCAAGTATACATACAAGAAGGCTGAGGTGATTTTTACTAAGAATTTTCATCAGTTTTTTTGAAAATAAGATTTAATGTGTAGAATCCTTACCCTGGCTAACTCTGTGTGCTGATATTTGTGAAAAGATATCATAAATAATAGATATGAGCAACTACATTGAGGACAGCAATGTATAAAACAAAACTATGCTTTAAACACCTACCTGTCATCTTGGTTTTCTAAGTGTATACCATTTCTAATGCCATATCAATTATTACTATACTCTATTTAAAATGATTTATTTATTTATATATTTCTATTTTAGGGAAACGTCTACAGAATGTTCAGGGCCTCGTACCAGATTGGACTACTAGTGATCCACCTGTTTACAGCCTCCTAAGAGCTGGGATTACAGGTGCACGCCACCACACCCAGTCTCAATTGTTGTCTCAGCATGCCCCAGGGGCGGTGCTGGCATGGCAGGACTGGGGATCAGATCCCCAGTCCCTGCACCTGCTTGCAGTTGCTTTAATCCCCTGAGCTATTTGCCTGGCCCTAAAATGGTTTCTTAGAAAAAAGTAATAAAAGAAAAACAAAGACAAGATCAAAAATTTAAGATTTCTTGAAAGCATGCAGTACTGTTCAATCATATGTCCAAATTGCATAACTGTATCTGTTAATCTGAGCAACCGGTTAAAATAAAGACAATAAAAAAGATAATACATAAATCATTGTTGATCAACTATTCTTGTTTTGAAAATCTGCAACATATGTATTGCTGTATGTTACTCTGTTTGTGTTTGTTGTTGTTTTCCTTGCTTTTGTTTTTGCTCTTCAAAATAAAACTATAGTAAAAAATTAAAGAAAATGTAGAGCAAAAATATATCTGGGTTTTGTTAGGAGGTATAATTTTTAGAAGGCCAGTGAGATAGCTCAGCAAACTAAATGCCTGCTTAGGCAAAAGTAGGGACCAGGTTTCATCCCTGGCACTACATGCCACACCGGTCACACCCCTGGGAGTGCTGAGCAGCCACTCAGATCAGGTATGGTGGCACATGCCTGTAATCTCAGCACTGGAGAGGCTGAAAATAGAGTGATTGCTATGAGTCCAAGCTGCATAATGACACCTGCACAAAAATGCATAAAAACATAAAATAAAATAAGATAATAAATAATAATTTTTGGCCCTTCTTCCTGAGTAGCTTGGAGTTATAGAGTAAAAGATTCCAAATACCAAGCTGAAAACATTGCTATACAGTAGGGACTGCTGGGAGGGTGTTAAGGAAGAAAACTCATGGAAATAATATTGATTTAGAATGAAAGGTTTGTACAGTTTTGAAGGGATGCATTAAGGTATGCAATAAATGAATGGCCATTTTGTATCCATATACTCAAAATAGTTAGGATAGATATGCAGCTCCATTCCCTTAATTCAATGAATAGAGAGGTTTGTTCTAATAGTGTTTGAAACAGGCTATCAGGTCTGCATCTTGTACCATGAATAACCACTAAGACAACAATATGCAATGTATTAATTATCAAAAATGTGCTAGTAATTGGTTGTGAAACTCTCATTGCTATTTGTTTCTCAATAAAAATATTAAAAATAAATAAATAAAAAGGTATGAAATAGAAACAGAATAATTTAATAAGTAGCTATTGTTGAAGTACTCACTGGCAAAAGGCAAGAAATCATGAACAGAGACTTTGGAATTAGAAAAAAGAGCTCCAAGGGAATTACTAGGATGGAATGGCCAACATTTATAATACTACTTGGAGAAATTCAATAATAGGAAATACAGTAAGCCTCTACAGCAACTTTGTGTTTTTTTTAAAAAAGCAATTTCATAATATAATTGAGAAACCAAAAAGATTGGTGCAAGGGGAGACATTAAGAAGAAAACAGTGAAGACACATGTTTCTATTAAGTAACTGAAGAATACAGAAACTTTAATATATAAGAGAAATATAATATGAATGAAGAGATGGATCCATTGAGCATCAACATTAGCAAACTGTACTGCGCAAGAATATTTCTGAAGAAAAAGTGAGAAGCTGTAATATGAATCTGGCTAGGCCCTCTCAAAATCTGACCAAGAAAGTAGATACTCTTGAAAGTAATCACACACATTTCCTTTTTTGTTTTGTTTTGTTTGTTTGTTTGTTTGTTTGTTTGTTTTTGGCGGAACCCGGGATTGAACTCAGGCCTTTTTGTGCTTGCCAGGGAAGCATTTATTCCACTGAGCCATCTCCCTGGCCCCCTTATCACACACATTTCTGGAGAGTTTAATATTAGTATATGTAATAGGAAACCTTTTTTTTCTTTTATAGGAGTAATTTTCAAAATTTAATGTAGCAGTAGTAAAGTAAAAAAATTGGCCATAGACTTGTATATATTTTTTTAATATTTTTAAAATATATTTAGTATAGGGTCTACAGGGTCTCACTACACAGATCAGACTCATAGTAATCTTCCTGTTTTCAGCCTCCCAAGCACTAGGATTACAAGCACATGCCACGCACCACACCCAGTCTCAAATGCCTTCTCAGTGCATCCCAGGGGTGGAGCCAGCACAGCAAGTCAGGGATTGAACCTGGTCCCTGTGTCTGCCTAAGCAGGCGCTTTAGTCTGCTGATCTTTCTGGCTGGCTCATTGCTTGTGTTTATTTATTTTTATTTGATGAATTTCAAGTGTATCATGTAATTATGCTATGATTAGACACAGTGAATTGATGGATGCATCTGAACAAATTAATATATCCATCATCTACATTGTATCATTACCTCATGTATGTACATAAAGAAAACTGAAAATTTACTGTCTTAGCATTTTCTGTATAAAATACTTTAAATAATAGTTCTCATACAGAAGAGTGGGATCTACTATTCCTATTCCAAAAATGGCACAAATTGATTAACTCAAAATCATCAAAAGTAACTGCTTGTAATATGTAAAGAAAGCACATTCAGGTCACAAATTGCTTAAAGTGAGCATCAAACTTCAGGGTAACATTCAATATCTATATGTTGTACATTTATAGTATCACCTTCCATAAGGATGGAAAGAGTAATTTTTCAAAAATATTTTCAACTCCATCCACATTCCTCTTTAGTTCTTCTATGCCATGGACAGAGGCAATCATTTTGAACTTTATTCTACCTACATGGATCAGCAACATCTGGAACTCGGACACTAGAAGACCTGTGTCTGTACAAAGCTTAGAAATGGCATCTGAGGATTGCAATCTCCCCAAAGGCCTTAAAAAGATGCTATCATTTGCTTGCTTGTGCTAAGGCTGAATTGTAAAACCTAGAGCTGGTGATGATGTGACTGTAGTGGAGGTGATTATGCCAATTGTTATAATTGCTATGATTTGAATGATAGTTAAGATTTTTCTTCTCTTCTATAAACCTGAAGGAATAGCCAAAGAACAAATTTTTGTGTGGATTGTGAGAAATCTCACATTTTATATTTCTGAGTTATTAATTTACTCCAGCATCTAGTGCATGGTCATAGCTATATTCCACAGAGAAAAAATTTTTTTTCTTAAATTTGTAAATGTGTCAGTTACTTTTCTGTCATTACTGAAATAAAATACCCAACACCCAAAGTTAAGGAAGGAAAGGTTTATTTAGCTCATGGAGGGATTTCAGTCCATAGTTTTCTGGCTCTAAAGCAGGTGGAATTGCAGAGAGGCACAGTTCATGGTAGCTGAAGTCAGCAAAAACAACATGAGCAGAACAGAGGAGAGAAAGCCTCTCTCTCTCCTCAGATTGTAAGCAGGCTTCCTGCCCTAGGCAGGGTGCAGCAATCACACCATCTCTCTGTTCTCCTTTCTGACAGACTGAGGATGTTGATGAAGTGAGAACCCTGGTTGAGTCATTTATTTAACCTTCTAAACTTCTCAAGTTAACACAATGTATCAACCATTACAATAAATTTTATTTTGTTTCCAAGAACGGGTCTCAAGTCTGGTGATTCAGTTATTCAAGGAGTTTTGACTTGAGACAGGAACACCTTAGAGCACCTTTGGTCTGAATGCAGATGAGTGTCAGATATATTTAAATAATAAAAACATATGTGCATATGTGTTTTTCTACATTCCATAAAATGTAGAATAACTATATTCTAAAAAGACAGAAATGCATATCTTTATATATAAAAAGCTCTACATACAAGTGTAGCTTTCTATTTTTCTTTTTATTCTCCTCGTGGTCAAAGGTAAAAAATACTTTAATTATGACAACTATGCACTCAAACTGGGTCAGTGAAGAAGAATTTGATGTGAGGACAAGTGATGTAAAAATAGAAATAAATTTATTAGCAATTTATTTTTATTGTTGCAATTTCAGTTTAGAAGCACTGTTCATCTGGAGTAATAATTTCTATTCTCTCATTCTTCCTTATTTTTCCCAAAGCTATTGTTTACCTTTATAAGATGCTAGCAGAAAATGAGCTCACTTTGCTGAATAAGTGTGTGTTTCACTAATCATGCATATATTTGAATCGATTCATCTCTGCCTGAGAACTCAATTGGGTAGATTCAGGCCACATACATCTTGATTCTCTTCAAAAACCTCTGGATTCTGAAATTCATGGTTTAGGTAATTTAACATGGTTATGTTCTTCCTGATATTTTTCTCATAAAATATCCACCTCAAATAATCTCGTTTGAGCACCTAATTTCAGTTTGGGGAAGCTGTCTCATTTAAAGTGGTAGCAAAACCATAGACTGATTAGAATATATAGACGAGCTGCTCCAAATCTTTAACAGTTCTCCACACACATTCGGGGTGTCTCGTGGCAAATCTTCAAGTGCTCTTTTTAGGAACAGATGGCTGTGACACAATTAATAAGGAGCTTCGAGTTATTTGCATATTCATTAGATAATATCAGTCATTCCTCAGCCAGAACAAAGAATTACACAAATGGCATCCGCGTCTCCTCCCATTAACATATTATTAAAAGCAAAATGTCTGTGTTAAAAATGAGACAGATAGTGATCCTTGACTGTATAGCAACCTAGCATTATCCATTTGGGCTTTTAACATGATAATAAAAGCATGCTGCCCGCATGTAATTTATTCCTGCTTTTATCAGGAAGGATGCGTGGAGACAGTCACGCTGCACTCCCCTGGCCTTCTGCTTTGCTTTTTCTTGTCTCTGTAGATGATCAGCAGGGCAAAAAAAGTCATGTTGGCAAAAATTAAATGCATTTTTATTTTAATTTTAAAAAGTTGACCAGATAATTAAAGAATAAAAATCGCTCTGACATTGGAGTCTATTAAAAAAAAAAACTTTCAAATGATTTTTTTCAGTAAATTTAGAAAAATTATGGATAAACTAGCAAATTATTTTTTAAAATTTGATAGATAACATATGCTTTCAACATGGGCGATGTGGTATATATTTAAAATTATTAAATTTAACAAAATTAATAAATGATGTTCTGTAAAATATCAAGTTATAATTGAAAGTGAAAGAAATACAAAAGATCATGTGTTTTATTTTCAATGTGATTTTTAATTTTACAAAACTCATATGGAATTACTTTCCATTTTTACTATAAATTATTTCTTATCACTCACTTTGTCCCTGAAGAATGCTAATAGAATTGCCAAAACCTGAAACTAAAGATACATTCACTAATTTAAAATTTGAAGTGAGGTATGAGAATTAAACCTAAAAGAAATATCTAAAATCTTTATGGCAAAATGTGAACTTCTGTTGCAAATTTCATTTTTAAACATTTGAACATTTTTAATAATAGGAAATAAGTAACAAGCACCATATAACTTAATATCTTTTTCAAAATTTTCAACTAAAGAATATGAGATAGATGACATGTTTTTCAATGATTAAAATAAAACAAATATTTTCTATTTTATATATGTGTGTATTTATAGAAATATAGATATATGTGAGTTCCCATATATATCTGTGGAATGATAGAATTAAAGAAGAGCTATCATTAATGAAAATTTTCCATAAAATTACTTTACAAAACAGATTTACAACTGATTAAAGATAACCAGTAATCATACTGTGTTCTTAAAATTTTGTTTATAATGCAGCTGATTTTGAAGCAGCACTTTGGGCCAGCAAAGACCAGCAGAAATTCCAGCTGGTGCCAATCATAAAGTTGTGACTGGGGAAGGGGGAGCTCCCTTGTAAGGAGCCTTTCTTTGGTGCACCTGATACAACAATTTTTATCAGCATCTTTGTCCCATACAGAGCAGAAACCACTTATGGTGTTTTATTCTGGAATTAAGCCACACACACTGAAACCTGTGACTTTGCATCACTCCAGCACTTCCTTGACCTTCTCAAATAGATTGCAAGAATGTCCGTCCTATCAAACTTTTATCATGTTACATCTTAGCTGTGGGACAGTAGGGTCCCTGATCACATGAAGCCTGGGACACTTTAGACCCCATTCATCCTGCACTCAAACAACAAAGGTGAACCTCCAAACTGGGGTATATCCTCCCACTCCTTTCAAGTCCAAGTAACAGACAGCAAGGGAGATCACCTCATCAATGTTCACAACCGTTGAGGATTGCTGGGACCCCAAGGGCACTTGTCCTGCGCTCTAAGATCACCTCTGAACGCAAAGCATTTTCACAACCCCTACAAGCAGTCTACAAGGTGAATTTGTTTTGTTTCATAAACACACAATCTCTCAGCAACCTTCCCCAATACATTTGTTGTTCAATGTACATTTCCAAAAAAATAATCATTTTTCAAGAGTTGACAAGAATATTGTAATAGAAAATGTGTGCTCAAGGTTGTCACATGCACCCTGTGAGACAGGGAACAAAGATGCAGAGATCAAAATAGCTGCCTATCACAAAGTGTTGCTTGTACTTTTAAAGGAAAAATCTTTATCATGTGGCACTTGTACCAGAAAGAGGAAAATGTATTAATTTTTAAGGCTCATTAGGTAATCAACAAAGTGCACATTCACTACATTTGTTTCTTCTCACAGTTTTTGTATGACACAGGATTCTATCCAATGTCAAAATTTTCAATTTTATTTATACAAAACTGAAGACTAATACTTGTCTCACAGAGTTTTTGTTGGGATTAATGATATAATGCACATGAGGAATTTGATTTTTAAGGAGGGTATAGAGACAGGAAGTTTGGACATTTAGCCAATAGTTGAAGCAGAGTTTGAATTACTTCCATTAGGTACTGTGGAGAACCACCTGGCCAACTCTCCTTGAAAGAGGAGCAATCATCTCCATTTTAGCTGTGCATGACCCTATTTCCATGTACAGAGCTGGCTAGGACTTTTCCTTATCCCTTCAATTGGCTATAAGCAATATATATTGGTCTAGCTGAGGTACTGGCAGTAGTCTTTGAAGATGGCAGGTGTATTTCCCTGGAATGCATCCTACTGCTTTTTTTTGTGAGCCAGGTAGAGATGGGATGAAGAGCAAGTGCTTTCCACTGTCAGTTTGGATTGAGACAGAGATTATGACTTCCTGAGACTTGAAAGATCACACATCAGAGCTGAAGGACTGACTCCAAAACATTAGACACTATCTCATTTATGTAAAGCAGATTACTCTACATATCCTTTTCCCTGCATATTGCAGAGGTAAATGAGGCCTCCTACTTAGGCCAGCTCACAGCACTAACCTACTTTCGATACACAGTTACAATCACTCATCATCAAGCCACTCCTTCCTTCATGAATGAAGAAAATCTGCATTCAGGCTTGGGTCAAGTTCTTTGTTCTAGATAGCCATCATCATGGCTGGACTTAGGACCCTTTGGCTCCTAAAACTACAAATATGCCTTAGCGTTTTTATTCTTGCCATGGGTTGCACTGGTAGTGATAGACTGCAATTAACTTGATGGGATTCCAGTAACTTATCCATGGGATCCCAAACATAAACTTCCTGAACTGAGACCAGAAAGGGCTCTTTATAAGGAGCAGTCATGTTCCAGTCACAGTGAATTGTATCATGTATGTTGTCATGGTAATTAAGCTACTGGTACAAAATTGTTTGAGGAAAATAAGACACTATAAATGGTGCTCCAGTGAATGTTGATTATAAAGATAATTTGAAGATAACCCTTGTACATGGTATAGTGCCAGGATCAAACCTCCAGTTTTGCTAGATGCTTCCATAAGCAAAAGAGAACAAGAAAGACATGATGTGCAAATATGTCAGTAGCACATAGTATCTTCTCAGTAGGTCCATGCAACTTACAATAGGACAAAAAATTGAGATATAAAACCCAAAGTCAATGTTTTCCAAGTACCAACCTTTTCTAGCCTATGGTTTTATAACAACTTGACCTGCATTCAATAATTACTTACAAGTACATACTTTGTAATTGACATCAAGGGACCTTGGAGTCAATAAGAATCTCCCTGTGCTTCTCCAGTAGTTATATTAAAAACAAAATTGTGATACAAGATAACATGCACTCAGTGAAAAGTACAAAATATGTTAAGACTTGTAGAGTGGTGAACAAAGTCACTGTTTAGCTATACTTAAATCAGGAAAGATGTCAGTGGTTAGGAAAAGATGACAGAGATCCAGATGAAAGGGCTAACATCCACAGGGCACTGATAATCAGATTTCATGCAGGAAAGTAGGTTTTTTATTTGACTGGAGGACAGAGCAGGGAAGGAACAAAAAAGAAGGCCATAAAGCATGCCCCAGAAAGGCAAGTACTTCAGTCTCATTTGGGCAGGCCAAGAGAACTTGAGTGTTTGCCAGCCACAGAACAAAATGATCATCAACAGCAACAACAAAGAGAGCCTAAATAGTGCCTTCCCAGTCTGCTCTTCAGGTCTGGGGCACATATGTGCCATGCAATGCCAGCCCATAATTCAAAGGAAGACTGCAACCCAGTGCCTGGTGCAGTGATTCAGCTGTGCCCAAGCAGGGAGCCCAGGGATGGTCTCACAGTAGATACAGCCCAGTAAGTGGCCTTGACTAGCTGTGTCCAATTTTGTATTGGAGCAGGGGAGATGGCTCAGTAGAATAAGCACTTGCCTGGCAAGTGCAAGGACCTGAGTTCAATCCCTGGTTCCGGAAAAAAAATAATAAATTGATGCACTGCCAATTTTGTATTGGACATTCCCACTGTCTATACTTCAGGCACTTTAGCTAGTGCTTACATCAGCTTCAGAGGGCCTGAATTAGCTTTCTCTTAACTAAGACACAATACACAGCACTCATTACTTGAAGAAGTTTATTTGGTTCATTGTTTCAGGTGATTTATTCTATTGTCAGGTTCTCCGAGACCAGAAAAATCATGGTGGAAGGGTGTCAGACAGCAAGGTTGCTCTTTCATGGTGGCCAGGAATCAGAGCAGGACCATAGCACCAGAGAGAAAAGAGCCAGGGACAGTATTTTGACCCCAAGTTCACCTCTCCATGACCCACCAGGACCACACTCAGCTGACCCCCTGGTGTCTCCCAAACCAGGCAAATGGACATAATCAAGCTTAACCATCACAGTGGCTGTTTGAGAAACATATGCCTGCCTCATAAATGCTATGATATAGCATTATTTCAAATTACTTCACATTAAAACTTTAACTGGATTTATAATCTTCTTGCAAATCAGTAAGAAAATTCAACATTCCATATGTCAATAAAAATAAATTATTATAAAATGTGAAGTGCAAAAATACGTAGTAGTTTTTTCATTGCCTTATGTGAGCAAATCTTCATATTAAGATGAAGAACTTGAAGAGGTCATTAAAAGTGTTTGTCAGGTGGGGGCGGAGCCGGGCAGACCAGGCGGGGCGGGGCATGCGTGTGGAGGGAAGTTGTTGAAGGCGCCTGGCCTGTGACCACTCCCTCTACCTCCACCCTGCTCCAAGTCCCTGTCCACTTCCCACTGTCCTTCCTTTCCCTCTGGTGCATGATGGAAACACCATGGCCGCCGCAGCCCCGCTCTCCTGATTGAGTTATCAAGTGGGAACCCAGAATATGAGAAGTGCTATAGACAGGTTGATACAGGAAATACTAGAAAGGTATTGACTTCAGATGCTGCTGCTTTTCTGAAAAAATCAGTACTTCCAGACTTGATACTTGGAAATATTTGAGATTTAGCCGATATAGCTGGCAAAGGCACCTTGAACAGACAAGAATTTTTTGTTGCTTTGCATCTTATGGCATGTGCCCAAAGTGGACTGGAGGTTTCACTGAATAGCTGGAACCTGGCTGTTCCTCCACCAAGATTTTGTGATACCAGTAATCCTTTGCTAACCAGTGGACCTGCAACTGAGCTCTCATGGGCAGCAAAATCTGAAGATAAGGCCAAAGATGATGCAATTTTTGATACCTTCAGCCCAGTGAATGGATTTCTATCTGGTGATCAAGTGAAACCAGTGTTGCTCAACTCTAAGGTACCTGTGGAAGTCTTTGGAAGAGTTTGGGAGTTGAGTGATATTGACCATGAAGGGATGCTTGACAGAGATGAGTTTGCAGTTGCCATGTTTTTGGCATACTGTGCCCTGGGGAAAGAACCTGTGCCAGTGTCCTTGCCTCTAGCTTTGATGCCACCATCTAAAAGAAAAATGTGGGTTGTATCCACTGCAGAAAAAGCTAAATATGCCCTTTTGGCTCTCTGAGCAGCACCATGGCGGTAGGCAAGAACAAGCGCCTTACGAAAGGCGGCAAAAAAGGAGCCAAGAAGAAAGTAGTTGATCCATTTTCTAAAAAAGACTGGTATGATGTGAAGGCTCCGGCTATGTTCAACATAAGAAATATTGGAAAAACACTCGTCACCAGAACCCAAGGAACCAAAATTGCATCTGATGGGCTCAAAGGTCGTGTGTTTGAAGTGAGCCTTGCTGACCTGCAGAATGATGAAGTTGCCTTTAGAAAATTCAAGCTAATTACTGAAGATGTTCAGGGCAAAAACTGCCTGACTAACTTCCATGGCATGGACCTCACCCAGGACAAAATGTGTTCCATGGTCAAAAAATGGCAGACCATGATCAAAGCTCATGTTGATGTCAAGACTACCGATGGTTATTTGCTTCGACTGTTCTGTGTTGGCTTTACTAAAAAACGCAACAATCAGATACGGAAGACCTCTTACACTCAGCACCAGCAGGTCCGCCAGATCCGGAAGAAGATGATGGAAATCATGACCCGGGAGGTGCAGACAAATGACTTGAAGGAAGTGGTCAATAAACTGATTCCAGACAGTATTGGGAAAGACATAGAAAAGGCTTGCCAATCTATCTACCCTCTTCATGATGTCTTCGTCAGAAAAGTAAAAATGCTGAAGAAGCCCAAGTTTGAATTGGGAAAACTCATGGAGCTTCATGGTGAAGGTAGCAGCTCTGGAAAGGCTACTGGAGATGAGACTGGAGCTAAAGTTGAACGAGCTGATGGATATGAACCACCAGTGCAAGAGTCCGTTTAAGATCCAGATTTTTAATAGTGATAAATAAAGTCCTATTTGTGATGGAAAAAAAAAAAGAAAAAGAAAAAGCTAAATATGATGAAATCTTCCTGAAAACAGATAAAGATATGGATGAATTTGTATCTGGACTGGGGGCTCATGAAATCTTCCTGAAAACACATTTACCTCCTGCCTCACTAGCCTGTATCTGGGCATGATGTGACACAAAAGGTTGTGGGAAGTTTTCAAAGGATCAGTTTGCTTTGGCTTTTCACTTAATCAATCAAGAGTTAATAAAAGGCATTGATCATCCTCACATTCTTACTCCTGAGATTATTTTACCATCAGACAGGGTGACTTCACAGAAGAATATCATAGGATCAAGTCTTATTGCAGATTTCTCTGCTATTAAGGAGCTAGATACCCTTAACATTGAAATAGTTCACCTACAGAGGGAAAAGAATAATGTGGAAAAAAGACCTTAAGGAGAAAGGAGATACTGTTAGAGAGAGGACAGTTGAGATTCAGGACCTCCAAGATGAAGTTCAAAGGGAGAATCTTAATCTGCAAAAATTACAGACCCGGAAGCAGCAAGTACAGGAACTCCTTGATGAACTGGATGAGCAGGAAGCCCAGCTAGAGAAGCAACTCAAAGAAGTCAGAAAGAAATGTGCCAAGGAGGCACAGTTGATCTCTTTGAAAGCTGAAATAGCTAGTCAAGAATCACAGATCTTGACTTCTGAGGAAGAACTGACCAAAGCCAGGGAAGAGCTAAGACACCTACAATAATAACAGCAGAATTAGAGGAGAGTGTGGAGTCAGAAAAGGCTCAGCTAGAACCTCTTCAGCAGCACCTTCAAGAGTCCCAACAGAAAATCAGCTCAATGCAAACGAGACTGATGGAAACAAAAGATCTAGAAAACCATAACAATGCACTGAATTGGTACAATAGCCCACACAGTGTTCTTGTAAATGGTGCTACAGATTATTGCAGCCTCAACACCAGCAGCAGTGAAGGAGCCAACCTTAATGAACCTGCTGAATGCCAGAGCAACCTAGTCTGAGCCCATACACCAGGAGTCTCCAGCAAGAAGTAGTTCTGAGATATCACCTTCTGATGTGACTGATGAAAATGAAGTGGTGACTGCAGCTGTTAATGGAAAAGTTTGTCCTGAAGCTGACAGTGACAGACATGCAAAAGAGGAAGATCTGTTTAATGTAGAATCAAGTTCACTGACAGATCCAGTTGCAGATACAAACTTGGATTTTTTTCCAGTCTGATCCTTTTGTGATCCTTTCAAAGATGATCCTTTTGGGAAAATAGGCCCATTTGGTGATGATCCTTTCAAAGGTTCAGATCCCTTTGCATCTGACTGTTTCTTCAAGCAGTCTTCTACTGACCCTTTTGGTACTTCAGGTAGTAACGCTTTCAGTTCACCTAGAACAGCAATAATGCATCAATGGAAATACTGAAGCACAATGATCCTTTTGCTCCTGGTGGAACGGTTGTTACTGCAGCAATCAATTCAGCAACAGATCCCTTTGCTTCTGTTTTTGGAAAGGAATCATTTGGAGATGAATTTGCTGACTTCAACACATTAACAAAGGTCAACAATAAAGATCCTTTTAGTTCAGTTACATCAAGCTCTGTCAACAGTGTGATCCTTCCTGAAAATATATTTGAAGAAACATCAATCAAGAGTGAAGATGTGCCTCCCGCACAGCCACCAAAGACTGGAATGCCAACAAGACCCTGCCCACCACCACCTGGGAAAAGACTCATCACCAAATTGGAGTCTTCTGATACCTTTAAAGTGAATGATCCATTTCAGCCTCTGCCAGGCAGTGATAGCCCCAAAGAAAAAGATCCTGATATATTTTGTTATCCAGTCACTTCTACTTCTACTACTGTTAATTGGCAACCCAAGCAATTTTGCTAACTTCAGTGCTTATCCCTCTGAAGAAGATATGATTGAATGGGTCAAGAGAGAGGGAGAGCAGAGGCTTGCCTGACTGAACCAGCAACAACAAGAAGACTTAGAAATAGCTATTGCACTTTGCAAACCTGAGATATCAGAATCATGAAGAATTCTGTTGTCCTTTGTCACCAAAGCAATATTTGTCTTCCTGAATATTGAAGCTACTTACCATGTATATCAAAACTACCTATGCGCATGGGAAAATAAAGGGTTTAAGATTCTTATAAATGTGACAAAAGTCTAGGGTTTTTTTAAGTGTTTGTCAAGAAGAGTGTGTAGGTACTTCAAACACAAAATATGACCTACAATATTGTGTTTGCAAAAACAAGAGCAAACATCTCATTAAAAACTTAGAGCAGAAAATTTAGAACACCATTGAGTTACAAGATGTCACAGCACAGGTCCTCTTATATCCTGAGCCCTCCCTGACCTTGAAGGGCTAGGACCAAAATATTGGTTATTGTTGTAGCCTCTCTTTTTCTTTAATTTATGGTCTGCAAACTTTAGTTGTTAAGCATCCAGAAGCGAAGTTTAATGATATTATTATCCTGTAACAGAGGCAGTTGAGCTTAACATCACTATCTGTCTGAATATCAAATGCCTTAGATATAACATGCAACTGCTATTTTCCAACAACAATAGACATTCTAGACTTTATATCCCTACAGAATTTGGAAAAAAATTGCATGTTTTACACAGAAATTTAGATATAAATCCATATACAACATTGTAACAGGACAATCCTATGACTTTCTTTTTGTCTATTTGCTTTTATTATCTTTTTCTTTACAAACATTTACTTTAAAGAGAGTATATCAATAATTGATATGACATTAGAAGCTGTGAGCATTTAGAAGATCAAAATTATATTTCAAGCATACTTTTAGTATAACACATTGCTATCCTCAGTTTACCTGCTTAGTTCACAGATACCAGCATATATAGTCAGGAGATATGTGAAAGACAATTTTGTAGCGAAAAAAAAATATATGTATAGGTATATACAAAATAGTTAGGATCGTTATACAGCTACCTTCTATTAGTTCAATAAGAATAAAGTTCTGTACTAATAGTGTTTAGACAAGATATCATGCCTGCATCTTGTACTCTGAATAACTACTATGAAGACAATATGCAATTTATCAATTATTGTAACTTTCATACTAACCTGTTTTGAAACTGTTTCATTGCTATTTTTCTCATTAAAATGAATAAATAAATAAGTAAATAAATTATAAAACATTTTGAGAGTATTTTTTTAGTTTTTATGCAAGTATAATATTGATGTGTGCTTCTCTATACTGAATTTTACAACTAAGAATAGATATTCTCAGTACATATTCCAAAAAGAGAAAGTTACTTTTCAACATACAATCAATATAGCCTAGCCTTGTAAATGTAACTAAGAAAAATTTCCATGAGCGAATACTGTGTGATTTCTTTCACAATTAACACATTTCCTCAAAAAATGTAATAAAAACCTACTATGGCCAATCAAATCATGAAACAGTCATTCCAATTATAGCCAATTTTCATCTGTTTTATCTGTAAAAATGTTTAATATTTTCTATTTCCTACTAAAAATAAAATCACATGCTAAGTCATGGGCCAATTAAGCTTTTAGTGATTTAGATCTGTTCTTTATATTAGATATATAAGAAAAGTGCAGTGATCATGTCTCATGATATGTGGACTAATTTATGAATTTTATACAATACTGAAAATTCACCGTCAATTAATAATTTGTAAAATGAATATCATTATTCATAAACATGTATGTGTGAATGTACACATATTTGCCAAAGAATATCATGAATGTATGGCATTCTTATTTTATTAATTTTAAATTCACCTGCATCTTGCTTTGCATATAAAGCAAAGATTAACTGCTCATAGGTTTGTTCTTTCTTTCAAAAGTTACTGAGAATGTAAGCCACTGATCACCAACTTGTAAATTTTAAATACTGATTGTTTTCTAATTTATTTAACAAGCTGCATGCTGTGATATGTATTCCAATATTTAATTGAAAAATGATAATTGGACTTTTATTCACAGAAATTAAAATGTATTTTGTTGCTTAGTACACAGATCACAATGGGTTTTAACGAGTAGCTCATATAGAAGACAGAATCAACCAATATAAATAAGTAATATGAACAGTACATAATATCTTTTAAAAGAAATAAACTGCACTGGCAATAATATGTTTGATTAACATTTTATCAGTCAGTTTTCTGTTGAGCTAACCAACCCAAATTTTAGTGGTTTAGAAAAGCAAACACATTCTTGCTCACAGACCAGCTGGTTGACCAGGTGGTTCTGCCAGCCAGCACTGGAATAGACTCTGTTTTGCCTCTGCTGATGCATCTCTGTCCTCCTATCTGGAAGAGACGAGGCTCTGTGATGTAGCCCACCTGCCTGAGTGACTATGCAGCCTGCTGCAGCATTGCTGGTTGCAAGGGGGCCGTGGTCTCAGCATCCCAGAGGGAATCCTAAATTGCAGGGCAGCTAGAGTCCTTGCAATAGCAGTTACATTGTGTGAGGTCCATTGCAATCACCCTAAAGTCATGTTTGTTATTACCCTGTTGGCCAAAGCCAGTCATAAAACAAGTTCAGACCATACACGGTCAACAATGCTAGGTCATGGATGCAACAGCTGCAGAGACCTGATGAACTTTGCTACTCCAACTCTCTGAGGTTGTGCTTCAGTATGTTCACCTCCCTCCTAGAACTTTGAATTAAAGTATTTTTAACTAAAATAAAAAAGTAACACTGATGACAGTTGGATTAATCTTGAGACGACCATTCCAAATCATGAAAAAGTGGGATCTGTATGAACCAGTGATGCTTCTTTCAACAAAGTCACAGGCAGCTTTCATCCTGTATTTTCCTAAAACTAGCAGATGACCTAATGTTAGTTTAGGTCAATGACTCATCAGTTGACTTACATCATCAGCAATAAATTTGGATGATAATCATGCATCATATGATTTGAAGAGGTTCTCAGGAAAGGGCAAAACTATGACCATGAAACCTTCACAACATCATTTACTTATTTATGAGCAATGATGTTTAGGTCTTATAGCTATAAAAAGTAAAAATAATAAGCTGGGGATATAGTTCAGTAGCACAGCATCTGCCAGACAAGTGGAAGGTCAGGAGTTCAATTACTGCTTCCCAGGAGTAAGAGGAGGAGGAGGAGGA
>NW_004524780.1:4433383-4435776 GCF_000260255.1 Octodon degus
AAGAAGAAGAAGAAGAAGAAGAAGAAGAAGAAGAAGAAGAAGAAGAAGAAGAAGAAGAAGAAGAAGAAGAAGAAGAAGAAGAAGAAGAAGAAGAAATCGTACCAGGTTCTCACATATTTATATTTTGATCAATTGTGTATGAGTGATAATTGTGGTGAAAACTTAGGTATTGCTACATATACTACTAGAGTAACAAAGTATGATTTTTTTGAATGAAGCATTTATTTTTATTCAAAGTTTGATTTTTAATCGTCCATACTTACGGGGCCGAGGCTGTTAATTTCCTAAAAATAGGCACTGCATAATGACCAAATCAGGGTAATTAGCATTTCCATTTCCTTAAACATTTTGAATGCAAAATTTTGAAAGCAACCAAACAAGTATGCAAACACAAGAAGACGTTAATAAAGAATAAAGCAGGAATTGTTGAAGTAGGAAGGAGAAAATGATTGAATTTATAATTCTAGAGTTTTTTCTTTGAATAGTTCAATAAAATAAAGAAACTTTAGTCTATGTTGATCAGGTAAAACAAATGATAAAACATGGATATGCATGTGAAAAAGAGATGGTAATTATAATAAAGAGGAATTTGTAATTTAAAATTCTATACCATGGAATTTCAGGTTAAAAATAAAAATTTTAATGAAAAAGTAATTTCCAAGCAAAGTATGAATCTTTAAAACTAGCTAAACAAAAACAAATATAATATTTTTTAGAATTATTAAAGCTATATTCATAATATTCATGAGTAGACATGTTAGTATTAGTTCAGTAATAAGTTCCATTTTATTCTATATTTTTTCTGTTTGTAGCTCTTCTCCAAATTCTAAGCCATAATTTGAAAAAAAGGTTTTTAAAAGATTGTGTTTTTTTTCCATACTTTTACTGATAAACAAATAGCAATGAGACAGTTGCAAATAAATCGGTAGAACAGTTTCAATAATTAACACACCGCATACATTCTTCCTAGTAGTTAATTGCTGTACAAGAATCATTCTATTCATTAAGAGAATGTAACTATATATCTATCGAAACAACTTTGAATACACAGATAAAATCATCTGTATACCCCTTTTGATAAGTTCCGTTATTTCAATATTATAGGTGTGTAAACTAGTCAAAATATTGCAAAAGAGTCTAGTAGCCCATAATACTATTGGGTCTTCCGCTTCACTGGCAATGTCAGAAATTGTTCAACTGAGTCCCCCAAAGATCAACATAACAGCATGGCTTTAATTCTTATATTTTGTTTTTCTACTTTTCTGCTAGATGGCCAAGACCAAGGTAAAGCAGGACTATGCAACAAGAGTTGTACCTTTTCGGTCTGATAAGGTCAGTGAAATCCCCTCAGGATTTATTCCGAGATCCTGCACCTCAGATTATACAAACTTTGTCAGTGTCAGCCATGTGGATGAGTCACCGCCATTGCTTGGCCAATGTGCTCTCTGTGAAAGACTGAGAGAATGTTTTCTCTCCATGTGACTCTCCTTAGACACACTCTACATCATCGATCACTTTCCTCTTTGGTCCATAATCTCCTTGATCAGAAAATTTGGGACACTACCGAGTTACATGATGTTACAGTACAGGTTCTCATATGTCCTGGGTCTTAATTGACCTTAGAAGGCTAGAGCCAAAATGTTGGCTTTCCTTGCAGCCCTCCTTTCTCTCTAGTTTTGGTCTGCAAACTTAGGTTGTTAACCATCCAGAAGACAAGCTCATTGTTATTACCATACAATTTAGGCTGTTAGGCTTAAACTCACTATCTGTCTGCATACCAAACATCTCAGTCATAATATGGAACAGGTACTTTTCATCGAGTATGGATATGTTGAAATTTAAGTCCCCACAGAATATGATAAGAAACATTTATAAATTAGAATATATTTTAAAAATAGGCATAAAGAATTTTATACTTCTCATGTTTGCACATTAGTCTGAAAATCTCACCATACACAACCTTGAAGCAGGACAGTCCCACAATATACCTTTTCCTGTCTCTTGCTTTAATTCACCACCCCCTTCTTCTTGAACAACCACCTACACAAGAGACATCATAGCACCACCTGTCATGTCATGACAAGTCGCCCACATTCAGAAGACCAGAACGACAGGCACTCCAAGCATGAAACTACTATTACAAATTACCATCAGCAGTGCAGTAGCTCAGTTCACAGGTATCAGTATATATAGCTAGGCAAGGTGAGAATCTTTCCAATTTTCTGCTAGATTCAAAAATCTTCTAAAGATTCTCAGGAACATTGCCTTGCCCATCTTCTACATATAACTGTATATCTTGACATTCTCATGTTTCCAATCTCTTCTCATTTCCCTCTCTTGATTAGTTAGTCCTTGAGATCTTGCTTTCCTTTTACTTGTATTATACCTTTCTA
>NW_004524780.1:4437021-4437685 GCF_000260255.1 Octodon degus
GGAAAAGGTATTTTTCATCAAGTATTGATATGTTGAACTTTAAGTCCCTACATAATATGATAAAAAATATTTAAAAATTAGATTGTATTTTAAAAATAGGATAAAGAAATATATACTTCTCATGTTTGCACAGAAGTCCAAAAATCTTGCCATATACAACCTTGAAGCAGGACAGTCCCACAATATTCTTTTCCTATCTCTTGCTTTTCTTCACCACCCACTTCTTCTTGAACATCCACCAACCCGAGAGACATCATAGCAGCAACTGGCATGTCATGACAAGCCTCCCATATTCAGAATACCAGAATGACAGGCACTCCAAACATGAAACTACTATTACAAATTACTATCTGCAGTGCAATAACTTAGTTCACAGGAATCAGTATATATAGTTAGTCAGGGTGAGAATCTTTCCAATTAACCGCTAGATTCAAAAATCTTCTGAAGATTCTCAGGATCATTGCCTTGCTCATCTTTTACATATAACTATATGGTTTGACATTGTCATGATTCCTAGCTCTTCTCCTTTCCCTCTCTTGATTAGTTAGTCCTTGAGATACTGCTTTCCTTTTACTTCTATTATATCTTTCAATTTGTATTTCTTCTTTGAGTTCTTACACTAGGGACACTATACTACATTCACACATGTGTGTCTGGTTTATGT
>NW_004524780.1:4437785-4439094 GCF_000260255.1 Octodon degus
ATGTCTTTATGAGTTAAATGTGTTTCTTGTATACAGCATATTGTTGGATTTTGTTTCCTAATCCACTGTGCCAGTCTATTTCTCTTGATTGGTGAATTGAGTCCATTTACATTGATGGTTAGAATTGAGATGTACTGACTGACATTTGACATGTTATTAACCTGTTGTCATTTACTCCTTTTTCTCCTGTGTTTAATTGCTCACCCTATTTAGTTGGTTGCTTCCGATCTCATTCGTGGTTTGCTGATCATTCTGGTCCCTCTCTAGAACATCTTCCAGTATCCTTTGTAGGGTTGGCTTTGTCATCATGAAATTCCTTAGCTGTTCTTTGTCATGAAAGCATTTCACTTCTCCATCAAACTTGAAAGAGTTTTGCAGGGTATCGTAGTCTGGGCTGGAATTTGTTTTCAAAGGGTACTTCAAGTACTCTGCTCCATGCTCTTCTTGCCTGCGTGGTTTGTGAAGAAAAGTTGGCCTTAATTCTGATGGGTTTTCCTTTGAATGAGATCTGCTTCTTTTCTCTAGCAGCTTTCAGTAGATTATTCTTGTGCTGAATTTCTGGGATCTATATGTCTCTGTGTGTTTTCCATTGGGTTGAGATTACTTGGAGTTCTATATGCTTTGGTTTCCTAAATGTCAGAATGTTTCCTCATATTTGGGAAAATTTCTGCTATTACTTCTGCCCTTATTTTTTTAATGTCATTTGTATTGACTCCCTCTTTCTCATTGATGCCTATTAGTCTCACATTGTTCATCTTTATATCATCTTGCAGGTGATGGATTATTCTTTCCTTCGTCCTCGTTGTTTTTAAGGGATCCTTTCTTACCTTTTCCCTAGCTACACCAGCATCTTCAAGATCTGAAACTCTGCCTTCACATTCACTTAAATGGTTTTGCAAGCCTGTGATTGAGATTTTAATTTCCTCTATATCTCTTTGACTCTGCTTCATGTGATCTATTTCTTTCCTGTATTGCTCATTCAAGGATTCCATCATTTTTCTAATCTCTATTTTTTTTCTCAATGTCTTCTTTAGAAGCAGTTAGAAATTCTTTTTCTGCAGTGTTTTTTCAGATTGGGTTTCCTGCCTATATTTCTGTAGGTGCTTCTTTACATCATCTGCTATGAGTTCTGAGAGTTCTTTTTTTATTTCTGAAAAGAGTTGCTCTCTGAGTTCCTCTATATCTTTCTGCTGTTGCTTATTTACTATCAACGCTCTTAATTCATACATTTGAGCTGAGCTAGTGTCCTCCGCACTTCTTCTGGGTGAGCATTGGCTTTCCTCCATATGTTTCTGCATTTGATTCTTTA
>NW_004524780.1:4439194-4439723 GCF_000260255.1 Octodon degus
TTTTTCATATATTTATTCGCTTCTTTAATTTCTTCCTCTGAGAAGTGTGTGTTCATCTCGGATGCCCATTTCTGCATTGGGTCTTTAAATTTTGGTGCCCTAGTGTTTTTTAGTTCTTTATAGATTCTAGAGAGCAGACCTTTCGCTGAGTACTTATTTGTCATGATTTTTTCCAAATTTGTGGGTTGCCTTTTCACTTTGTTGGTAATTTCTTTTGATGAGATAAAACGTCTCAGTAAGAGCAGGTCCCAGTTGTTAATTTTTTCAACTATTACCAGTGCTATTTGATTTATGTCCATGAACAGTTTGCCTACCCCTATGTCTTCAAGAGTTCCTCCTACTTTCTCTTCCAGGAGATGTAGTGTCTCTGCTTTGATGTTTAGATCTTTAATCCATTTTGACTTTAGTTTAGTGCATGGTGATAGACCCGGGTTAAGTTTGAGTTTTTGGCATGTAGAGAGCAAGTTTTTCCAGCACCATTTGTTAAACAGGCTGTCTTTCTTCCAGTGAGTATGTTTAGCCCCTTTGT
>NW_004524780.1:4439823-4442694 GCF_000260255.1 Octodon degus
CTGTGTTATTGTCCTCTGCACTTGTTATGGGTGGGCTTGGGTTCTGAGGTTGCATTTTGTTCCTTCTCTTCATTTTGTGTAGCACTGTCTTCTGATCTTTGTTTTAAATCTTCGTTGTAGTTATAACGTTAGCATGTACTGAAGTTCAGGTGCAGATCTACAAAGTTTGGTTTTATCCAACTGTGCCTGCCTTGGGTCTGGCTGCTGTGCACAGCTCCTTACTGCTGCTGCCCTTGAATGTGAACCTTTTGTGGCCCTCTAGCAAGATTTTCTGCTCCTGGACTAGCTGGGTGGTTCTATCCTCTACACTCTCTGCAGGGATTGCACCTGTGTGTTTTCACCCCTGGCCTGCATGCCAGGCCTGAGCTAAGTCTGGTGGGGACAGGATGGAGTAGGGGGAGAGGCAGCTCTCCCACTCACTCACTGGACCTGGTCTAGGACTGGGTGTGGGGGTTCCCGGAATGCTACAGAAGTTCCTACTGGCCAGGAGGGTTAGGGGAGGTGCTTGGAGTGGTTGGGGGCATCCCAAGGGGGTGGAAGATGGTCTCACCCCCGCTGCGCCTTGCTGGGACCAGTAATAGGTCTGCTGGTGATGGGTAGCAGGAAGCTCTCCCACACACTCACTGGACCTGGGCTAGGACTGGTTCTGTGGGTTCCCAGAATACGGCAGAAATTCTTACTCAGCAGGCGGGGTGGGGGAGTTGCTCAGTGTGTTTGGGGGCATCCCAAGGGGGTGGAAGATAGTCTCACCCCCACTCCATCTGGGCTGGGACCAGTAATAGGTCCTGCCTGTGCAGGGTGGCTGGAAGCTCTCCCACACACTCACTGGACCTGGGCTAGGACTACAAAGTATGATTTTTAAATCGTTGCCTGTGATAGACTGTGTATGTGTGTTTCATGTGATAACTGATGACTTCCAAACGTAAACAAAACTTGCAATGGTATTATGTAGAAGTTGAATTGAACTATTGGTTTAAGAAAATAAGTAAATTGGGCTGGCCAAAAAGCTTAGCAGATTAAAGCACCTGCAAGCTGGCCCAAGGATCAGGGGTTCAATCCCCTGGCCTGCTGTGCCAGCACCCCCCCTGGGGCACACTGATACAGCAATTGAGACTGGGTATGGTGGTGTGTGCTGTAATCCCAGCTCTTGGGAGACTTTAAACAGGTGAAAAACTGTGAGTCTGATCTAGTAGTGAGACCCTGAACACCCTGTAGTCCCTTCCCTAAAAAATACAAAAAAAGAAACAAAATTGGTAAATTATGTTAAATTTACCAATATTAAAGAAGAATTTGTGCATATATTCATGTGAAACTACATGTATGTGAGAATATATACATATATGTATATCACTTAACTACATACTTAAGCACATCATTGATCATGGCTTTTTTGTATTGATAATGGTGAACTTATATAACATCACAATTAGGGTCATTTCTTCCATTTAAAAGAGTTTTTTATGTGTTCAGTACAAGGTCTACAGGGTGTCACTACACAGATCAGACTCATAGGATGTTCCTGTTTTCAGCCTCCCAAGCACTGGGATTACAGCCACGCCACCACACCTAGTTTCATTCCCCGTCTCAGTGCACCCAGGGGGCAGGGATAGAGCTGGCATAGCACACCCTTAAAGGAGTCTTGTTCAATTTTATTATTCCAATATTTTTTCTCACATTCAAGGAATAACTTTATTTATAGTTATTTAAAGTAATGATGAGAGCCTAGGGAGATAGTTCAGAGGTCTACACACCTGCCTGGAAAACGCAAGGACCAGAGTTCAGTCCCTGGTACTACATGCCATGCTGGCCCTGGGGGCTGACCACTGAAACCCAATGTGGTTGGGCATGCCTGTAATCCCTGGGGTGGGGAGGCTGAGACAGCAGGATCAGTAGGAGTCTGAGATGCACAAGGAAGCCTTGTACCAAATACATACATACATAAAAATATTTTTTTTAAATTTAGGTAATGATGAAAACATAAGATACTAACTTAAAATATCAATGGAATGCAATTTGTTTTATTGTTGAGTAGAAAATGAGTTTGAAGATGGAGGTGGTTCACTAATGATAAGTCATCTGCCTGGGGAATCTGAAAAGACTTATGAGTTTCCTCTTCTTGGCCCCAGCTTCCAGCTTGTTCTTCACTGTGGTTTATGGATCCCACTCTACAGTGGCATGTGGTGCCCACAGGCCCACAGTAGCCACCCTCTAAAGGGATATGCTTCAATCCAAACTGCTCTGGTGTGCAGCTGGTAGCTGAGTCTCCAGCTACTTGACTGTGAACTGTACTTCAATTTATTCCACCTCACATAAGGGAGAAAGAGTGCATTTACTGGGATTCCACCAATCCCTTAAGTTAGTGAGAACACTATGAGAAAAGCCCGCATTTTGACTATAAGAAACTTCAGGGGGAAACATGTGTTTTGCCGTGCAAAGCTAATAACTCAAAACAAAACAAAATGATCTTTTGTTTGAAGCTACATTTTATAAACTCTAGTGCTCATTTGAACATATTTTAATTCAACAATTATTCCTAATTAGTTCAACAAATTATGGCTATTGTAGACTAGCTGCTATGACCAAGTGACTTGGTGAATAAGATATAGATCCTGAACTAAAATTGTTATAACAAATGAAGACACATAAAATCACATCAATATAATGATTTGCTAGCATAAACAAAAATACAAGGTAATGACCAGGGAGATAGCCCAGTGGTATAAGTGCTTGCCTGGCAAGCACAAGGTCCTGAATTTGATCTGGTACCAAAAAAAAAAAAGAAAGAAGGAAGGAAGGAAGGAAGGAAGGAAGGAAGGAAGGAAGGAAGGAAGGAAGGAAAGAAAGGAAAAGAACAGAGAAAAGAAAAATACA
>NW_004524780.1:4443324-4444681 GCF_000260255.1 Octodon degus
AATAGAATGATTTGTTCTAATGGTGTTTGTAAATAGGATCTCAAGTCCGCATCTTGTACAGCAATTAACCACTAAGAAGAATATATGCAGTGTGTTATTTTTTGAATCTGTACTTCCGATTTGATTTGAAACTGTCTCATTGCTATCTGTTTATCAATAAAATTTTGGAAAAAAATTTATGCACAAAAAATATGTAATTGTTCATTCATATTTTTTAAATATCTTTTTTTAAATTTTTTCTCCATATTCTGTAGTGACTTAAAGTTTAGCATATTAATACTAGATGGAAAATACCTTTTCCATGGTATGCCTAAGATGTCTGATATTCAGACAGATAGTGAGGTTAAACCCAATTGTATATGTTCTGGAGGGTTAACAACCTAAGTTTGCAGATCAAAAATTAGAGAAAAAGAAGCATTGCAAGGACAGGTAACATTTTGGCCCTAGCCTTTCAAGGCCAGTGAGGACTCAGGATATAGCAGAACCTATACTGTAACATCATGTAACTCAATTGTGTCCCAAATTTTCTGATTAGGGAGATTATGGGGCCACAGAGGAATATGATCAATGACGTCGAGTGTGCCTAAGGAGAGTCACAGGGAGAGAAAACATTCTCTCAGGCTTTCGCAGACAGCAAATTGGTCAAGCAATGGCCTTGACTAATCCACATGGCTAACATTGACAAAAGATCTGCAAATTGTGGTACAGAGTAGCAGCATAAATCCTGAGTGGAATTGACTGACCTTATCAGATACAGAAGATACATTTCTTTTTATAGGTCTTGCTTTATCTTGTTCTTAACAATCCAGCAGAGAAATACAAAAATGAGGCATAAAAAGTAAAGCCATATTACTATGCTGAGCTGTGAAAGGCTCAAGTCAACAACTTCTGACATTGCCAGTCCTATGGATAACCCACTACTCCTATGGACAACTGGACTATATTGGATTATTTTGCTAAATTCATGCACCTACATTATTTAAATGGCACTGGAATTCCCATCTCCAACAAAACTAAGCAAAAAAAGGAGATACAGAGGAAGGACCATTTTGTATCTGTATATACATAATAGTTAGGATAGATACACAGCTACTTTCTTTTAATTCAATGAGAAGAAAAATTTGTACTAATAGTATTTGGACAAGATATCATGTCTTCATCTTGTACCATGAATAACCTACTAAGAAGACAACAATATGCAATGTATTTATTATTGAAACTGTCCTATTAATTGGTTTTGAAACAGTCTCATTGCTGTTTCTGAATAAAATTAATTAAAAAACCTAAAGTCAAAAAATAAAAATAAAAAAATGGAGTCCTAGCCCAGGTCCGGTGAGTGTGCGGAGAGTTTCCTGCT
>NW_004524780.1:4473395-4478610 GCF_000260255.1 Octodon degus
GCTGGTTGGTCATTTAGAAGCTTGAGCATGATTTGATATGAGATCAAAGACTATTTAAACATGAATTGAAAGGGGAAAAGGTCTGGTTTTAAAAATTATTTTCTGCTGCCTTAGCTAACAACTGCAATTGTATAGTAATACTGTTATGGAAGTACCTGTACACACAAACAAGAAGATATAACTTTTTATAAGGCCTGAAATTTTTATAGAAGTTTTAGCTTCTTTTGGACACTGTTAAATTATTTTCCAAAGGGAAAAGAAAAATGGGCAATAAACAGAAATGTGATGTTGCTTAAAAAAATAAATAAAATAAAATACAAGGAGGTATTCAGGATGTGTATTTCTAATTAATTAAAATAAAAAATTTAACAAATGAATAGTAATGATATATATCCTACACATTATCAGTGAAGTACATTTTTTATCTCTTCTTTTAAAACAGGATTTAAGGTGCCAAGATGGCTGGGAACCTGTCCAAAATTTTAACCATCGTATCCTACTGCATTAATGCCCCTGTTGTTTCACATCTACATTAATCGTAAGTCCTCAGAAATTTATATTCACATATCTTTTCCATTGAAGTTTTATTTACAATATAAAAACTATAGCATGTAGTCTAATAGCTGACAGGAAAATGTATCTTAAAGGTGCATCACATAGTCACAGTCTTTTAGCAAATAAAATTGGATGACAGATATTCATAAAGTAAGATACTACAGAACATGTCAAAATTGTGCTTAGAACATTGTCAGGTAACAGGAAAGCCTTGGATATTCACTTCCACTTCACAGTCTCTCTCCTGCCTCCGAACAGCAGTTGTATTTAAAGACCACTGGTGCCTGGACTCCAATTTCTAACAACGCATTTAGCTACCAACTCGTGAAAGGACTAATCCCCAGAGGAGCACAGCACCTCCATGATCCAAGCACCTCCAAAGCCTCACCAAGGGAACATAATGCTTTAGGAAGACACCTACTTATAAATCATAGCACTGTGTTAATATGCAAAGGGCATAAAATTATGGAATTTAGGGATCTTAATGTACTTCTCACTCTCATTAATGATAGTCAAAATGTAGCAAGAAAAGAATTACATTATGTGCATGTCTATTCAGAAACAAAAATATGTCCAGTTAAGTTAAAATCCTCCTTTTTAGTAGAAATTTTGCCCTGAAAATGAACCTGGCATTATAATGTGCAAATACAATTTTCAAGGTGCAAACAGCCTTTGAGTTACATATAGCAATTTGCTAAAGATGTTAATAAATGTATAAAATCTACTGAACCAGTTATCTTTGGAGTCAGAATTTCAGGAAAGGAACACAAAGTGGAGGTGAGAAGAGGGTTTGCAGCATTGCATTCACTTTGAGCAGAGACAAGCAAAAGCAAAACCAGGCCAAGGTTCAATCCTAGCATACTGTGCTGGCCCAGCCCTGGGGTCCTGCTGAGAAGGCTATTGAGACTGGGCATGGTGGCGCACGGCTGTAATCCCAGCACTTGGGAGGCTGTAAGCAAGAGAATCACTATGAGTCTGATATATGTAGTGAGACACTGTAGACCCTGTAGGCCCTGCCCTAATTACAGAAGAAAAAAAGAAGAAAAGAAAAGAAAAGAAGAAAAGAAAAGAAAAGAAAAGAAAAGAAAAGAAAAGAAAAGAAAAGAAAAGAAAAGAGGCCAAAAACAATTAGCTATTTTATTTTGAAGTCTGGAAAGTGGAAGCTCCTGGATTACGCATCTGAAGTGGGGCACAGGTGGCCATCTGAGTCCTCTGAGGAAGGATGGAATCAGAGGTGGTGTTTAGGGCAAAGGTCAGGAAACCAGGTAGGAGCATGTAGTGGTTCATCAGTAAGTGACCCCAGGCCAAAGCGTGGAGAGGGGCACAGGCACAGAAAGGAATGTGTCTGAGCCTGAGTGTGCAGGTGTTCCTTTCAATTGTCCAATGCTCATAATACATTAGGACAAAAAAGAGAAGCTTTTAAAAAAAATTGGGTGATACTATCACAAGGTCTTTATTCTAAAGAAAGCAAGGGAAAGGACCCCTCTTTGAGCATATGTTCTCCTTTTGAAATACTTTTTATTTGACAATAAATTGTGTCCGCAGTCTTGTGGAGTGGGGGTAAATTGAGGCACCAACCGTTGTGCCCCTTGTTTATTGTGAAACCTGAAGCCTATAGATTTACAGGCTCTGTGAAAAGCTCTCTGAGACACATCCTATTCTATATCTTGAATAATGAATTTCTAATGGGATTTATGACATTTGTAAAAGGTCTTAGTAAATTTGGTCAGATTAATACTTGTTCTCATGATAGAAAAACTATCCAAGGGAAATTGGTTAAAGAAATTATACATAAATAACAAGCATAAATATAGAGAACCACATCATTAATCATTTGGTGAAAATTTTCAGTTTTTGTAGTCATAAGAAGTGACAAACATTCCCAGTGATTTACGAGAAGAGTGTGGCAAACTAAGAGAAAGCTAAGAAAACATTTTAAAAAAAATCACTTGGCAAGGGTTTAAAGTGCAGTATAAATGCTAAATTTTTTATTATGAAACATTACAATAGCACCAAGAAAATCGAGATTATTTGCTCATTTATTCCAGTGTCAGAGACTGCTTTTTATGTATTCAATATTCATTTTCACTTCCTTTCTTACAAACAGAAGACAGCCTTTTTTTGGATGTTTATGAACCCGTTTTTTTTTTTTTTAAGGTTCTTGTTCTTTGAAACTCCTCATACTGGGGACTGAATTTCACGCCTCGTGAATGCTTGGCAAGCACTGTAGTCCTCAGGCATGTGCTGCCCTCAGTAAGACAGGGGCTTTTTTTTTTTTTTTCAGGACTGGGGATTGAACTCAGGGCCCTTGTGCTTGCCAGGGAAGCGCTTATTCCACTGAGCCATCTCCCCTGCCCCGAACCCATTGTTAAAAAAAAAAAAAAAGAAAAAGAAAAGAAAAGAAAAGGAACACTGAGTTTGACTGAAGTGTTGTGCCATGTGATGCTTTTACTGTCTAAGAGCCCACAGGAAGCTGCACATGGCTGCAGCCAAAAGATGACCAAAGAGGGGAGACCAAGGAAAGGTCAGAGAACTCAGCCCCATTACTGTTGAACAAAGCTCTGGAATTCTCATTGCAACCATCAGCATAAGGCCCTGAACTTCATGAGCTCTTTCAGCAGTGGTTTGAGTTCTCTGATATTCCCACTTGAATTCCATAGCCACCTGATAGTATCCCATCATCCTGGGAAAAGAAAAATCAAAATGGCAAGAGTGGAAACAAGTGCAAATACAAATGATAAGGGCAAAGCGTTAGGAGAAAAGTTAAAAAAAGATGAGGAAGGAACCATAGGTGAGCGATCTGGACATTGCAATAAATAACGTATGATGCTTGAGAACCATTAAAAGTTGCTCACACAATTTTGGTTCTGTTCTTTCTCACAAAATAAAGTAGAAAATGTGTTAAGACATTTGCAGAATCCACAACGTAAGGATATACTGCTTTCACTGCATTCTTGAAATGTGCTACTTGTCTCAGTCTAGTAATGAAGGAATTTTCTTCTTCCACTCATTATTTAAAATGTCATCTTGGGCTGGAGAGATAGCTCAGTAGAATAAGTGCTTGCCTGGCAAGCACAAGGCCCTGAGTTCAATCCCCAGTACTGCAAATAAATAAATAAATAAATAAATAAATAAATAGTCATCTTATAATACTTATGCTTAAAACCATATTCCTCCCAGCAAAACAAGCATGAACACATTTCACATAGCACCTACTTGTGGCCCACATCTGGGGAAGCCTGGGGACGAACCAGGTTTTCAAGTGTGCAAAGGTGGTTGGCAACCTCTTGTCCAGAAACAGAAGACAGGCCTGTGGTCCAGGTTTGCAGAGGGCTGGGATACTGAGGAGCACATACTGTGTCATCATCTCTTATCCCTTTCCTCTAGGACAGACCTGAAAGAGTGAGAGCATTCTCTTTTTAGAATTGTCCCCTCTTCCAGGGCTCTCCACACAGTGAGTGAGCAGTGAATATCTTTTTAAATTTTTTATTTATTTTAATGAGAAGAAAGATAAAATAGCAATGGAACAGTTTCAAAACAGGTTAGTAGAACAGTTACAATAATTAATACATTGCATATTGTCTTCATAGTAGTGATTCAGAAGGCAAGATAATTGAGGCAGAAAAGGCTTTGGACAAAGTCCAACACTCATTCATGTTCAAAGTCCTGCAGAAAACTGGAACGGATGGCCTCTACCTCAATCTGATAAAAGCCACCTATGACAATCCAACTGCTAACATAATTCTAAATGGGGAAAATCTGAAATCTTTTACTCTCAGATCTAGTACAAGACAAGGATACCCTCTAACACCACTCCTATTCAATATAATTCTGAAATCATTAGCTAAAGCCATTAGACAAGAGAGAGAAATAAAAGGAATAAGAATAGGTAAAGAAGAATAACTATCATAATTTCAGATGACATGCTACTCTACTTGGAAGAACCAAAAATCTCCACCAAGAAGCTACTAGAATTAATACACAAATTCAGTAGCATAGCAGGATACAAAGTCAATACCCAAAATTCAGTAGCATTCCTCTACATATAATGTTTTTATGAATGCTGATGGGTATCCATTGCTCTCCATGACCTGGAAAACCAAAGATATCAGTAGCCCAGCTCCACAGTGCCACTTCAAATATCATATTTTCAGAGTGAAAGAGATCCCAAATCTGCAAAGCTTTGCACCACTGGTAGATGCCTCCAGCACACAGCACAGCATGGTGTGGTTGAAGCAGAGCAGCTCAATATCATTTAAATTATCCAGAACCAGATCCTTGAACATAAGTGGGACAGTTACTCTGTGAGAAACAGCAACCATGAGAATTTGGATATGGGTAAACCTATAAACACTGAACTTGCTATCCATTAAATCATCTTCATTCATAGAGACCCCTTCATTTCATCTGTTTTCTTTCTTTCTTTTTTATTCTTTTTCATAGCCTTCTTCTTGCCTCTCTCCCTGCTGAGAGCATCAGGTGGATTCTTTTTCTCTTCAAACATTTTTTGGGGGCTGGAGAGATGGCTCAGTGGTCTAAAGCACCTACTTGGAACAAGCTTAGCAAAAGCATCAGGGACCGCGGTTCGATCCCCCAGCACCACATGCCAGCCAGCCGCGCCCCCTGGTGGGCTGAGCTGGCCACACACACACACACCACT
>NW_004524780.1:4491070-4492801 GCF_000260255.1 Octodon degus
TCTACAGGTCTGCATTCTTTATTTTCATAACCACCTGATAGTTTTAATTCACAATAAAAAAAGATGATTGCAGGAATTTCTGCTCAAATATCTATGACCTCTTTCTGTTAAGGGGAACTCAGTTTATGTCTGTGGTAAATATCTCTGAGAATCATGACTCACTCACTCTTACAGCACTGTTCCACTAAGAAACAAAAACCTCAATAAACACAAAAAATATGAACTTCAAGTTCAAAATTATTGTCTTTACCCTCCAAGTCTTTCTGCTGAAAGACTAGCATGTACTACCTAGCATTATAACCTAAGTTAAGTATTACCCACAATGATGCTATCAAAGACAGAAAGACAGACAGACACAGAGAAAGGGACAGAGACAGAGATCATGATACACATGGGCTGCTGCCTATCTGCACCATCACTCTGGGGAGAGGTGTTTTATTCACCACCAGAAATTGTCTAGGGAAGAGAGCAGGATGTCTCCCAGCTTTATTATCCTTTGATGTCTCTGCAAAGAGGTGTCTCTAAAACTCTCTAGAGGAAGACACTATTTCAACCTCCCAAAGTTGATTTTTATAAGGATGTTCCAGACAGAGCTGTCAATACCTTCACCAGAGGATCTGGAGAATTGAGAGATCCATGGGAAATTATCTCACAATAGTATTTTTATATTCCTTCTTCAAGCTATACTCAGAGGCAGCCTTGTATATGCCAGAAGCTTTGAATTTTAAAGTTCCAGCAGACAGACAAATATCTTTTGTGTTTTGGGAAGGTTCTGCACAATGCAAACTGTAATTCAAACACCATATTAAGAGGGCCAGAGTCATGATGACTACACAAAAGTATTCCCTATGTTCCACATTGCATTTGCTAATCTCATTGGCATGTGGTATTTTGTCCTCTTGAAAAAACAATCAGTTGGACTAATCCATTTGTAATTTTTACTGTTACGATGCTTTTCAACTTAAGGAAGTCATTATAAACTGCAATGCTTATAAATACAGTGGACAAATTTTTCCTAGACTTATTTATCATAGGTACAACTCTTCAATATTGTCTTCCTCAGAATGCGCTACTTAGGTTAATTTATAGCCTTTTTCATCACTAATGATGGAGATAAACTAGAGGAAGACTAGAAAAGGGAAAAATGATGATTTCTACAAAACAGTGGAAAAGAACAAAAAGAAACGTTGTCATTATTGTGGTAACCTCAATCTCTATTAAACCCAATGAAAAATACTTTTATGTCTACTGAGAAAGATGATTAATCAAAAGAAAATAAGCTCACAGGACTCAGGACATAGGAGAACCTCTACTATAACATCACTGAACTCAGTTTTGTCCCAAATTTTCTGATCAAGGAGATTATGGAGCCACAGAGGAAAGTGATCAGTGATGTAGAGTGTGCCTAAGGAGAGTCACATGGAGAGAAAGCATTCTCTCAGGTTTTTACAGAGGCCAAATTGGTCAAGCAATGGTCATGACTCATTCACATGACTGACACAGACAAAGGATCTACAAACTTCAGGACAGGGTTTCAGGATAAATCCTGAGGGAATTTGACTGACCTTATTAGATACAAAATGTACATTTCTTGTTATGTAGGTCTTGCTTTATCTTGATCTTAACTATCCAGCAGAAAAGTATAAAAATGAAGTATAAAAAGTAAAACCATATTAATATGCAGAGCTGTGAAAGGCCAAGTCAACAATTTCTGACATTGTCAGTCCTACA
>NW_004524780.1:4492901-4496037 GCF_000260255.1 Octodon degus
AAAAAAAAAACATTTTTTGCCCCTTTATTCTTTTCCTAGATGTTTCTACCATCCACCAACCTTCTTAATCAAGGAGTTGACACCAGGAAGAAGGCAGGAAAGAGCCCCAAGCCTTCCTCAGCACTATGGCTGAATAACCCCATATATTTTCGTGAGTGTTGTCATTTCCAGGAAAAGTACCCAATCTCCACGTATCCTGTAATAGCCTGCACACTGAGTATCCTTACGATTCCCAATTACCTTTGTTCAGTAAGACAGCACAAGTTGTGCTGATGTTTAAAAACCTGTTTTAAATAAACACAGCAAGTACAAGGGCCTGAGTTCAATCCCTGGTTCTGCAAAAAAATTAATAAATTAAAATTTAAAAAATAAAAATAAACACAACATTATAGATGTCTGTATTTTCTTTTTTAAAATTTTAAATCGAATTTCCTGTCTCAAAATATCTTTATGGAAGGAAAGAGAGAGAGACTATTAGAACAAAATCCACTGGTAGCATTTTTCTTTTTTAAAAAAGTTATTTTCAGTGCCCCTAATAATTGCACAAGCAAAGAGGATCAATCAACTGGCAATTCCTGTGAAATGTTCTTGAACTGTTGAGTAGTATTTCACCCAGAAATAAACCAAAAAACTCAAACACAGAAGTGTCTAAGCTCTGAGTATTATAAGAAAAGGGTTTAAGTGCTTCTTGTATCAGTCAGTGCTAACTAGATAAGCAAATTTAATGCAAGATATAAAAATGTATAACATTGGCTTCCAATGGCTGCCCAGCATTGGGTATGGAAGAGCACAGAAGGTCAGTCTGTACACCAGGAGTCTGAAGGACCCGTTCAAGGGTCTTGAGCTCACTGTAGAGTTCCATGTGAGTCCATGTCAGGAGGATGAAGAATCTGTGCTGGAAGGCGGAAAGGTAGGTTCTGGAGACTGAGGGGTGTGTGATGGAAGCCAGCAAATGATGTGAAAAGTCAGACTGAAGACTGGAGCTTCTCTGAAAGAAACAGAAACAATACCTTCTTCCTTGTTTCCTTTTTATACCATCCTGGCAATAATCCTCCTAGGGCAGGGGGTCCTTCTATACCCAGAATTTAGCTGGTCCAACTTAGTTAATCTTTACTTACTGGTTGACACACTCATTGGACCATCACTACTCCACAAAGAGTGGTGTGTGGGAAACTGACACCTTCTTATCACAGCACAGAGCATCTGAAAAATCCCAGCAGTAGACAGGCATGGTGGTACCCACCACAGCCCCAGTACTTTGGAAAGCTGTGGCAGGAATATCACAAATCTGAGCCCAGTTTCCCTGCACAAACTGAAGAAGGGAATGGGCATATAGTCCAGTGTGAAGTCACTGGGTCTAATCCCCAAATTACCAACATGAGAAGACACAAACATCTACATCTTGTGAGCTTTTAGAGAAAGAAAACTTGTGGCCAGCGAGATAGCTCAGCAGACTAATGCACTTGCTAAAGCACCTGCTTAGGCAAGTGCAGGCAAGTGCAGGGACCACAGTTCAATCACTAGAACCACATGCCTCACCAGCCCCGCTCCCAGGGGCACTGAGGTGACCAGAGTCCAGGCATAGTGACTCACATCTATAATCCCAGTGCTAGGGAGGGTAAAAACAGGAGGTCCGCCATGACTACAAGCTGCATAGTGAGACCCTGCAACAACCAAATACATAAAAAAGAAAGAAAAAATGAGTGACAGAATGCCTAAAGGTGTCTTTTATTTAGAGCAGTATGCTCATATAATGGTAGGTGGCATCTGCTGTTTCATTTAAAATTGTCTTCAGATGTGTCCTTGCTCAAGGCTTTCAGCATACTGAACTATTCCTCCCTGTAGTACTATTCCTCCCTCACTCCTCTTACTCATATCTGAGACCACAGTCAGATGAAAGAAGCTGTAGCCACACAGATGTTAGTATTTATTCTTAATTAAAATAGGATGAAGGAAGACTCATCAATAACCCAAAAGAACATGTGCCAGGCACTAGTGTTGCATGTTGTTCAGGTTCAATAGCTCCCCGCTGATGGGTGACACCACCCAGCTCCTTTCACCCTCAGTACTCAGGCAGAGTGGCCCCACTGTTGCTATCTGGTTCCAACTTGCTAATTAATATCCCCAGATATTTGGAAACTGTGGAGGAAGATTTTCACCCTCACTAAGGGTGAAAGATCTGTAGATTCAACTTGGATACCAAGCTTCCAAATATAGATACTGGGCCAAAGGTCAGCTATTCACTCTTCCATTTAAGATTGGTGCCATGAAATCTACTAGAGATATCAGGGCTCTGTGGTCATAGCCTTAAAAAGCAGCATGGACCCCTGAGAGTCATGTATTAGATAGAATTCTGTAAAGGAATAGAATCAATGTAAGATACATGTATAATCATATAGAATTACATGAATTATATGAAGGGATTTATCAAGTAGGCTTGCAGGATCAGAAGTGGTCTAAAATGGTGGTCTGGATGATGGAGACCCAGACAATTGTGCAATAGTCAAAGGCCCAGAAATTCAATATGTAGGTGTCAGTCTGTATTGCAAAGCTCAAAAGTCTGTGTTAGAAAACTGAAGAAGCTAGAGACAAATATCCAAAATCAATGGCAAAGACTGGACTGCTCCAAGAAGAAAGGGTTTCCTTCTTCTTTATCTTTCATTCTGTCCAGTCTACAAGCAAGCTTCTTGGTTAGTACTACCCATATTTGGGGTGGTTCTTTCCCTCTCAGGTTTCTGGTCTATATGTCAGTCATCCACAGAGAAAAACCAGATCCTTATTAATCTGCTGGGTTGTTCTCACTCTAATCAGGTTGCCATATCACAATTAATGATCACAAGTTTTACGTCTCCCATTCATACCGGTCATTTTACTTAATTAAGACATTCTGCAAAGGTGGTCCATGGCATGCCAAAGCATGGAGAGCTTTCAATGAAAGTTAAAATTTATGCTTGAACTCTGAGATTTATTGTGACTTTTAAAGATGTATTAGATGCCTGCTATCTATGCTTCAAAACAAGTTACTGCATTCTTTGATTTCTTTTTTTCCAAAGTTTTATTGATAAACAGATAGCAATGAGACAGTTTCAAATCTAATCAGAAGTACAGTTTCAACAAATAATACACTGCATATATT
>NW_004524780.1:4506482-4509828 GCF_000260255.1 Octodon degus
TACTTTGCTGAATTCATGCACCTACAATATTTAAATGACAATGGAATACCCATCTCTGACAAAACTAAACAGAAAAAAAGGGATACAAATGAAGGACCATTTTGTATCCGTATACTCAAAATAGGGTAGATATACAGCTACTTTCTCTTAATTCAATTAATAAATAGTGGTTTTTGACAGGATATCATGTCTGCATCTTGTACTATGAATAACCCCTAAGAAAACAACAATATGCAATGTATTAATTATTGAAACTGTTCTACTAAATGGTTTTGAAACCATCTCATTGCTATTTGTTTCTCAATAAAATTATGGAAAATAAGAAAAAATAAGCTCACAGTATTTCAGATGCACTATCACTTCACTGGGAATTACAGCCCCTTATACCTCAGTGTTCAAGTACAAATTTGGTTAAGCTAAGTCTCATGCGATCAGGAGAGCAGAAAGTTATCAACTGGTATTGAAATTTTGATTTCACTCACAAACTCAATTTTTAAAAATATACTATTTTACTATTATCGTCATAATTGGATGTTTGTTGTACCCAGGCTGTGCAGAATATTTCTTGGCTACAGTAGTTTTTAGTGTGCCCCAAGTATGTGAATTATGCAGGGTCTTTGGCTAAGAGTTCTGTAAAGAAACCAAAGCTACCAGGGAAAGGGACAGACTCATATTTCAGCTCTGTACCAGAGCTACGCTCTGGTCTGTGAGAGATCCTTCCATTAATAGGACAAAAGCAAGCCAGCCCTCTGGATTGAGCTCACCCTTCAAGCACAGTCCCATTGGTAGAGAATTCTTCATAACACTCCAGAAGACAAGAAACTAATCAATCATGATGTTCACAGTTTAAATCAATGCACAAGTTGAAGGCATAAGAAAAAGTAGAGGACAAATATAGTTTTTATTTCAATAACACATTTGCTAGAAAGTGCTCACAGAGGCTCTGAGGAGATAGCTCAGCAGTTTAAGTGCCTGCCTGGCAACCATAAGGACCCGGGTTCCATCCCTGATATCATATGACGTGCCAGCCCCAGAAAACCAAGCACACCATGCAGGCCTTTGAAACCAGGCATGGTGACACACACCTGTAATTCCAACTCTGAGGAGGATCATTACAAGTTATAACTGCATAGTGAGATCCTGTATCCAATAAATGAATAGGAACAAAATGTTTTTAAATTTTTTGAAGTTCACAGGAATAGAAAGATAAACAGTGTCTTGGAGGTCAAAGGACTATGTAATACTGTAAAAAAAAAAAAAAAAACACTAAAAGTCTCAGAAGAGAGATGCTCCAAAGTGACTCCATGAATCTGGGAAGAGGATGAATCTCTAAAACTCACATAATCTGGGAAGCAGACCTACTTGAAAAGAAGAAATGAAAGTTGGTTGTTAAATCTGATGGAAATGCTTTTAAAATATGCAGTTTTAGTGATGACACTTTCTTTCTGAGATTTGGTCCTACATTCTGACATTTGTGTTTGGCATAGGGAGACCACCTAAAGTGAAACCAAAGTGAAAAAAATGAACAAGCAGCCTAATCTATATATGAATTATTATTTGTCAATTATAATTAGCTTATAAAACTAAATGTAATGTATAGTTACTCAAACACACTCTCACTGCAAAGGATTACTTCTTTGTCATGTACATAACCAATAGTGGTTACTGCAGGTCAATTAAAAGTTTCCCATGGGTCTCATCTCTGTGTAGTCTGTATCTAAGAATAAAACAGATTTGCTTTTTGGACAAGTAGAGAACTGAAGATCTAGCAAAGCATTATGGTATATGCCTATAATCCCAGCACTCTGGGAGACTGATGCAGAAGGATCACAAATTCAAGCCCAGCATGAGCAACTTTGCAACTCCCCAACATTCTGTTTCAAAATTTAAGATTTTTTTTCACAACACCATGAATTGCCTTCATTTCGTATGCATCCAAATGTCAGCATTTAGTGGTCCTGAACAGACAGTGGGAAGATGCAGCAGGAGCCAGGAAGCCAACCCCAGGATCCTCCACACACTGAGCTGCTCCTTTGTCCATGCTGAGCACGAGAAGCAGCAGCACCAAAGACAAAGTCCATGCCAGCTGGGTTCCTCTGCTCCAGTTCTCAGACTGCACGCTGGACCCAAGTGGAGGCAAGAGCACGTGAACAAAGGTGAAAGCCTGTGTAAACCCTCTTCAGCTCCAAAGTGAGTTGAGTGGGGAAGCGGGAACAATCCAGATGGACCACGTATGCTTGTGTCTTTGTGTGGCCTTGCCTGGTCTGTCCACTAGGGACCCAGGTCTGTGTGACCCTAGCAGTTGCTCTGTTCACTTCATCACATCTGAGCTGAGACATCAGCTGATGATGACAGCAGGTGGCAGAGGGAGGTCAGAGACTCCAACCTTATCTGATGGCTTCTGGCCAGAGGACGGAAGGGGCATGGAGAGTGCTGGGGGTAACAGTGTGACAAAGGGGAGGAGGAAGAGGAAAAGCAGTACCCCTCAATAAAGGTGGGTGAGAGATTTGGAAAGCCCTGAATTCCTCACTGAAGGCCAATTTCAGAGGATGTTGGATATTGCAGTACATTGAACTCCATAGAGACAGTACCGGGGCAAGTGAGAGCTGGGCAAACATGGGGTGACTCTGCACCTCGCTGAAGAAAACAAGTAAAGATGGGCAAAGGAGATCTTACGAAGCCAAGAGGCAAGATGTCACCATATGTATTCTTTGTGCCAACTTGCCTAGAATAGCACAATAAGAAGCACCCAGATGCTTCCATTAACTTCTCAGAGTTTTATAAGAAGTGCTCAGAGAGTAGAAGACCATGTCTGCTAAAGAGAAAGGAAAATTTAAAGATATGGCAAAAGTGGACAAGGTTCATTATGAAAGAGAAATGAAAACTTATATTTCTCCTAAAGGAGAAACAAAACAGAAGTTCACGGATCCCAATGTGCCCAAGAGGTGTCTTTCAACCTTCTTCTTGTTCTGTTCTGAGTATCACCCAAAAATCAAAGAACATCCTGGCCTCTCCATTGGTGATGCCGCAAAGAAACTTGGAGAAATGTGGAATAATACTGCAGCAGATGACAAGCAGCCATATGAGAAGAAGGCTGCTAAGCTGAAGGAAAAGCATGAAAATGGCATTGCTGCCTACCACTGAAGGAAAACCTGATGCAGCAAAAAAGGGAGTCATCAAGGCTGAAAAAGCAAGAAAAAGAAGGAAGAGGAGGAGGAGGCAGATAAGGATAAAGAGGAAGATGAAGAAGATGAGGATGATGAAGAAGATGATGATGAATAAGTTGGTTCTAGCAGTTTTCTTTCTTGTCTATAAAGTGTTTAACCCTCCCATACACAACTAGCTC
>NW_004524780.1:4510259-4519835 GCF_000260255.1 Octodon degus
AAAAAAAAAAAAAAGCAGAAGGTTGGAGGGTTTCAATCCATGCTTAGGCCAAGCCTGGGAATGGAGGAGAGTGGGACAGGTTGATGGCTTGGAAATGGGTGTCACTTAAGACTTAAAAAAGAAGTCAGAGTGCAGGCAAAGCACACCCACACCCAACAGTAGTCCCACAGGCAGCAACTTGAAACCTTCATATTGATTCAACCAGCCACCCAGGCCAGGGTTCCATGTGACAGGGGTGGGGCAGGGAGGGGGAAGGCAGAGCCTAGGCCATGAAATCAGCAGCAAGGTGATTGTGTGATGTGTCTTTTCACAGTTAAGTTAGATGTGCCCCATCAATCTAGATGGGGATCAATTTAAATATACTTTCTTGATCCCAGAAGTTTAACTATGTGGACAGTGTTTACACCTAGCAGGATGATTTGCTGTAGCACAACTTATATACTCAAATGGGCAAAAACAATTAGTACCATTTACAATATCTTAAAATAAACTGCCTTGAATTGGAGCTTTCTTCCCAGTACTCTGAGGTCTGCAAGACATAACTAGAAAATTTACTACTGTGGAAAATGAAGACTGTTTAAATCAAATTGGGGTGGCAGCTGGTGGGGAGGGCCTGTGGGTTTTTTTATTAATTGCTGTAACGCTGTCCTTCAGGTGGCTGAGGAAGTTTCACATTTTCTTTAAACAGCATTAAACACCAAAGCTCTTGCAGAGTAACTTCAATGCTATATAAATTCTTCCATTTTTCTAGCACTGATACGGCTCTTGGGTCCACCACTCCATTAGAGCTATTAACTCTATTCATATTAATTTTTGTTACAAATCTTAGAAAGGGGGGTGTTTCTGGGTATTTAGGTCCACGTTCTATTTTAAGGCTGTGCATTCAGTTTTCATAAGTTGTTCTTAGAGGCCAATTACCATCCCTGCCCATCTTTAAGTGTCATGTCTTTGTCATCTTCTAGACCCTGGCTAACTGTGCTGTCTCCCGCTCCTGTCTGGCCTTCTTCTAGTTCTTCCAACAGTCGGGAATTTCGAGGAACTCTTACTCCCAAGCCTGTGGTGGGTGCCATCTTGTGTCACTGGAGCTCCACAAATTTAAGATTTTTAAAAAGGGTTGGAGATGAAGCTCCATGAAAAGGCTCTTGCTCATTCCCCATTACTTCAAAACAAAACAAAACACAGAGCTAAAAAATATATAGTGTGGCTCAGAAGAACCTGCTTAAGTACTGTCACAGATCTACGCCCATGCACACCTTTGTTCCAGCACAAAGGCAATGTTACCCAAGGGGCATGGGGTGCCAACAGATAATCCTGCCACAGGAGGCACTGCACCTTATGTGCCACTGACAGGTAGGAGGCCATGTTCATTAATTTTACAGGAAAGAAAAAATACATTTTTCAGAATAACAATGCAACCTTTCCCAGATATGAAATTTAAATAATGGACTAGCTCACAATGAAACATCAAGGGACTCAGTCTGGAGAAAGAAATTCCTACCAAGCCTGTTGTTTCTAGCCTGAAGAAGAAAGGAAAAGGAGACAAGCAATACAGGAAATTTTTAAGTACTAATGACCCTTCTCTGAAAAAAATTCTATTGAAGATGTAAAGTAGAATCTAAATTTCTTCCCTAGGGCTGGCCAGATAGCTCAGTGGACTAAAGCACCTGCTTAGGCAGAGCACAGAGACCAGGGTTCAATCCCCAACGTCTCATGCCAGTCCCACCCCCAGGATGTGCTGAGATGTTGATTGAGACTGGATGGCATGGCATGCACCTGTAATTCCAGGGCTTGGGAGGCTGAAAACAGGAGAATGACTACTAGTCTGATCTACATAGTGAGACCTTGTACACCCTGTAGACCCTGCCCTAAAGTCATTAAAATAAATAAATAAATAAATAAATAAATAAATAAATAAAATAAAATAAAATAAAAAATAAATTTCTTCCCTCTCCTTGATGTCAGCTGCCACCTTTGTCTTGATGGACGCTGACCAATAAATGTGCCCTCAAAGAGCTTCACTTTTACCCACATAGGTAGGGTGAAGCATCACCTATTCTGTTTCTGGAAACTGATCTTACTCTCAGCCACAGACACCAATAGAAACCTAAAGACCCTGAAAGTAGAACATGCTCTTCCAACCCTGATAGTAACTGGCTGTGCAGGGCTCTGAGACTCTCAACCAACATGGGGGCAGGATGTAATACCCTTTCCATTCTCTGTTATGGCTATCACATAAATCCTGTAAAAACAGATTTAAATAAGATCCAGAATCTCCTTAAAAACCAATCAAAATGTGCACAATGTGAATATACACTTCTTACCTTAGCAAGAACCAGAAAGAATCCCAATTTCTCCAAGAAAAGACAATCAACATGGAAACATCAAAATTACACAGATGTTGGAATTATTTAAATTTAAAGGCAGCTTGAAAAAAAATCAAAAAATATCAGCAAATTAATTGAAAATAAAAAAGAAAATCAAATGAAAATGTTAGAACAGACAATATACAATAAATTGAATTTTTTTAAAAACCCACTGGATAGACTCAGCCTTAGATCTCAGTTGACAGAAGAAATTATCAATGAGCCTGAGGCTAAAGAATAGAACTTGCCTGATCTGAAAATCCAGTCTTAGAGAAATGAGCAGAGTCTCAGGCCCTTTTGGAATGATAACAAAAGGTTTAAACCTTATGTTATTGAAATATCAGAAAGCCAGGAGACAGAGACCAGTGCCCAAAGATAAGTCAAAGGAATACAACTGAAATTCAACCTAACTTGATCACAGACATAAATCCACAGATCCAAAAAGCTAAAGAAATTCCACTGAGAATAAATTCAAGGAAACCCATGTGAAGACACATCATAATCAATAGAAGACAAAAAATAATCTTGAATGTGGCAAGACAAAAGGACAGTATGTTTCTCATCATGAACCACAGAAGGCAGAAAGAAATAACACAATTTGCTTCTAAGGTAGTAAGAAACAGCTGCAACCTAGAATTCTTTATCATGCAGGAGTAAAGAGGAAAGAGAGACCCTTGGGTGACAAGAAGCCAGGAGAACTTTGTCATCTGTAGACCACCATATAAAGAATGACTACAGGGCGTGTGCAAAACAAATCAAATAAAAAACTCAGGATATCATGAAGAATGAATAAAAGAACAAAGCAAACAAAAATATGACCAGATAGAATAGACTTTGTCCTCTTGATTTTGCTGAGCAGTGCCTGAATATCAAAGCTATGATTAAATCATAGCATTGTCTGATGTGGTTCTCATATCATGTATCAAAAATATGAGTGACAATGAAAAAACAAACAGAAGAGAGGAAGTGGACTTAAAGGCTGGTAAATTGTCTGTTCCAGTTATTGTGGTTTGTGTCTAATTGTCCCCTGAAAGCCTCATGTGATATAAAGCTTTTTCAGGGGTGGTTGAATCTAGATGTGTGATGCTGGGATTAAAGCTGTATGATTAGTAAATCAGTCTACTGATTGGTTTAGCATAGTTCTGAATAGGGTTAAGAGTATGAGTGCTACATTTAGCCTAAGATGGGTTGCCTGCATACAATATGAAGGACAAAAAATGTCTTTCTCCTTGTTGATTTTGTTATCTTTTGCCACCATGAGAAGTTGCCCATCTGCCATGTGCCACCCTACCTTAGAGCCAAACCATTATGAATTGAAATCTTTAAAATCTTTGAGCTAGATAAACCTTCCCCCCTTTAACTTCTGGTGTCATATACTTTTGTCTCAGCAATGAGAAAAGTAACTAAGATACCAGTCAACTGTGACAAGTTAAATATGCTCAATTCAATACAGCCACGGCCAAAAGAATTGTATTAAAATACACTAAAAAGTACTTGATATAAATCAACATGGAATTTTAACACTCTAACAGACAGCATGGCAGGAGAAAAAAAACAGAAAAACCAAAATCAAGTGTAAAGATACAGAAGAAAAATATTCACTAGCAGAATTGCCCTAAGCCATCACCATGTTTAATCTCTAAAAACTGATTGATTAACCAATTAAAAGTTGATCATTTAATGTGGAGCAATTAAAAAAATAGAATATATTTTCAATGTGATTTACAAAATAAGAGTTTGCCAAATTACTTCTTTATATATTCCTAAAATATATTTTCATTTCTAAATTGGAGATCAGATCATAAATTATTTTAACTTTATCTTTGGTTAATGAGATAAATCAAATGAGCTAAAACAAAATACATAAACCTGACAAGAAGTTCCTGAGGCTTACTCAAGTCTGTCACCAACCTGATGAGTGCAGCACAAGACTAATCACTGCTTGGACACATTGTTTTTTCTTTCCCGACTCTGAGTATCCTAACCATTACCTCCTTGCTAAATTCCTCTATCTATTTATGTGGTCCATGTTGGAAGATTTCATTAATGAGCTCTGCAGGTTAAAATGCACATGTGCAAAACACAACAACAGCAGCAGGCACCATGGTACAGAGCACAAGAGCCACTTGCATCTTTTTTGTATAATTATTATACAAGTCGGTATCTCATATTTACATTCTTACATGCTTGCCACATTGGTACATGCACAGTTGTGTGCTGCTAAATCATGGTTACATAACTGTATTCCACTGTGGGCCTGCACTAGACAAGTGAGGTCACAGCCTCAGGTTTCCTTCGGTGTCTCTGAGCATTAAAGCAGTCTGAGTGGTTCCCCACACTCAGACTTAGAATAATCATGAATAAAAGAAAGGAGAAGAGATAGAAAAAAAGGCAGTGGGGGGAACCATGCAAATATATATGCAGAATGCCTGAGGTGATTGTACTAAAATTTTCCATTAGATTTTTTTGGTTTGTTTTGTTTTGTTTATTTAAGTAGCAGTTAATGTGTAGAATTTTCACCTTGACTAATTCTATGCAGGTTTCCATAGTGGTTGTACCAGTCTACATTCCCACCAGCAGTAAAGAATGGTTCTTTTTACCCCACAGTCTCTCCAGCATTTGTTGTTAGTTGATTTCTTTATGATAGCCAATCTTTCTGTGGTGTATGCTAATGTCTGCATCTAAGCAACTATATCGAGAACAGCAATATGTAATACAAAAATCATGCTTGAATACTTTTCATCTTGGTCTTTTAAATGTGTACCACTTCTAATGTCATATCAATTATCACTACACTCTCTTTAAAATAATTTTTTAAAACAGATGAAAAGAGGAGCTGGAGAGATAGCTCAGTAGAATAGGCACTTGCCTGGCAAGAGCAAGGGCCTGAGTCCAATCTCAGGTGCCACCAAAAAAAAAAGAAAAAGAAAAGAAAAACAAGAGAGACAAGAACAAAAATTTAAGGTTTCTGGAAAACAAGTGGTAATATGCAATCATATGTCCAATCTTACATAACTATATCTGTCAATCTGAGCAACAGATTTGATGATAAAAATAATATATCAACCATTGTCAATCAGTTATTCTTGTTTTGAAAATCTGTAAAATATGTATTGGTGTATGTTACCCCATTTCTCTCATTGTTTCTGATTTTTGTTCTTGCTTTTATCTTTTACTTTTCAAAATGAAATAAAATTAAATTTAAAATTAAGAAAAAGAATAATCATGACACTCAGACCTGGAAGGTCATAAAAGTTCACACATTTGTTCACAGCTGGCTAAGCCCATACCCTATTTCCAGTAAAGGAGACATGTGTGCCTATTGTGTTTGAGGAGTATTGCAATTAAAATGTCTTCTGAAGTCTCATGTATTTAGGTAACTGCATTGTGGGGACATTGTATTTGGTAGGTACAAACCCATGCAATCAACCAGACCAGGAATTGTGACATTAGATTTATTGAGAGCAGCAAACAGGCTGGCTGTATAGTGAACCAAGATAGAAGTGAACAAGGCAAGGCACAGGGTTTTTAAGGAGTTTTTGCAGAGTGTTTGTGGGTTGGAACAGCTGGGGGAGAGCTAATCTTGGCAGGGCTTTTTGGTCTGTGGGGGACTTTCAATGTCAACAAAAGGAGAGTTTCTGTGGCTGCTTGCCCCAGGTCAGAGTCAGATGGACTTATTCTGTGGTTTTGGACTTGGCTCTGCATGGAACCAAGGGCGACAGAGTTTGAGGGCAGGGTCCGGGGAAACCAAGAAGGAAAGTGTTTGGAGCAGTGTAACTGAGAGACTTTGAATACTAACCTATCAGTATTCATCATGGATGAATCCACTGAATTTAGTAAATGAATGTGCTCTGAGGAGGTGGGGCCTGGTTGGAGGTGGTCACACAGGTGTGACTAGGAAGGTGTGTTCTTCTCCTCTCTTTTATCTCTCCTTCCTGGTTTCCTTGGCTGAGAGGGTTTCCTACAGCAAGTCCTTCTGCTAGGATGTTTCTGCCTTAGAGTCAGCCTACCATAAAATGAACCCTCTGAAAACCATGAAACAAGTTAAACCTCTTGTCCTTTATGCTATGGGTGTCAGGTATGTTGTTCTGACAATAAGAAACTGGAAAATATAAGAAGAAAGAAACAAGTACTCCAGTTCCCTCTGGGTTACATTCTGGGTGCATGAAGACATCAACCTTCTGACAGACATCTTGCTGTCCATAAACCCTAAGAATGGAGCCACCATTGAGGAGAGTTGAACAGTGCATAAACAGAGAATCCTGGATTAGGATTATCTCTGGATTCTTACATTTTTCATGATGAGCCAACATAGTCCATATTTGTGCTTTCCATCATCTACCTCTTAGTTTGCTCTATTCATATGGTGAGTTTCTCATGCAAGACAAATCATGTGGTATATTTAAGCTTGTTTATCTGATTTGTTTCATTTACTACTACCTCTAGTACATCCATTTTGCTAATGGAAGAGAATGAAAAGATAGAGGGAGGAGTAAAGAAAAGGAGCGAAGGGGGTGCAAAAAGAACTAAGATGTGTTCTGTGCATGCACCAACTCCCCACAATGAATGTGCCTATTATGTACTGCAAACATTAGCCAATACAAATTTTAAAAATTATTATGAATCTGGGCATAGTGGTGCATGCCTGCAATACCAGCACTTGGCAGGCTGAGGCAGGAGGATTGCTGCAAGTTCAAAGGCCACAAATTTAGCTCAAGGCTAGCCTGAGCTACATAGCGAGACCCTGTCTCAAGAAAAGACCATAAACAATTCTTATGGATCAGGCTGCAGTGTCCTCACCTGCCCTGGGACCAGATCATCTTACCTCTCCTACACAATTCAGTTCAATCTTGAACAAGAAGCATCCTCAGGACTAGATGAGCCTGTGGAGTCTCCAGTAAGTTCCAGAAACAGGTGTTATCATCAGGCAAGTGCTTCATCCAGCAGCTTTCCAAAACAAGCATCTTAGCAGCTATAAGAGAAGCATCATTTATTTTTTAAAGCTAGCAGTGAACTTTCTGGCTGATGATCATATATATTAAAATAAAAAATAACTAGGAAAACAATTGCCTAGCCTTTTGCAAGGGCTAGGTAGAGCCTGTGATCTTCATCTTATCAACTCATAAAAACAGCTCAGTACACTTTTGTTGAATTGATTTTTTTAAAAAAAAATCAATTTCCCAGCATGAGTCTGAGTTCATTGCGAATATCTAGTTAAAATATTTATCTTAAAGTAAGAAGTTATCAAATAATTGTATATTGCTGATTATAGAAATGATGCCTATCTTGATGGACTCAAAAGTAATTCAAATGCACCATATTAGAATTTACACTGCAGATAAAATACATCTATTTATCTCAAATGGCACAGATATGGGCTGAAGCAGTGTTTTCAAAGTCATGAAAATGAAGTAACAGCAAGTCAACTGAGGAATGTGAAAGCTGACAGCCACAGAGGGCCTGACATGCAATTTTCTTTTCATTTTGCAGCAAGGAAATATTGATTATTTACATTCTGGGCCTATCTGGGTCCAATATCTTTGCAGTTTTTGTGGATGGTGGTAAAATTTCAGGTGGAGTCCCTGAATGAATGTCATCACTAAATTCAATTTGGGTCCACATAAGAAAGAAAACAAGAAAATACACATATTTTTAAAAACAAAACAAGTTTATCTCACGGCCTACAATCATTCTTCATTGTTAAAACCAATAGTATATAACAATTTTTGCCAAGTGAAAAATAGCTATCTAACATAAGGCATTATTATAATTTGATATATAACTGAACTGGAAAATAAAAACAAACATAGAGCCAGGCATCATCCTGGGGGACTATTGCAGGCGGCACCAATCCTTTTCCCATAGCTCTGTGATACTCTATTCCCTTCAAAAGCCTCCTTCCTGATGCTTCAGAAGTAAACTTACAATTCTCTCCAGGCCCCCAAGTGACCAGCAGGAGTGATGGTTGAATTCTATCACATTAAGTGGCTGTCATGTTCTGTGCTATCCGGCAGAGCAATCCTGGGTCTAGCATGTACCACTCTCTGCTATGTCTCGAACCCAAGCAAGAGAGCTAGAGCATTCTCTAGCAACTGCACTTTCATTATCTCAACAAGAGCAATGCCTGTGTTCATCTGATTTATTTCATATATTATTACCTCTAGTAATAATATCTAACGAAGGTGTGTACAGGACACAGGGCCTTAGGGTAAAAGCAGTGCTTCTACGCTAGAAAGCTCAAGAAATACCAGAGCAGCTGAGATGAAAAGGTCCACATTTTAACACTAATAGGAGATGTGAGATGGTGATTCACACTCTAAGTGGCAGTCCTGTCAAATCAACAGGTCTTTACAACATGTTTGCATCCACAAAAAAGAAAGATCTAAGTAAGGATGTGGCTCCTCAGATGTAGTCTTGTTGAAAAGAGGAAGAAAAAAAAATACATTGGCACAGAGATTCTAAATTCAGAAAAACAATATAATAACAAATCACTACATAAACCTATAGAATATTTCTCATCTATAAAAATAAACAAATTTAATTCTATGATATCAAACTCTTACAGAATTCAGTAGTTTTTAGGTCATAAAAATAATAGAATATATGACCTCTTCTAGGACCTGTAGCAAGCCAGCCAGCTCTGTTTTCCTAGCCAGGAAGTAGCCTATGCTGCATGCTGAGCAATTAAAATAACTGGCTTGCTCCAACACAGCCTTATTATACCAGTTAATCTTTGTTCTGAGGAATGCTCATAATGAACTGGGAAGACAGAGAGGTCACCCGTAGGCTGACATCTGGTTTCAGGAAAAATAACAACAAAATCCTGAAGAAAAAAATTGTGATTGTAAAATATTCTTGAAAACTTAGTGTCTTTTTCCCTTCCTTCTTTTCTTTTGTCTTTATTTTATGTTGTTAAAATAAAAAAGTGAGTGTCTGATGGCAATCACTTTACAAAATAGATGTCATGTTGTTTCATGTAGAACTAACTGGTATTTTGAATGAAAGAAAGACAGACAGACAGACAGACAGACAGACAGACAGACAGACAGACAGAATCAGGCATTATGAAGAAAACATGTGTCAGAAAACAACCAACAGGCCCAAAGAGACCCAGTCCTAGCCCAGGTCCCGTGAGTGTGTGGAGAGCTTCCTGCTACCCTGCGCCGGTGGGACCAGTCCCAGCCCAGGCGCAGCGTGGGCCGGACCCTCTCCC
>NW_004524780.1:4529723-4539705 GCF_000260255.1 Octodon degus
CGCAAAAAAAAAAACAACCAACACAGTAGTCAAGACTAAAGGCAATGTCACTAATCATTGTCACAGTTATGTGACAAACACAACTTCTAAATCCCAGATGGGCATCAGAGAACATGCTGTAATGATCAGCCTCTGTGAAGGTGTGAGTACCACTGGTAGTTTAGATCCGGAGGTAGGAAAACGTGGAGAGAGACTGAAGGGTCCCTGTCTCAGCATGCTGTGCTGCTTTTCCCAGCCCTCATTTGTACCTGTGCTAATAAAAGAAAGCAATTCCATCCCCACCCCTACCTCCCTTTCCTGTCCTGGTCCTGGAAGAAGCAGATCTCAGATGCCTGGAACCAAGGACCTATTTCACATTTTATTTCTTTCCTAGACCTGTACAAGATTCCCATGTTGGGAATCGCTTGCTGAGTGTTTTGCTGACCCTTTTCTCAATGTCTAACTGCACAAATTGCCACATGACAACCATGGTATCTATCTTAATATCTAGAAGCCAGTGTTCATCACCTATTCAGACATCTGTCCCAAAGACACAGCCTTAAGATTCTTCTTCAAACATTGGTGCAGGGCCAGGAATAGAGCTGAGTGTCACAATGTCTGCATGGCAGGCCTAAGGTCCTGAGTTCAATTCTCAATACAAGCAAAAGATAGGTGCAGATTTCTATTTTCTCCTAACACATTTTTTAACGTGTCCAGCTCTTCTTTTCTGTTGATCCATGTATGTGTGTACAAATCACCAAACCTTTAAAACAAAACAAAATCATCAATTTGTAAAACTTCAGACTGGGTTGTCACAGTAGAAAAAAGTGCACTGATAATCATTTCCTGGACTCTAAAAGAAGAAACCTGCCCTTCTGCATAAGTTAGTGCTACCATTGTGGATATTAAGATTTGTTGTGTTTAGACATCAATTTACCTTCATTTTTCATCTCATTTTGCACAGAGCTCAGTTTGGTTTGTAGAAGTCATCATTACAGCCTCAGGTCAATAATAACAGTCAGAAAAGCTCATGTTCTAATTTAAGCCATTCAAACTGAAATATTCATGGGTTTCTAATAAGTAAAGTGACTCAAATAGAATTCCAGGTAAGGGACAGTACTAGATTTGTGGTTCATCACTGAAATACTTAAAATATTGCCACTGTGGCTGTTGATTTAAGCCATCGTGTTTGTCTGTGTCCCTGACATCACAAAGTTGCAGGAACTGGACGAAAAGGAGGCCTGCCCAGCAGTGACACTAAATTCCATCACCTGTAAATTATTCTGTCACAAAGCTGTAGGACTCTGTTGTGATTTCAGTGCAGTTTGTCCCCCAGGGCTCATGTTGGGGTCTTTTATTTTCATAATTTTATTGAGAAACAAATAGCAATGAGACAGTTTCAAATCAAATTGGTAGAACAGTTTCAATAATTAACACACTGCATCCTCTCTTCCTGGTGGTTATTTGCTGTACAAGATGCAGACATGATATCCTATTTACAAACACTATTAGCACAAATTGCTCTATTCATTAAGAGAATGTAACTATATATCTATCCTAACCATTTTGAATACACAGATACAAAATGGACATTGATCTGTATTCCTTTTTTTTGTTAAGTTCTGTCATTTGAATATTATTGGTGTGTTAACTCAGCAAAATATTCTAAAAGAGTCCCATAGCTCATAATAGTATTGGGTCTTCCACTTCACTGGCAGTGTCAGAAATTGTTGACAAGATTCCCCTACAGCTGAACATAACAGCATGGCTTTACTTCTTATACTTCGTTTTCATACTTTTCTACTGGTTGGTGAAGACCAAGATAAAGCAAGACCTAAGTTGTACTTTTTGGATCTTATAAGGTCAGTGAAATCCCCTCAGGATTTATCTTGAGATCCTGTTCCTCAGATTGTAGAACATTTGTCAGTGTCAGTAATGTGGATGAGTCACAGCCATTGCTTGATCAATGTGTTCTCTGTGAAAGCCTGAGAGAATGTTTTCTCTCCATATGACTCTCCTTAGGCACACTACATCATTGATCACTTTCCTCTTTGGCCCCATAATCTCCTTGATCAGAAAATTTGGGACACTGCTGTGTTACATGATGTTACAGTACAAGTTCTCATAGGTCCTGAGTCTTAATTGACCTTGGAAGGCTAAAATGTTGACTTTCCTTGTGGCTCTTCTTTTTCCCTAATTTTAGTCTGCAAACTTAGGTTGTTAACCCTCCAAAGAGAAGCTTATTGTTATTACCATGCAACCTCGGCTGTTAAGCTTAACCTCACTATCTGTCTGAATATCAAACATCTTAGGCATAACATGGAACAGGTATTTTTGATCAAGTACTGATATGTTGAACTCTAAGTCCCTATAGAATATGATAAAAAAACATTTAAAAAATTAAAATATATTTTAAAAATAGGCATAAAGAATTCTTATGTTTACACATAAGTCCAGAAATCTAACCATATACAACCTTGTAGCAGGACAGTCCCGCAACATTCCTTTTCCTGTCTCCTACCTTCATTCACCATCATGTTGGGGTCTTAAAATGTGTGATACTAATGGTAGGCAGGGTGGAGCATTGAAAAGATGGAGCCCTGTGGGCACTGATTGGGCAACAGTGCGCCACCTTCACAGGGATGAATACTCCTCTGGTGGCATCCAGAACTGTGAGCTAAAGAAGCCTCTTTTCTCCAAAACCTACCCATCCTTGGGCATTTTATAGGAACAGAAAACAGAGACAGACCCATAGATGGGATTTGGCACTAGGCTTCTTAGCAGAGGGAACTGTAAACACAGTGAACACACTGCCCATTCTCTCTGAACACAAGCAGCTATCCGCTGAGCCACAGAAGCCAGCTAAAATGTCATTTCCCTTAATGCTAATCAGACCTTTCTCATGTGATATCTTTTTATTCTTTTTTACGTATTCAGTTCAGGGCCTATAGTGTCTCACTGCACAGATTGGACTCAGTGATCCTCCTGCTTTCAGCCTCCCCAGTGCTGAGATTACAGAAGAGTACCACCGCGCCATCTCAGTCCTGTCTCAGCGTGCCCCTGGGGAAGGGGAGCCAGCACAGCACATAGCAATCCAACCTAGTCTTTGGGTCATGTGAGATCTTTGAAGGGTTACTGTATTAAAGTACTACCTGCTTTTCAGGCAGATAGACCAAGGATACACATAAAAAACTGAAAAGTATAAATCTACAATTGATACTGTTTATTAGTATTATTATTGCTTTATCCTTAATAAAGGACTTTACATTAAATAAATATCACATAAAGATTGTAATTAATATAATACAAACTTCAGCTCTTCTAAACACAGAAATTACACATTTATTGTTTTAAAATCCAAACAGTAAACAATCATCTGGGCACTGGTTATTTTGAAAATTATGAAATTTGAATGTGGCACAAGGCAATTGTGATGAGCTTGACAGCTTGCACTCAGAAGCAGCACAGTAACTCTACTGAGGATTTGCAGGAGACAAAATTGTTCCACTACTTCTCTCAGCTGTGACAGAGCACCTAGCTGGAAAAGTGAACTAATTTGTAGAAACATTCGCCTAGTGGGAAGAATAATCACAATATATTACTATCAGTGGAAACCCAAGTACCACAAATTCTATCTTAGGATTTGAGTCCTGAACAATAGTTTAACCACAGAATACACTTGGTTGAAAATGAACAACTAAGAGCCTTAATAAAATTACTATCTCTTCAAAAGTTGCATGAAAGACTTTCTATATGTCATGTAGTGTATGTAATAATTCTAAACACTACTGCATACACATAAGGAATTATTACATACACTTTTCTCCTTATACTACTAGGAGAAAATAGAGAAATAACTTTTAAAATCACAAGATGAGAAGAAACTAGGAAAATATAGCCTCTTTGTGCCCTCTTTGTGAGTCTCATCATAGACTTGATTCACCCCAAAGAGAGAACAGGTCACCTCCAAATAGCACATGCTGTTTCCTTGTAGTTCTGAGATTTCCAAGAAAAGCCATTCAATGTAGACCTGTCTTCCAGCATCTGCTAATCAGTTGCAAGTTTTCATTTATTTGCAGATCACTTTCTCTGGAGTTTTCCACCTCTCACTATTAAAAATGGACTGGAATGCCTGCCTCCTGGCCAGATGTTGGAGGTCAAGGCAGGCAAATGTTCTTTCTGATATAGAAAAAGGTAATCAATATGTTTTAAAAGATAAGTACTTAGAGGTTTATGGAAACAATGAGAACTCAATGGATTAAAAATATCTGATGAGAGACCCATGCAGAAACTGACTCACACTAACCAGCTTTTTTCTCCTTATAAGAATTCCCCAATTCTGAGCAGGCCTGAGGATTTGGCTTTAACCCTGACAGAAGGCTGTTTTCTTAGGGCAAAAGGAAATCGGCAAGGATTTTAACAAGCAAGTAGGTCTAGAATAACAAAGTGAACAGCCTTAATTCTGTGGCTGGTTCTCATGAGAAGCCATCTGCTGATTGCTGCCCCTGCATAGTGTTAGCAAGATAGGCTATTTCTGAAATGTGTGTGGATTCTCCTGCATGTCTACAGCACTTGAGGTGCTAACAAGTTCCAAAGGAGAAAGTTCTGGATATAAAACATATAAGAGGCAAAGCCCCAAGTGCATCATTTACATAACAAGAAGGAGTAATAACAAAATGAAACTAAGATGCCCACAGTGTGGATGTGGAGGGTGACAGCTTTTGACTCCTGGTAACAGCTGTTTGTTGACAACAGCTGTTTGTTGACAACTATTTGTTGAAAACCAAGAAACAGAAAAGAAGGTAAACTCCTTTGGACATTAGAGACATCTTCCTACTAAGATATCTGAATATTTCCCATATTTTGGTGGGAAAAGAACAAAGACTGGCCAGGCTATCAGCTGAAAATCAAGAGCATCATGCATTAAAAACAAAGAAACTCAGAAAGACTCTGTGTTCAAAAATCTAAAACTGAGTATCCATCAGCTCCTTCCTGGACTTGAAGTAACCTTTACCTAAACAATATCAGCCAGCAATATGGTAGATGATAACCAGTGCTAGTATGTGCAAGTCTTTAATACATTCTCCTTATTATAGTGAGCAATGAGCATCCTGCAAAGAGGAAACACTCAGATACATAGTGAATGAGATAACATTAAAATTAAGAGAAACAACCCCAACATGATCAGGATGCTGGAGTTAATGGGAAAAAGCTAAAAATAACTGTACTAGCTACAGAAAGACCAGTGCCACAAGAGCTGCTACTGCTACGCAAGTGGGATCAGAAGTTGATCTGAGGAAGTAGAGAAAAGGGTGGTTACCAAAGACTGTGGAGGAAGGGGAAGATTGACTAACTGGACACAGAGTTAGAGAGGAGAAATAAATTCTGGTGTCCAAAAATACAGTTAATTATGGTTAAAATAACATATTATCATATTGAATGTTTAGAAGATGTTGAATGCTCTCAATACATTCAACAGAATGACAAAAATGTGAGATAATAAATATGCTAAATATCTTAACCTGATTATTAAACAGTGTATAAATGTTTTTGAAACATCATATGGTACCCCAAAAATATGTGCAATTACTCTATGTATATTAAAATCACAATTTAAAAAAGTCCCCAAATCTCTGAATAGTACATTTAAAATAATACAAAATATGGACCAAATACACAATAAAAAAGTTACCACACAGTTACACTTTGTAAAAAGATATCAATGCAAATCTAAGAAAATATGAATTCAAAACATCTGAAATTTAAAACTCAGTGAGTGAGTATAATGGCCTATTAAGTATTGCAGAAGAAAAAAGTATGTCCTCAAGTCAGGTGAGTTATAATTACCCAACTGAATAACAAAATTAATCGCAAAAGGAAAACCAAGGACAGACGCGCTGATGCATACCTGTAATCTCAGCATTCAAGAGGCTAAGATAGGAAGACTGCTATGAGTTCAAAAAGCCAGCTTAGGTAATAAAGTAAGTTCAAATCCAGCCTGAAATAAATAATGAAACCCTGTCTCAAAAAGGCCAACGAAAAAAGAAACCTGACAGAAGAGACTGTAATATAAAGTAGTCCATGCTCAAGTATTATCGGAAGCAGAGAGAGAAGAGAAGCTGAAAGTATCCAGTCAGGACAGAGACCAAGAATAATCTACAGATGATGAAAGGCAATGAAATAGACAGACCAAGGGTCATTTGGAAAACAAAATAGAGAAACAGTCTTAGGCATGTTATAGTAAAACTTGCAAAACAGCAAAGCAATATGTGAAAGCGTCCAGAGGGAAACATCCCATGCATTCAGAACAGCAACAATAGCATCGCACCACAACGTTCAAGAGGAAGACAAAGGAGACTGTAAAGACAGGGAAACAAGATCCTCAAAGCATTAAAAACTCTTGTGAACAATGCTGTTCTACAGGTGGTGCAGGTCTGTGTGTGGGCATATATTTTTATTTTACTTGGGTAATGACCTAGAAATAGAATTTTTGGTCAAATGATGAGGAGTTAACTTTGTAATAAACTGCCAAGTCACGTATTTTACTACCCCATGACTCAGCAATTCTAGTAGATAACCAAAAAACATGCTCCAGAGTTGTCACAAAATTGTTATTTTGAATAGCTCTATACTGGAAAAGTTCCACTGCTAAACACTAGTAGAGTGTAAAAAAAAAAAAAAATGGACTATTTGACTAATATTATATAGCAAAGAAAATAAATGATCTACAACTATATTCAACAATATCAATAAATATCACCAAAGTAATGTTCAATGATGTAGAAGTCAACCACAGAAAGTACATTGGGTACAGCTCCAATCACACAACATTAGGAAACAGAAGGAGTAATGAATGAATGTTATCAGAAGCCAGGAGGAGGGCAGAGATGGGCAGGGGTAAGCTCTGTTTTTCATCTGATTAGAACCTGATTCTTAGTTGATGCCCCAGGTTTCAAGACTTGAAGTTACAAAAGGAGTTTGGCGAACAAAAGAGAAGGGGGAGGAGGATCTTCCAGGCCAGGAGAACAGTGTTGAGGGCAGGAACATGGGTGAATGAGAGCAGAGTGACCATGAAAAGGACATGGGCCTCCCAGAGAGATGGGCTAAGTGGAAATTTATTGAGCTAACTGACAGACAGTAATGATGGCCTGACTTTATTTTCTTAAAAAATTATAAAATAGTTTAAAAAAAAAACATTAGAAATGGTACATAATTCCATTAAACAAAGTAATAGGAATTGAACAATGGCTGCTGTGTTGCATGATGTTATCTTCAAATTAATTGTTTAGGTTACTGGATATAAACCCACAAAATTGGTTTAAAAAAGAAACAAAACAAAAATATGTGTATTTTTGCACAATGGAATATTACTCAGCTATAAAAAAGATACATTCAAGGTTTTTGTAGATAAATGGATATAACTAGGGATTGTATTGGTAAGTGAAATAAATCAAATGTGCATGTGCAAACATCACACTGTCTCGCTAGTATGAGAGCCTGAAAGAGTAAATAAAATCTGAAAAGTACAATGAACACCATGAAAGGAAATTAATTTGTTCAATGGGATGGCCTGACTTTAGTCAGTCTACGCAACCATCCACAGGCTGTAGGAGTATGGAAGAGTGCATGCATGATGCTTCATTGGAAAGTCTACTTCAGTATCTGCATGGTAATCAGAGACAATGTCTCCTGCTTTAAGGAACTACCTTATCTCACCAAAGTACAACTTCCTGATTCCACACAGTCACTAATTTTCATTATATGTCTCTTAGTAAAATATCAGAGCATCATGACACAAAACAAATACATAATGCTTGGTTGAACTCAAGATGAACATTTTTTCTAAAAAGCACTCTGTAATATATTCTGGTTCTACCATTTTGGCTAGTGTTCTTTCCTCTCCTCACCTCTCTATAATCAGCCACATCTGGGAAAATTTCCACACACTCCATGAACTCAAAGAAAAGTGTGGTGCTCTGGTCTCTGATCCCCATAATGCTTTGCATTCTCTTCTGCTATGCAACGCCTGCTGTCCTATGCTGCAGTGTTTCTCTTGTCAAGTCACACTGCAAGCATCATGGTAACTAATGATAAGTCATGAATCTATGTCTCATGGCTGCCAAAGTGTCAGGGCAGAATCAGAGCTCAAAAAGCACTGCTGGAGAGCAGTGTTGCATTTTCTATTCCAATACTGGCAATGTAGAGAGTGCCATTTATCCTTGAACCTCAGCAAGAGTCATCAATTAAATGATCCAGAGATACCATTAGATTAATTTTTGTCCTCCCAGTTAGACACTTTAGTAATGGGACTGTTATAACCTCCGGCCAGCATCTCACAAACCTATAGTTATAAATGGAAAATTATTAAAAATGAGCAGGAACAATTGGAGATGAGGATATTACAGATTTATCCCTTAATGGCAACTCTGCAAGGGCTCATTTCTGATTACATTCCTGTCTGGTATTTCCTGTAAGCATTTTTTATTCCCATAGAATTAGGCAGTGCAACATCCAGGTATAATCACTGATTTTGGAGAATTTCAGGGAAGATATATTGAGAATATTTGTTAATTACACTTACACCAGCCAGCTGTGGTGGTGCATAACTGTAATCCCAGAACTTTGGAGGGTGGGACAGGAGGATCATTGCAAGTTCAAGACCAGCATGAGCTACAACATGAGCTCAAGGATAGCCTGAACTGTATAGTGATATCCTGTCTCAAAAAGACAAAAAAAAATGCTCATACCCAAGATTATTAAAATAATCTTCTGCAGGAAAGAATAGGTTTTTTTACCTGTTAACACCCAGGTGATAAAAAAAAAATGGCATTTATAGATTAGCTTAATACTACTTTACTTACCAAGTATTTATTGGAGAAATGGAACTGTTTTTTTAAAAAGAATTATTTCTTTAAAGGGAGGCTCGTGAGCTTAAAATTCAAATACTATCACAAAATGCTTTGGGCTTAGAATTAGGAAATGTAGTTTGTCCTCCAAGCCATACAGGAAGTCACTGAAGAAAGCCAGTGGCCCATTAAAGAATGGAAGGTAGAGTGACTTCAACTTAATTATTCCTGTAATCAACCTTCCCAGTTCTGTAAAGTTGCAACTCTTTCCTAAGTGTTCATAAATTATTAATATTGTCCCAGCATTTACAAAAGATGCATTTCTCTACTTGTTAGTTAATTGTGAGAATTGAACTCTAAATTGCAGTTATCTAACTCTTTAGCTGTAATAATTTTCAATTTTTTTTGTTACAGGTATGCTTTTTTAAATAAAATCCCATCAGACTTCAGCTGGCATTTAATTAGCTCGCAGACGAGTTCTTGTTCAGGTTTAGTGTTGGATTCATGTTTTGCTCGTTAATGGCCTCCATCTGTGGCCCGCGTTGTGGCTCAAGCTGTGTGCAGGTGCCTCGAGGTAGTCAGTCCTGCATCTATTAAAAGAACAGCATTCAAGATCTCAAAAGGAAAAAATTTCCCCCTGTGAAAAAAGAAGGTATTTTATATGTTCGTGAGAGACAACCAAATAAATGGCTACAACAAAAATGGACCCAGAAAAGACAAAAAAAAAAAAAAAAAAAAAATCTCCAAATCTTACAAACACAAAAAGTCTTCAAGTGGGACACTTCTAAAATGTGATTAAATGCTCTACCAAATCCTATTCCAAAGGCAAACTGAAAAATGTGTGTTGATATTTTGTTTTCCCTTTAATTCACTCATCAGTGTGTCTCATTATTTTATTGGTTAACTCATGAAAGTGTTTAAAACCTGGAAAGGTCCCCCCCCCCAGACCTTCTCTCTCTGGATGCTCTGTGACTCTAAAGACTTAAACTTTAATGATTTACACCACTCTTCACAATCTAGATTTTTTTAATCCTCTTAGTTAAAATATAATCAACCAACTATTATGGTAATCTTTAAAATGTATTTGTTGTCTCAGGGTCTCATTATGCAGCTTGGACTTGTAGTAATCGTTCTGCTTTCAGACTCCACAGCACTGG
>NW_004524780.1:4543555-4544351 GCF_000260255.1 Octodon degus
GCCAATTACTTGACTTCTTTCATTTTTCATTTCTCCCTTTGCAATATGCAAAGAGGAGGATGACACCAGAGATGAAACTTCCTTGTTCATCATGTGGTCATGAAGGTAAACTAAATTCTATGAATAATAAGTTGCATGAGCTGCCCAAATCCTTTGTGTGTCAATTGCTATTTATTTGTTATTTCCTAATTGTCAAAGAAATGAGAAAATATGTATTATTTCACACACACACACACACACAAAGAGATCATTAAAAGTTATGAACTCATTTTTTGTCCTACAAGACAAAAAGCAAAAATAAACCTTGCTGTAGCTGCATGATATGAAACATTTGATATAAAAGCTTACAAAAGAATCGGAATTCTAACACAACTCAAGCATATCTATCAATAAGCATGTAGCTGAATCCTCACTGAGAATCTCCAGTTCAGCCTAAAAAGCCAAAATTGGGCCAAATGTACCTTCTGGGTCCACAGCTCCATGTCTCTCATCATGATACCTCCTGTGTACTAGTGATGTTTCAAAATGGTTTTCAGGAGCCAGGGAGATATCTCAGTAGGATAAACGCTTGCCTGTAAAGCACCAGGTCCTGAGTTCAATCCCTGGTACCACCACAAAAAAAAAAAATGGTTTTCAGTGCTTTTGCAGTGATTGGGTGTAGAAGCATTAGGCTTGTTTTGCCAAGCCATTCGTCCTTACTTGAAGACAAAGAGGATTCTTGTAGGCAGATTGTCTATCTCTGAAATATGAATAGGAAGTGCCAGAGTGTGAATTGGTCTCAAAGCTTTACAGCTAG
>NW_004524780.1:4548056-4549130 GCF_000260255.1 Octodon degus
AATATTGATTGATAAACAATGAAATTAGGAAAACATTCAAACAACTATCAATAAAGAGAAGTTAACTTGGTTATTCCTCTAACTGGAATATTCCTCTCATCTCCATTCTCAGATTACAGAAAATAAATTATTAAAGGTCAACTGTGTTAAAAAAAAACATACAAAATTTTTATACCCTGGTTTAAAAAAGAAATCAAATTAAAAAATATTTTTAAAAGAAATGAAAAAATAAAGCATAGAATGTTGATTTAAAAAGCACATTTTCCACTTTGTTATTAATTTCTTTTTTTTCAAATTCAGAAAATTTAATATCATAATACCACTACATAATCTAAAACTGATTTCAAACCTGAATTAATCCATTGATATCTTAATATTTTTGCATAAAATACAGGTGAATGCCCAAATAGAATCTATCTAGGGATTACAGAATACATTCAGTTGTTATGTCTTTCTATTTCTAAATTCTGAAGCAATGCCTATCCTTCCCTTTTTTTTTCCATAAATTTATTGACAAACAAATAGCAATGAGACAGTTTCAAACTAAACTGGTAGGACAGTTTCAATAATTAACACATTGTATATAATCTTCCTAGTTGTTAATTGCTGTACAAGATGCAGACATGATGTCATACTTAAAAAATACTATTAGAACAAATCCCGCTATTCATCAAGAGAATATACCTGTATATCGATCCTAGCCATTTGAATAAACAGACACAAAATGGACATTCATCTGCATACCCTTTTTGCTGGTAAGTTCCGTTATTTGAATATTACAGGTGTGTAAACTCAGCAAAATATTCTAAGATACCAGTAGCCCATAATAGTATTGGGTCTTCTGCTTCACTGACAATGTCAGAAATTGCTGACATGAGTCTCCTACAGCTCAACATAACAGCATGGCTTTACTTCTCATATTTCTTTTTTATACTTTTTTGCTGGATGGTTAAGACCAAGGTAAAGCAGGACCTATGCAACAAGAGTTGTAGCTTTTGGGTCTGATAAGGTCAATGAAATCTGCTCAGGATTTATCCTGAGATCCTGTACCTCAGATTGTAGAACCTTTGTCAG
>NW_004524781.1:0-17414 GCF_000260255.1 Octodon degus
TATATATTTATAATTATATAACAATTATAATCACACGTAGTGACCCCGGACCTGTGGCTGGCTCAGCCCACGCTAGAGCACAGCTGCCACAGTGTGTGGTGCTGGGAACTGAGCTTGGTCCCTGCACTTGCCTAAGCAGGTGCTTAGTCCACTGAGCTATCTTGACGGTCCTTAATCAGGGATTTAAATCAATTTGGAAAAGAGTATTCATTGCCTATTCCAAATAAGTTCCAAAAAAAAACTGAGATGGAGTGCTCTTTTAAAACACATATATGTTTCTGCACTTAAAATGCTGATTTTGGTACTAGAAGCAATAGAAGGCCTGTTGCCACTTATCACGACAATCAGAATTAATTTAGGATTTGAGGGCAAGCTGAGTCTGTTGGGAATCAGGAAACAGAAAAACTAATTGTCTAGGGCAAGAAATGCAGCTTCAGTGACCTTGCGCTAAGTGTAAAGGAATAACAGTAGCTTTGCCTGCGAGGCACAGTCACCCAAGAGCCTGGCAGGTGACCTCCGGTGCTGGGAGAACCTGCGCCTACTCCGCCGCGTGTGTGGTGCTCGCTGCTGCGTACCTCCCGCAGGGAAGCGGTGAGCCTCCCGCGGCGGGCCTGGGGGGCCTCAGGCTGTAGGGCTCCTGTGGATGATACTCATCACCTTATTTCTATGACCCCAGCCGGGGTGAGTCAGGAGTGTGTCGCCTGCAGGAGGGAGGGTCTAGAGAGGCTGGGGGGCCTGTAATGACCCTCCACCGCTCTTCAGGTCCTTGCCCTCACTGCAGCAAAGAATAGAGTAGTGGTGCTCTTAACAAAAAATGGGGGAGTCAGGACTGGGACAGTGTGGAGCGAAAGCTTACTCAAACTGCGGAAGCAGACGGAAAGCTACCTGCGCAGCAAAGTGAGCGTGTCAGATGGGGGCGTCCTGCGCAGGCTGCCCAGTGAGCGAGCGTGGGGTGTGCCCGCCGTACGCAGGCAGCAGACTGTTTCGTCGGAGTGGGCCAACCAGGGCCTTAGCCTGGGTTAGCGGGAAGGGGACAGGGTCAGCACACAGCAAGTGGGAATGACACTTGCGTAAGGACACAGTACGGCACCGTACGGGTACCGTGATCTGTAGCAGTCAGGGTCTTGCTCGAGGAACAGACGTAATGCAAGGAACAGATATAACACAAGGTGGACAAATGAACAGGAAGTTACAAGACTGGCTTACGACGGTCAGCCGCAGAGTCGGACGAGGAAGCGTGCAGAGGGCGTCTGCACGGCCGAGACTGGAGGATTCAGTCCAAGGCCTGGAGCTCACTGCAGAGCTCCGTGCAAGACTCCATCAGTCGGCTGATCGGTCCGTGACGGAAGGGATGGAAGGCTGATGAGTGTGCGATGGAAGGCTGAGGAAGCTGAGTCGGAAGCTGAAGAGTCTGCGACGGAAGCTGATGAGTCTGCGACGGAAGCTAAAGGATCCAAGCCGGAGGCCGAAGAGTCTGCGCTGGAAGCCGGGAGCTGAAGTCCAAGCTGACTGCGAAGACTGAAGTTCCTCTGAGGAGGTGAGGCACCAAATCCTTTCTCAACCCCTTTATATATCCTTTTCGTCTTAGTCACTTGGGGCGGGTCTCTCCACCCCACAGCACGGGCCCCCCGCGGCCCAGGGCATGGAATCTGCAAGGCGATCCAGCCAGATTGACACGATGTGTGGACCACTACAGCATGGTACAGGGTAAGGGTGAGATGCTCCTGCAGTCTCAGCCCCAGGTAGACTGTGAGGTTTTTGCAGTGTTGGTTGCTGCACTTGGACCTAGGATTTTGTGCCCTCTAATTTGCCTCCACAAGAGGACCGTTAGCCTGGAGCTCCCAGCAGGCTGCCCAGTGGCCTCCTCCGGTGATGGGAGACTCTTCTGCACCATGTGACAGCTGCTGCGCCTGCAAAGGCAGCAGCCCGACTGAGGGCTGGAGTCCAGGCCTGTCCGCCTTCAATTCATTTATGGGCAAGTAAAGACACAAGGATAAGGATAAGGATATTGGATAGCGCAGTTCTAGAAAGTTCTTCAATAGACATGAACTTACTGCTTCTCTCAGACACCCTCCTCAGAGATTGCTGTGTGTGCCCAGAGAGAACTGGGGGAGCCCTGAGCGCCTGCAGCTGCTCACTTCTGCCTCACAGGCACATCACAGCCTGGGAGGACGTGTGTGGAACGAGGACAAAAACTAGGCGACACTGAGACAAACGGTAGTTCCGTACCAACTCTTGTCATGCCACCAGTGGCAGCTGGCAGAGAGGCCACTGCATCCCTTACCCCGCCTGGAAGCCTGATGTGCTACGCTTCCCTGAACCTTCCTTGTTCACCTGTGACAGCAAGTGATGACATCTGTCCCCAGAGACAGAGTGTGAGGGAGAGCGTGGACGGTCCGCCGAGCAGCCCTGTGGGCAGTGTGCTAGGAATTCATGCTGCCAGTTGTTAAACCCCCAGAACATGTCATCCCCTGTGAGCCTGAGGATGAATTTTTAGTTGTAAACAGAAACCCATCAGGGCCGGGGAGATGGCTCAGTAGAATAAGCGCTTCCCTGGCAAACGCAAAGGCCTGAGTTCAATTCCTGGTTCTGACAAAAAAAAAAAAAAAAAACAGAAACCCACCCTGTCTCCTCCTCATGCACCAGTCAGTGTGAGTCCTGGGCTCTGCGCAGGCCGTGGGAGCCAGAGGCTGGACGCACCTGAGCTCTGTGTGGAGGCTCCTGTGTGTAGAGCAGATGGGGAAGGGGAACACTTCCCAGGGCCTGTACACCTCCTCCCTCTTCTCTTCCCACAGCACACACAGAAAAACAACACTCTGGAAGTGGTCAGAAGGACGCTGGGCTCTCTAACAAGCCTGCATCTGAGAGATGGCTCGGTCACTAAGGACTACTGTTGGACCTCGGACAGGAAATACCACGTCTCTGAGCCCCTTACTCAGCAGGAAGCCAAGATTCACAGACACCCAAGCAAAAAGACCCCAGTCCTGTGCGTGTCCTGACAGGCATAGGCGTGGACGGAGCAGAGCTAGCACATGGAGCCCAGCTCACCAAGCCGCCACCCGCCACCAGAAGCGCTGGCATCTGTCTGTCTGCAGGTGCAAACGAGGCCTGCAGGTGGCATTCAGGGAGAACCTGGGGAAGGGCTGTGCCGGGACACATAGATCTGAGGGCTCACTCAAGAATGCAGCTTCAGGGACCTTGTGCTAAGTGTAAAGGAATAACAGTAGCTTTGCCTGTGAGGCACAGTCACCCAAGAGCCTGGCGGGTGACCTCGGGTGCTGGGAAAACCTGTGCCTACTCCACCGCGTGTGTGGTCCTCGCTGCTGTGTACCTCCCACAGGGAAGCCCAGTCAGACACCTGAGAGGAGGAGGCTGTGAGCTACCCACAGCAGGTCTGGGGAGTCTCAGTGAGCTACCCACGGGCGGACCGGAGGGCCTTGGGCTGTAGGGCTCCTGTGGAAGATACTCACCACCTTATTTCTATGACCCCCAGCCAGAGTGAGTCAGGAGCGTGTCACCTCCAGGAGGGAGGGTCTTGAGAGGTTAGGGGGCCTGCAGTGACCCTTCACCCCTTTTTGGGTCCTTGCCCTCACTGCAGCAAAGGAGGCCTAGATGCTAGCAGGGAACCTGGCCCAGCTGGCCCTGGAGAAGTCAGTGTCTTGGGGAGACACGCACACCCCCAAATGTCCCCAGCCTGAGCAAGGCCTACCTGCCTTCCTCCTACAGAGCCATCCCACGTGCTGAGGACGCCCCGCCCCTGCTTCCTCATGCAAACCCGCCCTGCACAGCTCAGCAGGTCCAGCTCGGCCTTCCTCACACACCCCTGTGTCCTGTACGGGCAGTGAAGGCCCCAGTTCTACTGTTTCCCCCTCAGGCCCTAACCTGTAGCCATCAATAGAGCTTGGCACTTTGTCCTCAACTTTCAGAACCTATGGGCATGTCCAGAAGAAAGCTCTAGTTAGTAGAAAAAGGGTGTGCATGCGTGTATGGGTTTTAGATAGCAGGGACTAATCCCTGATCCTTCATTACAAACTACACCCCAGCCTTTTTTATTTCATATTTTAATTCAAGATTTTGCTAAGTCCCCAAGTCGTCCAAGCTAAGCTCAGACCCACGATCTTATCCTGCCTCAGCCTCCCAGAGACTGCACCACCACACCCACCTAAGCTTCGCCTCTCTGGCTGGCCTTCCAGGCCATCCTCTCGTGTGGTTAGGAGTGTCCTGTGGAGACTGCTCACTGGTTTCTTGTGTTGCGCAACAGGCCATCCTTGCTAGCACTGTCAGCCTTCCTACCGCCTCTGAGGGCTGGCGACCAGGGGCAGAGGCTCCACTCCACCTCCTTGGGCCCTGAACGCAAGCCTGTCGCAGAGGGGCCTTTGCTGTCCCCTCCTCTGTGCCCCCCAGGGAATGCTCAGAACACCAGCAGAGGAGGGGAGGAAGCATAGGCACCAGCTCTGCCCCACAGGCACAGACGGGCTCCGCCAGGCACCGGGACCCAAGGCGTCTGCTTGTCTGCCAGGCCTTGCTGTCAGGTCAGGGCATCAGGGCAGCCTAGCAGTGAGACCAGAAAGAAGAGGCCGTGCTGCCGGTGCAAACCCAGGCCGGGCCGGGCCTTACTCCTCTGCGCTGTGACTATCTCCTGGGAACCACAGAGGGGACTGTCCTCTTCCCCCTCCGCTTCCATGTCTCTTAACTCTCGGGGAGAAAGGGCCGCAAAAGAATCGTGGGCGGTAAGGGTGAGGACGGGGCTTTGGGCGCACCTCTACTGCCCTAGGAATGCAGGCGAACAGAGTACCTCCGGGTGTGCCAGCCCAGAGCAAGGAGAGGAGTTTTCTATTCAGGTTTAAAATGGCTTCCCTGAGACTGGGGAGAGAGCTCCACAGCCTAAGCGCCTGCCTGGCAAGTGCCAGGACCCAGGTTTGATCCCCAGTACCACATGCCATGCTGGCCACTGAAACTGAGCACAGTGGCACACTCCTGTAATCCCAGCACTAGAGAGGCAGAGACAGGAGGGTCACTATGAGTCTGAGCTAAGTAGCAAGACCCTGTACCAAATAAATAAAGATTTAAAAAGAATCTTCTAAATGGCTGCCCTGAGGAGAAATTGGCTTTGCCCCTCCCACTCCTTTAGTGCTTTTTACCATGAAGTCTTATTTTATTTTATTTTTTTCTTTTTTTATGGGAGACAAAGCAATGTCTCTTGGTAGTGGAGGGCGGCATGCAAAGAGAAAGAATGGTTCCCTTCTGTCCCGTTTCCCAAGAATCTGGGTGCTACTTGGCACCAGGGAGACCCTTTGTTGACCTTCCTGGTCCTCAGACAGGGAGGAGGCTGAAGTCTGAGTCTGGGTCAGAAAGTCTGCATATCCAAGGGAACGAAAGGGGCTGTCACTAGGAGGTGCCGTCTGTCCCCCAGTCTTTCTGGGAAGCACAGGCCGCAGCACCCCGGTGCCCCGCAGCCACTGCAGGTGGCAGGCTCCACCATCTTCCATGTCCTCTTCTTGGCCTTGCTCCTGTGCACCCTGCTGAGTGGGACCCCAGGCCTGGAGACGCAGCATGCTGTGAGGGAGAAGGGACAGCGAGCAGGTGGGCCTGGCCGGACCGCAGCTCCGCCTTCAGGTGCACTACCCAGAGACCACAGACGCACAGGAGGAGGGCACTGTACCGGGGTGGCCCCGGGTGAGCCCGAAGCCATGAAGAGACCCCACTCCTCCTGTCGCAGGAGCCAGGGCCGCTCTGGGCTCTCAGGCAGAGGCCTTGCTTGTCTGGGCCCCCCTGCAGGACCGCAGCACTGCAGCACACGTCTGTGCGGGGCTACAGGACTGAACTTTGATGCCCACCGCTGTCCTGTATCTGTGCTGGTGCCAGAAAGAGGAACACAGAAGCGGAGGCCATTACAGCCTCGTCCTTGAAGCGTAGCAGCCAGGACTTCACAGCTTTTCCCTCCAGAACTTGAGAACACCATCACTCGCCACCACCTGGACAGCCGTGGGTGCTTTGCTTTACGTTGCCTCATGGTCTGTAAGCACACAGTCCAGAACCAACTTCACGAGGGGACTGCAAAGGTCAGGACACAAGGGACTCCCAGTGAGTGGTGCGAGCAGCCCGTGCAGGTGAAGGCCTTCCTGCAGGACCTCCAGGGGCATGCAGCCTGTGCCCAGCCACTGTGCCCAGACTGCGTCCCCACACACTCCACGCCTTGTGTGAAGGTATCACTGGTGGTTCGCTGTGTGGTCATGCCCTCAACTCAGTTTCAACACGGCTCGGGCCTCTCAGTGACTATAGAGATGTGCAGAAGCCTGGAGGCAATCATAGGCCAGGTGGCTTGTAAATCCTTGCTGAATTGAATAAATAGTAATTATCATCAAAATAATTAGCTGTGAATGTAATCACACACATCACTCTATAGATACTGTATCCAGATTACATGAAGTGAAGAAATGTTTTAGTCTCTGAGAGGATTTTTTTTTTAGAGAATTTGTAAAATGTGAAGATGCCTGAGACAGCAACAAGGAGTGTTGCCGCCTGCCTGCGAGCCCGCGGTCGCGTGGGCCGGGTTGCCCCTTCACTGGCCTGCTGGGCGCTGCCTGCTGGCATGCCCCTGTTAACCTCCTTCCCACAGAATATCCAATCACATTTTTTGCTAAATATTTAACAGCAGAGATGATTTTTAACTTGAAAGCATTTCACGGAATATAAGTCAAGTCCTTTAGACTTAGTTGTTTCGGCCGCTGCTGATTGTGTTCTGATGACCTCAAGCAGAGCTGGGGTACAGCTCTGTCCTTCCACACACTGCACAGAACAGTCTGTAACGCGGAGTGTCCTTCAGGCAGAGCTGCTTGTGGGCAGGGCACAGGGGTGAGGGCCTTCAGGCGGCGCCTCGGGGCTGGGCCGGGCAGCTGTGTCCAGCTGGGCCCTGAGCCCCGGGCGGGCTCCTCCGGAGCACACGGCCTGGGGCTCCGCTGCGTGCTGAGCTCGGGCGCAGCCATTCCAGAGCCTCCGGGCCACGTAGTGCCAACAGCTTAAGAAGCGCTCATTTCTAAACTCTTCTCAAGTACAATAGTAACGGTTGCGTGGTGAGGCTGGGGGGGGCGTGGTTTCTGTCAGTGCGTGAGCACGTTTTTACTTCCCTAATTTTCTAGGCTGGCAGGCATCGTCCTGTCATCCTCCCTCAGAGCAGCAAGAAGAGCAATTTGAGCTTGGTCAGAACCCACCAAGTGTAGGTTTGGAGGACATGCTTCGAGCACTTGTGAATCTGAGTGAATTAGCAGGCAAGGCGTGCTAGTCTCCTGCGAGACTACTCAGCGGCATCCTTTGCTGCTTCGGGGCAGCGACACAGTCACAGTTTCATCAAAAACCCTCTTGTTGCCCTCCCCAGGCACGGGGTGGCCGAGGCGGAGCTGCATGCAGTTCCGTTCTCCTGCACCGAACGCTCGCTGGGCATTTCTGTCCGTCCCCTCTCTGGGCCTAGCTCCGCGCAGCGATCGGCATGTGACACGCAGTAAACGGGAGCTGGCCGAGGCGGCCTCTAGGACTGCTGCATCTGTGACAGCACATGCATAGGGCGACTTCCCTCCTCCCGGAGAATAAACAGTCATCTGTTTCATGGAGAACAAAAAGTGCTTTGGAGAGCGGTTGGCGGACAGGAAGCTGCATCCGCTCTGGAGCTGGGCAGATCTGATCTGGGTCCTGGCTCCACAATCCATTACTTGTGTGACTTTTGGGCAAATTCCTGATGTTCTGTAAGTCTCCTCGCTAAGATGTGTCCACGCAGTGCCGTGCGGTGACTGAATACGTTACTTCTGCATGGAGCTTCCCATCTCGGACGTGGCAATGCCTTTACCCCGACTTTCACGTCACAGCCCGAGCCACGTGGGACCTGACTTCTCCTCTTGGTCTGCCGGGCCCACCTGCGTGGTCACGCACCTAACGCACAGGTCTCCTGCCTCCTGCGCCCTCCTCAGTCTCCTGTCTACTCTCTGTGGGCAGCTGGGCCTCGCAGTGGCTGTGAGTGCCCCCGGAGCACCTCCCTCGGTACTCAGGATGGAGTCAGCTTCCCACACAGCCGCTGGCCACCCTTTCCCTCCCTGTGCACGTTTCTGCCTTTGTTTCATCTCTCCCACCGGGACATCGTGGCCTTCTCCATCCTCTCATCCTGGAGGTTTCAATGTAACAGCTCATCAGGCCTTTCTGTCTTCCCCCTTCCCGCTCCCGCTTCCCAGCCCGAGCCTCCTTGCTCCCAGCACTTGGTACCTGGACTGCCAGCCGTCAGCACTCTGCAGTGACGCGTCTGAATATTTGGTCTCCTGTGTGTGTGTCTCACCTGCAGGATCTGACGCTGCAGTCGGCCTGGCCCAGGATGTGCTGCTCCTCCACCTTTCCAGCACCTTCCAGGGTGCAGAGCTGCCCTTAACATCCACATGTTCTGGGTCTTCAAATTTACCAACCACAGTCCACAAATAGTTGGAGAAAAATGTGCTGGCCCCGAGCGCATGCTGACTGCTTCCCTGTCACTATTTCCTGGACAATACGCGGCACAGCCTCGCAGCTTTCTAGACAGCATTCACTCTGTGTTAGCTTTCTCGATTCATCTAGAGATGACTTGAAATCCACAGGAGAATGTAGTGGATCCTATGCATACACCACACTAGTAAACAAGGAGTGGAGCCTCTTGGGATTCGGGTGTCCTAGGAGCTCCTAGAATCCAGCCCAGGAGGTATGGGGGCTGCAGGTGGCCTTGCCTTACTTGGAGGGGAGGGCAGCCTGGGCCGCACTGCCCTTCTTATGCAAAATTCCTCATAGACAAAGAACCTGATAAATATATCTTCCAGCTCAAGTCCTGACCCCCAAGAAGCAGGACATGGTGGCAGCTGCTACAGGCACTGGTAGCACATGGCTTTGCTTGTGTCACCTCCACGAGTGTCCAGCCCCTGGACGTCATTTTTGCAGTGGTATGGGGACTCTGCATAGGACAAGCCACTCTGGTGAATTTGAGTAGAAATATCTTTAAAGGAATCTAAAGACACTTTTGGTGGCTTGCATATGTAAACAGATCCATTTTTTCACCAAGAAGATGGATTCACTGCTTTCTTGGAGATGGGACAGAATGTTGGGCAGGGCCCAGACTGGCTCCCAGCTGCTTCCAAGGTGGAAGATGGCAACATGGACGAGGAACCTGCAGGGCCTGGGGCAGAGCGGGTGCGGGAGCTGTGAACGTTAGCTTGCCCCACTGCTTCCCCTGAGATGCTGTCTGCTCCTGGCTGTCGCTTCTGGGCCATGGACATGGTGTCGTTCTCGCCTGTAGAAGCTGTGAGGACCTGGATCCAAGCTGCAAATAGCGTGTGGTCTTCCTGCCTTTGGGAGACAGAAGGGATCGCTGACCCCCTGCCACCTGGCATGGACTCTGTCTGGGAGCCTCACAGGACTCTGGCCCTGCGACAGCAGCTCTGCTCTCTCGGGCTCTTGGGCCCAGCTCCCCGCACCCTGTCCTATTGTGTGGTGGCCTCTGATGCTTTTCACCTTGGTGTCTACAGTGTTGTGGGTTTAAGGACAGGCAGATTGTGATCCAGGTGAGTGCCAAGGGGCTGGACTCCTGGAGGAGCGGGAGCCACGCCTGAGCAGCACCCTGGGGAGCAGACCTGGGGGTGGGCCCAGGTTGGGGTGGAAGGAGCCACAGGGAGGGGCTGGGCAGCCACACTGGCACAGTGTATGTGTCTACGTTTGGTCTGAGTTTTGTCAGAAAAACAAAGACAAGCTGGTGTTGGATTCAGCTCATGATTTTCATTGATGCATTCATTTCATTTAGTTTTCATTATGTTTTGAGTTGCCGATTTTCATGCCAAATGGGCTTCTGTCTGCCAACCTGAGGCAGAACCAGCCCTTTTGCCTTCTCTCTTGACCTCGGGGGACCTCTCCCTATAAATCATATCTTCCTGTTAACAATGAGTGGAAAGAAACTGCAGCTGGCCTTGCTCCTGCAGAGTCCCGGGCACCTCGCTGAGGGTGTGCCGGGCTGGCGGGCTCCCTCCCACACTGGCGATGGTGCACATGGCCTGCTGAGCCCCGTGCGACCCTCTCTGTCCTTCTCAGAGCCCCTCCCTCCACTCCCCACAGGCTGAGGCTGGGCCCCAGAGTGGACCAAAGAGCAGCCAGTGGGGAGGAGGCTGCAGGAGTCCACACAGGTAGGTGCCAGGCAGAAAGTCAGACTTGGGCCTGCAAGGGAGATGCCTGGAGCCTGGAGGCACATGTGCGTTCCTAGTGCCAGGTGCCGATGAGTGGAGGATGCATAACAGGGGTGCCTGCCAGTGAAGAGACAGTGCTGTAGGCAGATAGAAGTAGTAAAGAGTCAGACAGGGCTGGGCCCGTAAAGAGACAATATGTAAGACCAGATAACTCTGCAACCCTGAGCCAAACCTCACGACAAAAGCACCCACATACCTCCCTAGGGATGGACATCAGGAACTGATGTTCTAAATAGGCGTTTATCACCGTGAAGAAGCCAGAAAGAGTCACTAACCCAACCCCCTGCAGGAAGAGCCCCTGATTTGTATTCACGTCCCTTGCTATGTGACTCATTTCCCCATTTGATCCTGATTGAATCGATTTTACCTGAGAAGTTATGCCTATGATCTCATCGGCTGACCACAGTTTTGTCCCACTTCACACCCACCTGGCCAACTTCCCTTGTTTCCCACCTTAGACCCACCTCACCTTGTGGGTGTGCTCTATAAAAATCCCTATAAAAGACAGATTCTGGGGTTACCCACTCGGGTCTCCTCTGTCCCTCTCTCAGACAGAAGCTTTCTTTCTCCCAATAAATATATTCTGCTCTCAACCTCCAGTGTTCCTAAAGTTAATTCTTCGGTTTTAGAGAACACGAACTCATCCCAGGAGTCTTTCAGATAGGGTATTTGCTTCTCCTATACCAACAGGACCTGCAGGAGATGTTCCCTGGTGGCCCCTCCTGGCCCGAAGGCTGTGGCCAGTGCCTGGGCAGGTCAGGCATGAGGTCCTGGGTGTCTGTGTGTGGTTCTGTGAGGGCAGCCCATCTCCATACTGTTTCTGGGCCACATGGGGCTCTGGGAAGAGAACTGTCCCGTGAGCTCGCCTGGCCTTTGCATGACTCTTGAGAAATGGAAATGGAGGCCGTGGCTGGGCCCTGCGTGGGGAGTCCACCCTGGGCTGCAGCTGCCGAGCCACTGCGAGACCTCACCGCACAGTGGTGAGCAGCGTGGCCAGGAGAGAGCGCCTGCACTCAGTGGGAGGAAAGAGTTCGGACGAGGGCTGCAGCCCTGAGCACAGAGAGGACGGCTCCAGATTGCTGTAGCCGCAGCAAAGCCTCAACCTTCCAAGGTCACCCAGGGTCAGGATGGGAAGCGGGAAAGGAGTGGCCAGGAGGGAGCGCTCGCTGTGAGAGGAAGCAGAGTGGTGTCCAGGACGCCTGTGGCTTCCATGCAGCCCCCTTCAGGCTGCTGCACGCAAAGAGGTTCTGAAAAGTGTGACTTGCAGCAACGCCAAGCCTTGCACCAGGCTGTCTCAGCAGCAGTGACGGAGCTCTACGTTCCTCGTGGACGGGGATGGGCACCCAGCCTGCCTTGGCCTTCTCCCTCCACAGAAACCCTCTGGCCTCTGAATCCGGATGGTGCACGGCCCCAGCTTCCTACAGAGGCACACCCCACCCAGAGGGTGGACTAGGCCAGAGGACCCCAAGGTGGAACGTGTGGTCAAGCTGCCCACTGCCTAGACAGCTGCTCAACAGGCCCCTGCTGTGACCACATTCGATTTGCAACCCATATCTTTGTCACTGAGGCTAAGTGGTACTTTGGTCACTGTCTCATCACTAGGACAAAATATCCCAGTCACAACTTAGAGCAGGCCGGTGATGTTTTGGCTTACTTTTCATTTCGGTCAGCTGGGTCCAAGATGGAATGGCATGGCATGGGCATGGGTGAAGGAATCCAGAAAGCACAGGGCAAAGGGAGAAGCCAAGGAGGGAGAGAAACCCTTCAGGGCTTTGCACCCCGTGACACCTCTTCTGACCAGACCCACTTCCTAATAGCATGTCAGCTGTAAACTCGGTAATCCAGTTGCCTCCCACAGGTCTCCCTGATGATCGCTTGAGGCTTTTGGGGACATTTGGTATACACTATACGGTGGCTTGAGTCCAGCACCTGGAGGAATCTGCACTGACCTGAACCTGGTCCTCCCTGAGCTGACCAGGAAGGGTGACGTGAGCAGGTACGCTGTCCACAGCCCACAGCCAACAGAAGGGAGCAATGGAGCCCATAATTTTGCAGCTGGAGGTGCGCTGTTCCTGGACCTGTGGAGCTATGATCAAATGCATCAACTGGCCTACATGTCTCTTGGGAGAACGGGTCCTGCCTGAAGCTTTGGGTCACAGATGATTGTTACTTTCAGTGCAGACTTCCTGGGCCCATGTGGGTTCTTGCTCAGTCCCCACATTCCTGGGACCACTCTGCAACATCCCCCTGAAACATAACCCTTCTGTGACAATCTTCCAACATGCTCCCAGGCCTCCTCGTGGTTCTCAGGAAGGTCCCCAGCTGCTAGGTAGGACTCGCCACAGTGAGCCCTGGCTCATTCCCAGACCTGTTCCCTCAGTTCACCGCACAGCATCTTCTCCGGCTGGGAAAGCAAGGCTCGTGTGCACCCATCCACACTGCCCAGGATGCCCCAGCCCGCCTGTCCCCTGTGCCTCGCATGGGCCACGGAGCCTCTCTTGAGGCAGGCAGGTCCCCTTGGGCACCTCACTCTACATGAGGCCACTGCCTCTGCCCAGAAGCACGTTAGTGTGCTGGATAGTTTAGCTCGGTATCCAGCCTTCCCAGTTGTGGTGCTTCCATGAGGCCCTTTTAATAGTGGAGGGCAAACAGGCAGGAAGAGCTGTCTGCATTTACCTGGGATGAGGCTCTGTCAGTGGGACAGGCCAGGATCAGGGTTCCCTGAGCTGCTACCTCCAGGCCTCATTCCTGGCTTTGCCTGGAGCATCATGAGAGCCCTGTGTCCTGCCAACCATGAGACCACAGCATTGTGACCAGGACCAGACCAAGCCCCCAAGGCACCCTGCATCACACGCACGGGTTCTGGCTGCACACCCATAGCTAGGGTGCTGGCCTGTTGTCTCATAGAGTTTCTCTCCTGGGGGAGGAGAGCTAACAAAGAAAAACGCTCCTGATAGTGATGTTGGATCCCTCAGTACAAACCCTGCATACTCCTGAAGCATCCGGTACAAACACCTGTCAGTACGACTGTCACCTCTCCTGCCTTGTGCTGTGGAAATTGCTCACCCACTGGAAGATACCTGTCTCTTCCCTGGAGCCCAAACACCATCGCCCAACATCTACCAAGAGCTGCCTGTCACTGGCACCAGCTCTCGGTGACACTTTTTCAGCCACTGATCTGCCATTAGAAGTGTTTGGCTTAGACTCTGGGCCCTTCAATAAACATCTATTGTGGACCTGGATATCTCAGCAAGAACCACTTGTCCTGAGGTCCTGGCCCCTTCATAGGAAGTGCCTGCCATTACCTGTGGCACCCTCAACAAGAAATACCTGTCATGCCAGAGAGACAGCTCAGCAGCACAAGCGCCTGCTTGGCAAGCACATGGTCCCCAGTTTGATCCCTGGTACTACAAAAAGAAGAAATACCTGTTGTATCCCTGGGTCCCTGTTTCAGTCGGGGTCCTCCAGAGAGATGGAGGCAAAAAGCTAGAGAGAGACAAGAGAATCGTTAGGGAAATGGGAGATGGAGTCATCAAGTCCCATGCCAAGCCTTCTGCTGGCTAGAGAACCAGGAAAGCCCATGGGGATGGCAGGGTCACTGTGAGGCTGCGGGCTGAGATGGCACTGGGTGGGGCCTATGAGCAGATGGTCCGGGAGGGAGCAAATGCCCCTTTGCCCTGCCTTTGGTGCTATCTGGGCCTCGCTGGCTCAGTGGCTCTGCCCACACCCACAACAGGTCCTCATGAGCCAACTCACATGTCTGATTCCTCCAGACACCCAGGGACCCGACCACAGTTCCCAGATGCCAGCTCCCTGGACTCCCTTTTAGCAGGAAAGCTTCTGCTCAGGGCCAGCTGAGGTGCCAGGACAACAAGGATGGGTGACACTTCCCAGCTGCCTGCTCTCCTACCACCGATCCCCACAGTCCCCAAGAGCCACTTTTGCTGGCCACAGCTCCCCCAGAGGGACAGCTGGCATTGTGCAGGGACCAAAGCAAACACCTGCTCCATGCTCCCGGCCAGCGGGAACTCAGGGCAAAGGGCCTCTGGTCCCCAGAGCCTGGCTGGGCCTCAGTTCCCGCTGCTCACCCCACTCATTGCTCCCAGCCCTGCTCAGCCTCCACCCAGATGTGTACAAGAATGGGAGGCGCAGCCCGGGGCTGTGGCTCTGATCCTGAGCCTGGGTGGTCAGCGCTGGGCTGGGCCGCAGCCTGTGGCCAGGACACACCGCGGGAGGTGACTGGCAGAGCCTGGAGAGGAGGCGAGGCCCATGGCTGGTCAGGGCCTCCTGAGAGGCTGGCCCACATCCCCGTTCATGCTGGGGGCAGGGCTGCCTGGTGCCGGGGTGGGAAGGTGGACGGAAAGTGAGCCACTCGGGAGTCATCTGCTGGCACCGAGGCGTGCAAAGCCTCCTGCCCTAGCTCTCTGGCTGCTCCCTCTCAGGTGATGTCTTACAAACCAGACAGACACAGCTCCCCCAGAGGGACAGCTGGCATTGTGCAGCTGGAAACACACAGTTCCCTCCTCCTCGGAGGTGGGAGTGAGTGAGCATCAGACCCGTTGGTACTGACCAGCACAACACGGAGAAGCCCAAGTCTCTGCTCTTAACAATACAATTGGAGATCAGTTTTTAAAACAAGCTTTGCCTGGTGGTGGCTTCTCCGCTGAGGAGACTCCTTTCGGCCAGGCTGGCCACGTCCGTTGGGTGGCCATCGGCCACGGTGGCTGCACAGAGGTGCGTAGCCTCCCACAGCACAGCTCTGAGCGCAGCCCCTGCCTTCTCACCCCCAGTTCCTTGCTGAAGCCACTGTCTTCCAGGTCGCAAAATTAAAGAGAAGTCACCTCATGAAGCCAAGTGCAGCAAAGGAATGAAAATTTCACAGTAGAATAATGAGCTCTGAAGAGGCAGCACCTCCCTGGCTTCCCTGCCTCCTACCCCTTGCATCACGAAGCCCAGGAAGACATAAGTAGGAGGGCATTGGGGTCAGCCATGCGCCCTGGATGCTGGGCAGGTGGGCAGGGCCCAGGAGGGGAGCTGGTGAACAGGAAGCAGGAAACAGGCCCTGCTGCCCACACAGGAAAGCGGGCACCACCTCTGCTCTGGCCAGGCCTTTCCCCTGGAGGTGACCAGCAGTTCTCACACCAGGCCTTGTTGTGGCCGCCGAGCACTCTAATGCCTTGGTGGCTGCCTTTCCATGGGTGAGGCCATTTGGACAATGGTGCCAAATGGCAGGCAAGACAAGGAAATCCTGGGGACGGATCCTCTGTCTACTGTGCACCAGCATGGTGCTCCATGTACTCGGAAGCTGGGGCGCTAAGCCCAGAGCCACCCTCAGGGACAAGGTCACCCTGGGTTGCCTGGCTCATGGTGGGTTTCTTTGGTGTTGCGTGAAGCTCCGGGTCATCTCAGCCCGAGTTCAGGTCACCCAGTACTTAGCTCTCACAGGGACCCACTGCCTCCAATTGGACCTTTGGCTCCTGGAAGGGCTGGGTCCTGGTCCCGGTGTTCAGCGACAGTGGCCTCTGCTCATCCTCCTGGCCGCCAAGGAGGGAGGCTGTGTCCTCTAAGCTCATGACAGGCACCAGCCATGGGAGACCCCGGCTCCGGCTGGGAGGTAGGAACGATGAGAGTGCTGGGGCTGAGGCTGAGAAGAGTTCGGCAGCTGTCCTCACACGTCTTTGCCCTTCTTGTGCTTTGTGCTGAAGCGAAAGAACGCAGGGTCTGCACAGAATCCAAGGGAGGCCCAGGCAGGCCCAGAAAGGGCCAGGAAAGACTTCTAGGAAGGAAAGGAGATAGATGCAGGGTGTTTCTTGCCTTCTGGACACAGCTGCTTCTGATCAGAAGACAATGAGTGGAGGCATTTGGAGAAGCACTTGGCCATGTCTGAGGACAATTACTCTTTGATGACCACACACGCGCCAACTGCCTGCCCTCTCCGAAGGCGTCTTGTTGCCTGACTCGGGAAACATGGAAGCCAGTGTGCACTGGCCCAGTCTGGAGCTAGGCTGTGGCTTCCTGGGGATCTAGACCTCCTCTGGCCAGGACATTGGCACCAGGGGACAAGGGCCTCAGAGGCTAGGAGGACAACAGGGACTAGTGGGGCCATCGGTCCTGAAACTGGACTGTCTCAGGGAACATGTGGCCACTAGAAATGCAGACACTGGCGCTCCTCCCCAGCTCTGTGGACGAGCCTACGATCGGGGCCCTCAGCACGAGGGCCACCACACCACAGCCAGGAAGTAGCTGGAGGAGGACACATCTGCAGCCCAGATCCCAGCCACAGGGTTGGGGGGTCCCAGAGTGGCCGCAGTGCTGAATGGTGGACAGGGGTACAGTGTCAGTTGTGTGAAGTGGCATTGTCATCACGTAAGCGGAACTGTCATTGTAGGATGTGTAGAGCAGCAGTGCCCTGCTGACCGAGGCCCTGGTCACTGGCTGCTCCGGGGACATAAAACCAGGGAAAATCAGGGTGCCCAGCAGCGCTTCCCTGCTGGGAGACATCCTGAAGGGCAAGGGTGGGCCTGGCTCTGCAGCCTCTTTCCCAGGCCAGGCTCCTGCCAATCAGCACCCCCAGGCTGTGACCACTCAGCATAGCCCAGCGGAACCCCCATGGCAGGGCAGGGTCCAGTCTCCGAGCCGGTGTTTGGAGGCATCAGGCAGTAGCACCCCTTCTGACCTGGCAGCCCCTCAACCCTGACCCCATCTTGGCCCTAAGGATAATGGGCACCTGCCACTGTGAGGCCAGGAAGGAGAGACACAGGGATCCTTCACTAGGAGAGGCTTTTCCCTGCAGCATGGCCCTACATGTCCACCTGAGTGCTGTGTGGGGCCGTGCAGAGCCGGAGCTAGTGATGAAGTGTCTTCCCAGGAACAGAGTGGCTGTCTGCAGGTCCTAGGCACCTGCCCTCTCCCGGACCTACTCCACGCCAGGAGTTTAAGCTAAAAGACAAAGCCAGAACTGTACCAGAAGCCAGTTCTCTACCCTGCTCAGTCAGGAGCATGGGTTTCTTGGGGGGCTTGAGTCCATGAAACAGAGCCAGAAGATTCCCTGACCAGAAAGCACTGCCCAGCTGGAGGGGAGTAGCACGAGAGTGTGTGCTCCTCCTGGGAGGCAGCTGCAGGTGGAGGGGAGGCGGCTGCAGGTGGAGGGGAGGCAGCTGCAGGTGGAGGGGAGGC
>NW_004524781.1:17689-18167 GCF_000260255.1 Octodon degus
CAGCTGCAGGTGGAGGGGAGGCAGCTGCAGGTGGAGTGGAGGCAGCTACAGGTAGAGAGGAAGCAGCTTCAGGTAGAGGGGAGGCAGCTGCAGATGGAGGGGAGGCAGCTGCAGGTGGAGGGGAGGCGGCTGCAGGTAGAGGGGAGGCAGCTACAGGTAGAGGGGAGGCAGCTGCAGGTGGAGGGGAGGCGGCTGCAGGTGGAGGGGAGGCAGCTGCAGGTAGAGGGGAGGCAGCTGTAGGTGGAAGGGAGACAGCTACAGGTGGAGTGGAGGCAGCTGCAGGTAGAGGGGAGGCAGCTGCAGGTGGAGGGGAGGCAGCTGCAGGTAGAGGGGAGGCAGCTGCAGGTGAAGGGGAGGCAGCTGCAGGAAAAGGAGAGGCAGCTGCAGGTGGAGGGGAGGCAGCTGCAGGTAGAGGGGAGGCAGCTGCAAGTAGAGTTGAGGCAGCTGCAGGTGGAGGGGAGGCAGCTTCAGGTAGAGG
>NW_004524781.1:51171-57723 GCF_000260255.1 Octodon degus
TGTGGAGCACACCCATACTGATATGGAGCACGTGGAGTATACCCATACTGATATATGACAAGCCGACTCATTGATTGGTGTGGGCTAAGCCAGCCAGGTGCTATCTTTCCTTGCTGGGGAGGGGACACGGTCAGCATACAGCAAGTGGTAGTGGCACTTTCATAAAGAGTCGAATGGGGGATATTTCTTGTCAAGCATACAGTACACAGTAAGCATGTGACAATCTCACAATCTTCCGCCACACGTGAGCTGTGATGATTTTACAATATTAGCTAACTGTGTTTGGCCCTCGGCTTTTTATGTCCCTCTGATCTGCTACTACGCGTTAATGAATGAAAGCAGTATTCTTCCTTTTAAAAATAATACTGAGGGGTGGCAGCGTTCGGGTGGCCACAGGTTCATCTTGCGGAGCCGAAGCCCAGGTTTGGAGCACTATTCCTTTCGACGTGGCCATGTAACTGTACCCGTTGGAAGGGTCAGCTTATTGAAGCTCAGTGCTGCCGTGCAGTGTGTGCCTGGGCTGCTGTCCATGTTTCACAGAGACCGAAGTGGGGAAAATGTACACCAGTTACAAGGCCTAGAGAAGGAGCCATCCAAAGATGGGCCACGATGGACTGCGTCATGCTTGCTAGGAAACAATGACAGGATCTCCATGGACAACAACCATGGCTCGTCTGCTCCTGCCACGCTTGCCGTGGTCGGCGGCAGCAGCAGCACTCTGCTTCTACTCCTCCACAGGCCAGACTGACTGAGGGAATTCCAACTGGAAAGACCTCCAGTTGTCACAGCAGCCAGAAAGAGCAGAAGTGGAGAAAGACACGCTCTGCTCACTGCTTCTACTCTGAGCCCCCCATGCTGCTTGTCACACAAGTCAACATGTGGCCTCCACAGAAGTAAGAAAAAGATTTGAGGGACAAGGGTGGTGTCTTGGCCTTGCGGGAAGCTGGGGACTGCAGGGATCCTTGCACACCATTTGCTATAGCTTAGATCTACCATGACATCCAAAGGACTCATGAGTGAGGAAGGTGAATGGATGGAGAGGGCTCTGTACTCAGCCATTGACGGCTCCGCTGGCAAGGTCATAGCTGAATGGGCTGTTAGGAGACGAGGACTGGTGGGAAGAGGAAGGTTGCTGACAGCATGACCTAGAGGGGCATCTCCCTTGCTGGCTGCTGCCTCCATCTCTGCTTCCTGGCTTCCCATGGCAAGAGCTGTTGTCCTCTGCCCAAGCCCTCCCAGTACACTGTTCCTGGCTTAAAGCCAGCCAACCATGGACTGAAATTATAACCCCCAAATAAGTCTTTCTTCCTCTAAATTGCCACCATTGAGTATGTTGTTCCAGTGCTGAGAGTGTGGTGAAGACTCTGTTCTACCTAATGATTCCGTCCTTAGCCTTTGGCAAGAAGACTCAGCCTCTGCACAGGGCTGTAGACTGAGAAGGGACAGCAAGGGAGCAACTCCATGATGTGAAACACTGATGCTGTTTCTTCCCCTAGAAGCCAGGATATGCACCAGGGAAATGAGCCAAGTAGCTCTGTTGTGAAGAGTTCAAGCCAGCTGTGACCACAGCTGTGACCACAGTGATGATGTCATCCATGTCTATGGACAAGCTAGCACATCTGGTAGCACTCACAGAGGATAATGACACACCCTGAAGCATAACCTGTCTAGGCCACAGTGACAATGTGGATCCACTGGCCTGTGTTGATTCAGAGAAGAAGATAATTTCCTACCTTGGAACCTGTAGAGAAGAATGAAATGTCCTACCTCAGGTCCCACAGTGAAGAACTGAGTCTCCTATTTCAAATTCTGTATGAATGAATGATTTTATCAACTACCAATGGGTAGGAAGGGACTCTCCCATCTCTCAGTCCCAGTGGAGAAGAAAGAACTCTTCTACATGAATACCACTGAGAAATAATGAAGTTTCCAACCTAAGGGACTATGGAAACAAATGGCCTCTCCTAGTTCAGATCCTGTGGAAGGCATGGACTGTCCTTCCTCAAAATAGACTCATAGACCTAAGTACTTAAGGGGAACAAAGGACTTTCTTAACTGAGGTCCCATGGAGAGGAAGGATTGTCTTACCTGAGTACCGCTAGGGAAAATGAATTCTGTATCATTAGTTCCAGCAGATAAGCTTTGAATCTTCTAAGATCCCATGGAGGAAATGAATTTTCAGACCCTAGTACCTGTAGGAAAAAAGCAATCTATTCTCCTATTTCAGATATTATGGAAATGTGAACTATCTACCTTGTATCTTATAACAAATAATGGACTGTCCGGCCTCAGTACATATGGGGAAAGATAGATTCTTCTACCCAGAATGAACTTCTCTATCTCAGATCTTAAGAGAAAGTGTGATCTCTCCTTTGTCAGAACTCATGGAGAAGAATGGACTCTCCCACCTTAAACACTTTGAATAAGCTGGATTCTTCTGCCTCAGTCATTCTTGGGAACACTGAAATTTCTTACATTATGTTCAGTGAATAAAATAGATTTATTCTGTTGCCTCAGTATCTGGAGGGTAGAATGGATTCTCCACCCTCAGATTCTGTGAAGAATAATGTGCTCTGAGATCATGTGGGAAAGAACATTGTCTCCTATCTCAGTACCTTTGAGAAAGAATGGAGAGTAGACCTTATATCCTGTGAGAAACGCCAGACTTTTCTACCCCATTACCACTGTAGAAAAGTGCACTCTCTTCCCTCAGATCTTAAAGCAAAGGAGAAGATTTTCTACCTCAGATTTTATGCAGAAAACTGGATTTCCCTACACCAGGGCCTATAATGAAAAAGTGACATGTATTCCCCGGGGAAAATGAGGTCAGGTCTGACAGAGAAGAATGGATTCTGCGGCTTCATTGTCTCTGGGGGAAAAGGATTCGACTGTCTCACCTATAGTGGAGAAGAATCAACGCTGACACTTTTGATCCTTTGAAGAAGAATGTGTTCTCTTAACTCAGTACACAAGAGGAAGAACATGGTATAAGAACCAAAAACTCTTGAGAAAGAGTGAAAATTCCTGTTTTATTACCAGGGTAGAAGAATAGAATCTGTTCTGATAGATCCTGTAGAAAACAACGGGCTTTACTATTTCAGATTCTGTCCTAACAATGGATTCTCCTTAGTATCAATATTAAGAATGGTCTCTAAGATTGCAGATCCTATGGGGAAGAAGAGAGTGCAGTCATAGTGGGAATGGAGGGCCAGCCTCAGGTCCTGTGGAGCAGGATTTCCCCTCTCAGCCCAGAAATGGAGGACTATCCTAACTCAAATCATTGGAAAAGAATGGATTCTCTAACCTTAGCTATTTTGCTGATTAATGGACTCCCACACTTTAGATCTTAAGAGGAGTAATATACTCTCCTAATATACATCTTGTGGAAAAGATTATATACACTTATTGTAATAATGAAGAGGAAAGGAATACTTTCCTACTTCAAATCCTATGGTGAATAGAATCTTTTACCTTGGGTCATATCAAGAAAAATGAGAACTTGTACATCAGTAATCATGGGTAAAGATGAACTCTCCAGTACTCTATTGAAGAATAGACTCACACACTCCAGTATCTGTGGGCAGAAAGGCCTCTTCTACATCAGAATTTCTGTAGAAACCTGAACTTTCCTACTTTAGAGCTTTTAGAGTGAACTGACTCTCCAACAATACTATCCTTGAGAACAATGGTACCCACTACCCAGATTATAGGTGGAAGAATAGCTCACCACTGAAGATCCTATGGGTGAGAATTACTCTCAAAGAGTGGCACATGAGGAAACATGGACTCTCTATCTCTGACTATAAAAATAAGTGAACTCTCCAGCATCAGAGCCTCTATGAAAATGGACTGTTCTGCAGTATAGCTTTTCAGAAGACTAGATTGTCCAACCATAGCAGCTTTGAAGAAAAATGGAGTCTGCTATTTCAAATTTGTGGGAAAATATTAGGTCCCCTGCCTTAGCGAAAAAGAAAACATTCTACCACTTCATATCCTATAGTGATAGTGGACTCCCCTACCTAAATAACTGAGGAAATGTGGAGTGTCATACTTCAGACTATATTGTAAAGCTCCAGCAATAATGGACTCTCCATGACCCTGCAGAGATAAGTAGATTCGCTTATCTCAGAGTCTGATTTCTCCTATCAGAGCACATGGTGGAAAGAATGGCGATGACCTCAGTCTCTGTAGGGGACTAGCATCTCCTAACTCAGATCTTGTAGAAGGAATGCAGTCGCCTTCATCATTACCAGTTTAGAAGAATGGAATCTCCTCTCTCAGTGCTGGAGTAAAGAATGGACTTTACTACCTCAGTTCCAGTAAAAAAGAATAAACTCCCCTATGACAAATCCTATGCACAAAAAAAGACACTGCTATCTCAGGTCCTCAGTTCTCTGAAGAGTGAACTGTCCATAATCAGTACTTAAGGGAAGAATGTACCACCCCAGCCCAGTATCCATGCAGATAGTAGATTGTCATACCCCTGTACCCATGAAATTGGTTCTCCTATCTCAGATACTTAGCAGAAGAATGGAATCTCCTAACTCAGATCTTGTGGAGGAAAAACAGATTTGCCTTCTTTAGAGCTTATGGGGAAGAAACGCTCTGACTTCAGAAATGATGGGAAATATTTGACTTAACTAACTTACTTTCTGTGGGGGAAAATGGACAGACTATCCTGCCCTAGATTTTTGTGTAGGAAAAGATTCTACTATTTTATACCCTGTGCAAGAGAATGGGCTCTCCTATCTCACTACCTATGAGAAAGGATGAACTAACATGCTTCAGATAATGCAAGGAAGGTCAACCTTCCTACCTCAATAATCATGAAGTAGAAGAACCTCTCCAAGTTCAGAAGTTTTCTGCTATTGTAATGCCTATGGGGTATAATGAACACAGATCCTGTGGAATCCTCAGATCCTGTGGAAAAGAATGTATTCTACTATCTTAGATTCTATAATGAGAAATGGAGTATTCCACTTCTGGCTGTATGGAGAAGAACAGACTTACATATCAGTGCTGTTGAAGAATAATGCACAGTTTTATCACCAAGACTGTGGATAACAGTGGAATTCCTTAACTCATTACCTATTGAGGAAGAACTCACATGTTATGGAATACAATGGATTCACATACATCAGTATGTATTGAGGAAAATGTATTCCCTTACCTGAGATTCTCTGTGGATGTATGTAACCTTCTTCCTCAGGTAGGTAGAGAAGAATAGACCCTTCTATATAAGATACTAAGTGCCTTCTTGGAAACATATACTATGCTATCTAAGCACCTACGGAAAAGAATGCATTCTCTGATCTTAGTATATATCAGAATCAATAGTCCCTGCTAGCTAGTCTATTGTGGAAAAGCATGGGGTCTTCTCTCTCAGAGTCTGTGAGGAAGATGAACTCTACTGACTAGATTTTGAAAGAAGAATGTATTATCTTACCTCAGTACTTGTCTGAGGAAATGGGCTCTTCTACATCAGAATGGATTATTCATCTCAGATACTATTAAGGAAAATAGTTCTTTCTACCTCACACTCTTTGGAGAACAATGGGCTTATACTACTTCACATCATGTTTTGAACAATATATTCTCCTACCACAGTACTTGTGAAGAATGGACCTCCTACCTCAAATCCATATAGTAGAATAGAGTATCCACTTTAGATACTGTGGAGAATTATGGACTCTCCTTCCTCAGGAGTCAGTACTTGTGAGAAGTAATAATTTATATTACCTAGTACCTGGGGTGAAAAGTGGACTCTCCAATCTCAGATAGTACAAGAAAGGATGTGTGGTAGGCTTGCTGTGGCATCCTATAGGATTAATAGAATTTAGTTCTTCAGATCTTTTGCAGATAATAGATTCTCTTACAGCAGTATATGTGAGGAAAATGGATTATTTATGTCAGACCTGAGGTGGAGACTGTATTCTCCTATCTTATCAGCTATGAGAAAAAGTAGACCTCCCAGCATTAGATCCTATGAGTAAAAGTAGATTCTCCTACCTCACTATGGGGGAAGAATGGGCTCTCCTACCTCAGACTATATGTAGAGCAATGAACTCTTCTATCACAGTTTCTATGTAGAAAAATGGAATCTAACTCTTCGGATCCTGTGAACAATAAACCTGCCCAGCTTAGTACCTGTATGAAGTCTGGATTAATGTACCCTAGACCCATAAAAATGAATTCTTCACCCTCAGATCCTGTGGGAAAGGAAAATCTCTCTTTCCTGTGTTGTGAGAAGAAATACGGGCTTTGGGCACAGTCGCATAAGCTTAGGTATCATCAATGACTTGCATCCTGTTTTGGCGGTGGCTGAGAATGTAGTGGACTTTTCAGAGGTAGCTGGCTCTAGAGTGTGTGGCGCTGGGATTAAGGGTGTGTAATTACTAAAGCAGTCCACTAATAGGCTTGGCATAGTTCTGGCTAGGGCTAACCCTACATGAGCCCTAGGGAGGGCCGCTGTATAAGGTATGAGGAACAGAGAGAGGTGCATGTGCCCTCACCTGCCTGCTGCCTGCCTGCCTGCCTGCCTGCCTGCCTGCT
>NW_004524781.1:58498-85925 GCF_000260255.1 Octodon degus
CCCTGCCTGCCTGCCTGCCTGCCTGCCTGCTCCCTGCCTGCCTGCCTGCTGCCTGCCTGCCTGCCGTAGACTGCCTCTCCTCTGCAGTGCCCCTCCACCAGCACCCTGCCTTGGAACCAGGTTGGTCTGGAACTTCTAGGAGCCAGTGAAGCCTCCCCTCCTTTACATTTGGGTATTGGGTATTTTGTCTCAGCAACAAGAAAAGTGACCAGGACCATGCATGAGAGCACTCAGTGCACATGCAGAGGGACGTGCTGTAAGCATTAGCCATGAGGCGAGCTTCTGTCCTGGAAACCATATGAGTCAGGTGCTGGGTCTAAAATTAAGTCTTCTTAAACAGTGTCACCATAGCCCTGGCCCGTGCAGCAAGCTGTGAAACCAAGCAAGCACAAACGAGGCTGCCGGGCCACTGCTGCTGGCCAGCTCATTACCAAGTATGGAAGCGTGAGGATATTTGCCAAAAGAAACCTCGGCAGTCCTGCAAATGGCAGCCAGGTGGCTCTGACTGATCTGGGGATTTTAGGAAATGTCCTCAAAGACCGCAGATGACCTCACTTAGCTGTTGTTGCTCAGCACCACATAAATGGCACTGCCAAGTCCAAATCATCAAGGCCCACAGGAGTCCCTGTTGTCTTAAACAATCAAGAATCAGAGAGGAACAGAGAAACACTTCTTTCTCCAAATATTCTTTTGATTTCCTTGGCTCTCTGGGAGCCAAGGGTTGGGTACAGAGAACTCGGACAGACACACAGCACCTCCCAGCTGCCTCCTCTGGAGTCATCATCTAATCATGGTGAAACAGCTTTGGATTAACGAGTTTTGGAGACAAATGGTGCACAAGTTCACCCGGTAAGAATGTACCCGACGCTACTAAACTGCACACTTAAAAATGGTGAAGGTGGTAAATTGCACGCTATGCATATTTTACAATAAAAAATGTAAAAACATAAATCCTGAGTTCTGAAAGACCCTGGCTAGTGCTGAGTGTGTTTGTTTTGCATCAGTGCAGCATGCAGGGCTCCTGACTACTGCTAACTGTGCAGTTTGAGATAAATCTCTGAGCTTCATTTCTGTAGCTGTACAGCAGGACTAGGCAGTGCTCAGTCTACCAGGTTGTGGAGCAGTAACAGAAAACGCGCATGCGTCGGCTCTGGTAGCTGCACATGGTGTGCGGAAGCTGCTGCGCCCTTAGGAAAGCCCACTTATCTGACTAGCACAAGACCGCCGGTCTCTCGTGGCACCTTCTGGCCAATGTCTGGCTTCTGGCTTCAGTATAATGATGACATCAGAGACTGCCCTGGAAGCCACAGTCAGCCCACGTGAAAGCTGTGTCGGTGGAGGCCCCCAAGCCTGGGGACAGCAGCCCATGGTCCTAAGAGCTGACCATCCAGAAGAAGCTCAGAAAGGATGCAGGTTCCAAGAGCCATAAAAGTTAATCGCCCGACTTGCTGCATGGTATACCACAGGAAATTGTCGCTGTGGCCCGAAAATGTGTGCAGGTAGCACGCATCAATTTAAAAATTTTTTTTCTGTATTTAGGACAGAGTCTATAGAGGCTGCAGGGTCTGACTACGGAGATCGGACTCATCGTGATCCTCCTGTTTTCTGCCTCCCAAGTGCTGGGATTACAGGCGCACACCACCATGCCCAGTGTCCATTGCCATCTCAGCATGCCCCGGGGGCGGGCCGGCACAGCGCAGCGGGGACTGAACCCCAGCTGCTGTGCTCTGCCTAAGCGGGCTCTTTAATCAGCTGAGCTATCTGGCCAGCCCATCAATTAAAATTTTAAAGAAGAAAAATGTGCCTCTAGTTTCTTGGGTCTGGTTTTCCACATAAACGTCAGCATGCAGTAAGGTGTTGAGGATTCTAGCCTCCATAGCCGCCTTGAGGTTGCACGGCCTCCGCACTGATTAAGGCATGGTTAACCAAGGCAGCAGGTAGTGGGAGGAGAGCAGGAGGCGGCTCTGTGTTCTCCCAGGTCTGGGCCTTCCCTCCCAGCAGCTGGCTGCAAGGCATAAGGCCGCCTGGCGATGAGGACGCCCCGCAGAGCGTGCTGCTAGACCTCCTGGGGTGAGGAGGGGCCAGGACAGAGCTGCAGGGAACAACCTGACCGTGCTGAGATCCTGGGTGCAGGAGGGCGTGGAGTGAGGCTGTGCCAAGCTTTCTGCTGCCCTTTCCGCACTGCAGGAGGCACAGCGATGACAGTGCCCAGGCCCAGGTTCCAGTTCACCTCTGCCTCTCTTGGAACAGGACAAAGACTGTGTGGGTCACTTCCAAAGCACTCTAGCCAAGAAATGCAGATGTCCCACCCCCTGCTGGGATCCTAAGTGCCTGGTGGTCACTGTCCCTGCAATCAACAGGACAGCAGCTGCTAAGATCCCTACACGCAGGTTCCGGTACTGTGTACTCAGCAGCAGCAGCAGCAGCAGCAGATGCTGGGCTTGTTTTTCTTCCCTGACTTTGTATCCTTCCAGGCTGGATACCTGGGGCCCCACCAGCCACCCAGTGATGGGCAGGAGGAATGAAGAGGACAGAGCCGGTGGAAGCAGGGATAGCCGGCCTGCAGGCGCCACTTAGTCACGTGACCTCTGCACAGCCTACAGAGCAGCCTCAGGTGGGTTTCTAGTGCCAAGGGCCCTGACAGGGCCTAAAGGCACATTCCTGCGGAAAGCCCGGGCCATGAGGAACCTGCCCAGGCAGCCTGGCTCCACCTCTGTCCTCAGCACCATGGGCGCCACGAGTTTGGACGCTGAGTCACCTCTGCAGAGCAAATTCCACTGCAGCTGGGGTGCCAAACCCCTGCCCCTGGGCCTGCCAGCTCAGGTGAGGCACCAGGTGCGCACGCGGCAGGAGCATGTCAGGTGTGTGCATGTGGTGTGCATGACACGTGGATGCTGGGCTCAGGACAGCAGATCAGGGCCTCAGAGGAAAGTGCCTCCGGCTCACCCAGGGTCAGGCTGCAGCGTGCCCCTCCTGTCAGCTGTGGCCCGCTTGCTCCTGTCACAGATTTCCCCACTTGAGCCAGGCAGGGAGGCATTGCTGTGTCCTTGGCCACTTGAAGGACAGAGGCTCAGACCTCTGAGCGGCGCCCCAGCCCATGCAGCTAGGTGCCGGGACACCTGCTGCACCCCACCGCACGCCCTGAAACGCACACTCCCATCCACACATGCTGGAGGCACAGGGGATCGCTAAGCCTGGGCTTCCCTGGAGACAGACTTCAGAGTGAGCAGGTGGGACCCTGGGGACCCTGCTCCGAAGGCACAGCCAAAGACACGGACAGGGAAGATGAGGAGACAGTAGATAGCCAAAAGCAGAGATGGCAAGGGAGGCGGCGGGAACCATGTCCTCCCTCCAGCGCACACGGTCCCCAAGCCACCATCTCAGAGCAGACAGGAAGTGACCTCATGAGGGACAAAAAGCGGGGCTGAGGGGCTGCTCCTTGGCGGTCAGCAGCACCCATGTGCCAGGCCTCGAAGTAGCCTCCACCAGGAGGCTGCAGAAGGACCCACATCTCTAGGATGGCCTCCTGGCAGGGCCTGTACTCTCCTGATGGTTCCTGGAGGGAGCACAGCCCCAGCCCAGCCTCCAGTGAGAATGCAGCCCCTAGCCTCCAGTGGCACTGGCAGCTTCACACTGGGACTGAGTATGTGTTTTAGCTCAGACCAAGACCTGGCACAGTCCTGAAAGTGGCTCTGAGGCACTGAGCTGGACCCTGTAAGCCAAGCAGCAGAAGGGAGTCCTCAGCTCCAGAAAGAGCCCTGGGCTTGGAGGTTCTGGAGCAGCTGGCCAGCGTGGTCTCTTCACAGACCACCCTGGAGGGCCACGCTGTGGATCTCGTGCCACTGCTGCTGTGGCCTCTCCAGGACCAGCGCCTTCTCTTGCTGACAATGAGATAGAGACCCCGCTCTAGACTGGGCAGTGCCCAGCTCTGCACAATCCAGAGCTCACAGGGAGACCAACAGGGCCACACACCACCCTGTGCCTTTCAGGAACAGAACTATGGTCTCCAGAGGCAAGCCTGGCCGGAGAATCCTGGGGAAGGCGGGCAAGAGTGTTCAGAGCTGTGTGCAGTGTTTGAAAGCAGACATCCCCGCCCCTCCTCCCAGCCGCCTCTGGAGCCACCTAGTTTGCAGCTAGGAAGCTCCATCTTTGTGGTCCCCTCCCCTCTGTCACCTCCTGGTCTGTTCTCAGGTTTGGTGTGAGAACAGACCAAAGTTAAGTTAAGGTAAACTTAACGTCTTCCTCCCTCCCTAACTACCTCCCTCACTACAGGGCAAGGCTGATGCGCTGGCTTCTAGATCCCACATTAAGACCAGGAAGGTGGTGCCTCCCTGCTGCCCTTCAGGCCCAAGCCCCTACTTCTCCCTGCCACTGGCCAGGAAGGTGGCGCAGCTTCTCCCTCAGGCTCTGCACTCCGGTGCCTCGGATGCTAATTTTCGGAACTTGCCAGCTCATTTTTATGCTTGTTCTGTGATGTGGCAATGGCTTCAAATCAAAATAGCCTGAACAGCCCAGTAAACATTCACGCAAGTCCCAGGGACCACGGGCCTGTCCTCTGGGCGGCTGGCTGCAGGAACTGCAGGAGCCGATGCCCAGCTCCATGCGAAGCACTCAGCACGTAGCTCTCCCTGCACAGTGCCGGGAGCCCAGCAGGGGCCACAGCTGTTGGTCAGGGCTTGGGCTCCGCATTTGGAAATGTGTCTGAGTGTCCTCAACATTTTATTCCCTAACCAACAACGGCAAAGGCTGGAGCACCCCTCTTTCAGTAGTCACCCTCAAGCGCAGGCAGCACTCCGACAGCCTCAGGATGTTGTGGAGCTAGAAACTCCCCCGGAGCTCTGGGCTCTGGAAAGCAGGATGGGGCTGTCTTGGGCTCACTCCCTGTTTCTAAACGTTTCTGCTGGGAGCTATCAGCAAGTCACATCTCACACCAGCCATGCCTAGTGGAACCTCCAGCTGACCTCTGTCTGGGGACCAGCTCTTCCGCATCACCACAGCTGTCAGTTCTCAGGCCCACAGCCACCTCCTAGAGCCTCATCCCCAAATCAGGACAGGAAAGCTGTATCCCCAGTCTCTGCTGCAGCCCACAAGAGGTTATGGGGCATGTGGCTCTGGGGGCAACCTGAGGGCACATCCACGAGAGGTCCCAGGACAGACACGGGCCACAGCCAGGCTGTTAACCATACTCAGTGCTGAACAGGAACCAAGTGTAATTGGGATGGGAGGGCCTGCAGGTCTGTGGCAGGGCACTGTGGCTGAGACACTGTGTCCACTCCCGGGCTCGGTGCCTTCCAGAGGTGCGCCTGGCGGCGGGTGTGCAGTGGACTGAGGGGCCGCAGCAAGTGCTCGGCTGCCCTGGGGCCCTGCCATAGGTTATTTTTTCCTCTCCTCTCCTTCCCAATTTAGAACAAGTACCCGGGATAAAGAAGAGAAGAAAGGCAGCTCCACTGGGACCTCCCCCTGCAGGAATGCTCCTGGCCAGGCTGCAGGCGGGGGCTCGTCGCCAGGCGCCCAGGGTCCAGGAGCTGAGCCATCCCACCCAGCCCTGGAGCCCCTCCTGCCTTGCCCTTAACTAAGCAGAGCTGTGCAGACTGGGCTCAGGGAGGAACAGGTGTTCCTAGTCTTGTAGAACTCAAGCAAAATTCAGAGGCCAGTGAGAGTCTGGATGTCCCTGCTGCCCCCAGCCACCACCCGTCCTCCTCCTGTCAGCTGCCTGGTTCTGCATGGCCCAGTGAACTGAGCCAAACGGCCATCCTGTTACCAGAAATGCACACGTGGGTGCCCTGCCCACCCTGCAGGCTGCCAGGAGCTGGGATATCTGTCCTGTGAGAACCACAGAGTCAGCTGCTGGGGGGAACCTCAGGTCACCCAGTCACACCCAGATTCCCTGTGCAGCCTGAGCTCACACCGGGCATGGCCGTACCTGGTGTCTCTCCAGCACCACGCTCCTCCTCACCAGGCTTCACACTGCATGCAGGGCTCGGGTGCCAGCGCTCTTCCTTCGTTCCCAGGACTCTGAACCCACTCCCAGGAGAGTGGCCCTGCTGCTCCATTCATGTGTCCCCTGAAGTCACCCCCTCGCCGCTGTGCGTTGGCTGGCCTCGAGGCCAGGTATGCCTTGTGGCTCTCAGCACTGTGCAATCTGGCTGGCGCTTATGCTGCACAGGGTGGGGCCTCAATTTCCAATTTGAGAGACACAGTCCGTAGACCACAGTGCACCCGGAGGCCCAGGCTGGCCCAACATCGCTGCGTCTCAGCCCAGGCAGCATCTCCTTGGTAGATCTGACTGAGGTCACACAGCTGGCTTCTCCCTCCTGGATTCTTCCGAGATGATGCTTCTCTTGGGATGGGCTCCGGGGACAAATGGAAGCAAACCCCGAGGCAGGAACAGCTCGCCTGAACTCTTTGTGACAGTGCTGCTGTTCGCTTGCAGGTGGCCTCTAGCAATAGCCATGACTTTCTCCCTTCCCAACTGTGCTACTCAATCTTCTTTGCTTTCAAACTAAATGTAAGAAAACCTCTCACCTCATTACTACATTTCAAGCAATTATTATACTGAATTTAATTTGGGGACCAAATATATGTTAACATAAGGAACTGCTTTCACATAATAGGCCCCCAAATTACTTTTTTTTTTTTTTGCGGTACCGGGGATTGAACTCAGGACCTTGCGCTTGCCAGGCAAGCACCTATTCTACTGAGCTAACTCCCCAGCCCCCCAAGCTACTTTTGTGGCCTATAATCGGAAGCTGAACTGCTTCGGTGACCATCACGTTGTGCTTCTGGTGGCCCGGAGACTCACATGCTGGGACTGTCCTGCGTTGGTGTCACAGAATGAGGCACTAGCCTTTCTTTGTGTGGATTGTGAGGGAACAGAGGTATCTGAGCCGCTATGAAGGACTTTTGCAAACTGGATGTAACTCGAAGGTGCCCCAAGCTTCTTCGCTGAGCCACCATAACTACATTCATTCCTCAGCTTCCCGGCAGCCTCCACTGAGTCATGCTGAATAATCGGCAACCAGCACGGAAACACTGGAATGACCTCCAGGTGTGCTAACTTGGCAGGCACCCGTAGGTGCTTAAAGCAACCACTCATTAAAGGAAAACAATATTCAAACACAAAGGGTAGTAGGTGATTTTTAAGTGGGTAGAAGGGAAAGCACTGATCTCTTCTGAGCGCACGGCCCGCTCCGTGGCACCTGGGCACGTGGGCCTTTCCCTGAGCTCCCGCAGTCCAGGGAGGCACGTCCGCGTTCCCTTGCTGTGCCAGCTCAGCTCCGACCGGGCTCTGGCATTGCATGGGTGAGGGCCGCCTGGGCCTTCCTGGCCCTCTGCTCCCCCGGCTCCCTCTGCCTGCTGCATGGCCGCCCTCTGACAGAGCACGCGAGCCCCACCCTCCTCTGCCTCGCCGGGAGTGCTGCCTGCCCCAAGTTTGCCTTCCCGGCAAGCCGGCCCTGCCACATCCGCCCTTGTTCCTGCTAGGGTCTGTTTCAGTTTTGCAATTCTACTCGTGTCATCCTCCAAGCCTTTCGATCTCCTAACTTTCCAGCAAAAGAGACCTTATGAGAAGTCTTGTTTATCTTAACTAAATATCTCAATTAAAACATTCCATTCCAGAAGCAAGACGCAGAAGTTGGCACCTCACTGCTGCTGGCACAGGCCGCAGCAACAAGGAGCTGCTTCCTGCCACTCGTCCCTGAGGGGCGCCCATGTCCTCCCTCCAGGACAGGGGCCAGCACCTCCCACAGGGCTGGACATGACACAACGGCAGGGTGCTGCCTTGGAGCCTCCAGGTGCCCCCTGGGGGCTCATAGGACAAGCCCTGTGCTTGTCTGCAGCTGGAGAGGTGCTGGGGATCACTCTGGGCACCAGGCATGGGGCCACAACCTCCAGGCCCTCCGAGGACTGGGCTCAGCCACAGGCCCCCTGGGAGGGCGACGGCACCCATGAGGGAAGGCAGCAGGCGTGGAGCCTCCTCTGCAGGCTGGCAACGAATGTGGCCAGGGGCACAGGCCCTTGTGCTTCAGCAAAGGCTCAGCTGGGACAGCCATTCCTCAGCAGCCTGGGGACAGCAATGCATCTGCTCCCGAGAAGGTCCCCCTCGTCCGTGCAGCCCTTCCGCTCTGGCCTCTGTGTCCTCACAGGGTCTGTCTGTGAGCGATGGGGCTGCCACTTCTTCAGCTCCAGCGGGAAGAGGCACCCATTGCACTGGCCCCAGATGTGGTATGGATGCCAGGAGGACATGGGATGTGGTACTGCTTGGGGTGCTGAGGAGGCAGGAGGAAAACCAGCCCCCACTGTAGCTTCCCAGGTGGTAGGGACACCCAGGGCAGCGCAGGCCAGAGAGGCCACAGGTTGCCCTACCACGATGAATGGAGACACCAGATTAGGTAGGAATCCTGGTCACTTGTGAGGTGTGACCCAGGGCTCAGGAACATCTGAGAAATAGGAAAGACACTGAGTTTTACAAAGATCCCAAGCTTGGTTCTGCTGGCGCAGGGGTCTGAGGCTCCAGGTGGCTCCTGGCAGAAGCAGATGCTGCCTCATTCACAGTGAGGAGACACAGGGAAAGTGCCTTCACAGGAGCAGAGGAAGGGAAGGAATCTCTCCTCCCTTTCCTGGAGATGTGGTCAGCAGTGTTGGGCACCCTGAGGACAAGAGGCTGAGTGGACATGGGCGGCAGCCACCTCCAGCACCTTGGCGGCAGAGGCCTGCACAGCCAGGATGAGGACCACCTGGCATGCAGAATGAGGAGCCAAGGCGCTGCTCTGGGCGCAGGAAGGCCCAGCCAAAGCCACCCTGTGACTACTCAACATGCACAGCAGCTCTCACCCTGGTAGTGCCAGCCACCCCGTCCACCTCGCCCCGGATGTCATCTGGTCTCACTTATAGTCCTAAAAATGTGCAAGAAATCACCTAAAGCTATTTTTTTAAAGTTAACAGGTTATGCCCTAGCGACTTTTCTTGAACAGTTCAAACATGCTCACCTGAATCACCTTGGGAGTTTTACAAAGATCCCAAGCTTGGTTCTCCTGGCGCAGGGGTCTGAGGCTCCAGGCAGAAGCAGATGCTGCCTAGTTCACAGGGAGGGATCTGGAGCTTGGCCTGTGCTGAGTCATGTGGACATCTGAGCCACGCTCACTTCCACCACAGCCCGGGAGAACAGGAGTGTGCCTTTCAGATTCCACGCTGGGCACACTATTTAGGAGTATGTCATGCAAGTCCTTTTAAAAAAAACTAATTGAAGTCTCATATCAAAGTCAGAACAAGAACCCAGGGCAGGTCCTGACACCAGCACCCAGCTTCCCCGAGTTAGCATCCCACATAGACATGGCGGGACCCTCAGACCCAAGAAATGAGCCTTTGTCCAAAGCGTTACTTCAGCCACTAGGCCCAGCTAGACCTCAGCTTCTCCTCTGCCACTGTCTTCCTATCTAGGACCCTGCTGGGCAGCCTGCCTTTGTCTGTCCAAGGCCTGGGCTGGAACTGTCCCCATTCTGCAGAGCGCGGCCCTCTCAGAGCATCACTCGCCCGTCAGAAGTCTGAACGCTGACCAGGCTGACTGTATGTCAGCGGTGATGCCCCAGGCTCCGCGTGGTGGCTGGCAGCATCCGTGGTGTGGATCACGGCAACCACAGCAACCTCAGCCTCTTGGCAAAGGCTAATTCTGCCAGGTTTCTCCGCTTGGTGAGGAAGAGTCCCTTCACAGCCCCTAAATGTCCTCTTGCTAAATGCCTCTCACATACATCCACACTCAGAATTTGGAATCCCAGTGAAATTTCTTCCCAGGTAAAGGGCCCCCTCTCTGCACCCCTGGCAGCTGTCTAGGGAAGCTGGAAACATCAGCCCTGGTGGTCCTCAGGGCTGCCTCACACCTCTGATCCTCAGGACAAAGCGACCGTCTGTGTGCCCGAAGTGTTATGTCAGTCTTCACCTCTGAAACCTTTCTGGAAGGAGACATCTGCTTGGAAGTGCAGGACCTCAGCAGGCCCAAGGAGGGTGCCCAGAAGCCATGCAGGCTCTGTCTTTCCTGTGACATGCAGAGGCGGCTTCTACAGGCCTTGCAGTGGCAATGCTCAGCTCTGGTCTCTGAGGTTGGGCTGGGGATGGACACGGTGGGGCTGTTTGTGGCTGGATCTGACTCGCATGCAAGAGGTCGGGCTTTGCCCCACACCTGGGGGAAGCTGCGGCTCCAAACAGCACAAGAAGCACGGTGGCCACAGCACGGGAAATGCGATCCGTGGATAATTGCCTCTATAAATGGCAAAGCCTCGCGGGCCTGGCCTGCGGGCCCAGAGCCAATCACCCATGGCACCACTGCACACAGCCACCACCCAGCCTGAGATGTGCTTCGTCACTGTCATTGCTTCTTTTAGAGAGAGAAGGAAATTGAGGCTTTGAAGAGTTACATTACTTGCTCAAATTCATGTTTTAGTACATAGGACTGGGACTTGATGGAAGGTCATGCGGGGCGGGGATTCGGGGGTGGGGGCGGGGTGTCACAGCCCAAGACCAGCCTGGGCCCTGGGGGCACAGTGAGCACCAAGGCTCTGTGCTTCCAGAGCTCACTTTTGAGGGCAAGCTGTTGCCCTCGGGCTGCATCACTTTGATTTTTTAAATCAGCTAAAATATCAAGATGAGGAAAAATGTGCCGGCCTCCTCATCTCTAAGTTCTGGGCTCTACTTGCTGCACTTAGAAAGCTGGGTGATTTCTAGCAGAAAGCTCGCTATAAGTGCCTGAGCGGTCTGGCTCGTCTCTGTCCAGTCAGTACCACCAGGCAGCCCCTGACAGGGAGAGATGGAGGGAGGTAGGCCTGTGCCACCTGCATGCCCATGGCGAGTCCTGCCACGCGCTGTGTGCCACGCGCTGTGGCCCCTACCTGCTGGCTGTCTTCCTCCAGAGCAGTCAAGCCCACCAGCTCTCAGAAAATGCATCCAACTGGGCAAAGGTGCCAGCAGACTCCCTGGACGTGGGTGCCAGGAGGTCCTTTGAGGCCAAGTGACCTGCACAGCAACAGCAGCTAGAAAGGACCCCTGTGAGGTGGAAGGCCTAGGACACCCTGCATGTGTGAGGTGGAAGGCCTAGGACACCCTGCATGGGACACAAGACCTCCCCTTAGTGTCTGGCTGACCCTTGAGTGCAGCTAGCAGGGCTGTGCCTGTGAGCCCTGAGAAGCAGTTTCCACTTCCCAGCCCAGAGACAGATGGACTGCGGCTTTCGTCCCAGCCCAGCGCCTGGAGCCCCCGTGTGTCTCAGCAATGCCTGTGTGGCTCTCCTGTCATCTGCAGCCCTGTGGTCTTCCAGGACCTATCCTGTCACCTGGCTGGAGACAGTCCTCCCCTGTCCTGCCTGCACCATGGCTTCTAGTCAGATATGAGCTCATGAGGGCTTGCTGGGCTCAACCCTGGCATGGAGTCCGCTAACGGATGCTCGCGAGTCACAGTTTCCATGTCGGACTTCCTGGGAATCCGGAAAAAGGAGAGCCTGCTGGGATTTCCCAGAAGAGAATCAATTCTTGTGCCTGTCGAGGAAGGTCGACACAGAGGGAAGTTCAAACAGGCGATGGTCCGGTCAGCGCTGAGCAGTCCTGCCAGGAGGCAGCAGCCCTTCTGCACATCTGGACCATTTTAGCACTGGGGGTTGGACAGGCTTGTGTCTGTGTACACAGGCAGGTCTGTCCAAGCTCGTCACTCTGGCCTGCAGTGAGCTCAGGCCCGGCAAGTCTCCCTGGAGAAGGTGGAATTCTGTTTTCCCTCTTGGCTAGTTCCTCCCGCCTTGCTTAATTGAGGCAAGGCTCCCCACCCCCCCCATAACAAGTGCCTCCAAATTGCCCACTCACTGAGCCAACTGGGCTGTGGCTGGGAAGCATTTACCCAAGGCTGGCAGGCAGCATGTAGAAGTAGAGATGGAGCCCTCACGGGGACATGGTGCAGACCCTGACCCGGCAGCACAGACAGTGCCCACCAGCCGCCCGCTCCTACCTCAGCCTGGCCCTGTCCCAGCGTGCTGGTGCACACCATACACACGTGCCCATAGATGCCCTGGGCTGGTCATCAGCCCCCATATCTTCACTCTGGGATGTGGTCACTGGGCTGAGACAAATGCCAGTGGCTCCCAAAGTCACACTTGAGCCCTAGGCCCAGCCTGGGCATCCCGAGGACCTGGAGACCATGAACCCCACAAGACATGGGGTAGAGGCTACAGGCACTGGAGGTGGCTCTGAAATCAGGAGCCACTGACAGAGGGTGGCCTAGGTGAGGGTGTCCCTGATGTCTCATATAAGTTGGGCCCAGAGTTCAACACAATGACATCCTTAACTACAACTTCGTAAATAAGTGACCAAATGAATGAGTGAGCAGAGTCAGAATCTCACACAAGGGACTCTGTTGTGGAATCACTTTGGGAGGCAAGGTGTCCCCAGGAGGCCAACCATGGAATAGGCACCAATGAATCTGCAGAAGGCAATGTCCTGCGGCCCTGACCCCTTAGTGTCCTCAGCCAGGAGGAGACAGGAGCAGCCACCCCTGCCCGGGCAGCCAGCAGGACAGAGAGGTGGGCACTGCATCAGCCATGCCACAGGGGTCCTAGCAGGCCTCCCTGGTCCTGCGCTACAGACATGCAGGCTGAGCCACATGTGGGCTGCAGTTAGGCAGGCTCCCGGCCTCTGTCTGCTGATGCCCAGGGACCCAGCCTGGGCTCCACTGAGGCCAGCAGCTCCCACCAGTGGTGACAACCATGCTGCCCAGGTGGCACAGACAGCCTGGCTTGGTCACTGCAGCTAGACTGGAAATGCCCAAAGGGGCTCTGTGATGGCAAATTCCATTTTAAACATTTCTGCTCCCTCCTATTTAGTGCTTATCTTAGCTACTTTTTCATTGTTGGGACAAAGTACCCAACACCACAAGCTGGGGGGTGATTTATTTCAGCTTGTGCGCATAGCTGTCTGCCTCTAAAGCAGGGTGGCATGGAGGAGAACACTTGCCCTCGGCATGGCAGCAGGATGCAGAGATCGAAGGACGAAGGACGGAGCGACCCACCTCCTACAACCAGGACTCACCTCCGACATCACGTGTAGCTCTAAACACACTGGGGATGGTCCCTGCGTAGGCATCAGTGGCCACGATCTGACCTCCCCACACCGCCCATGAGAACATGAAGCTTTGGGGACATCACGATAGAAGGATCACTGTGGTATTAGAAAGACAATTTAATAATTAATCATCCTATAAAATTACTTTTAGGAATTTTTATTTTCCAAGGACTTGAAAGATTAATTTCTTCCTCTTCTGTGACCCTACTCCCACCCCAGGACATCCTTTCGTATGTTGGAGGACGGGTTGGGTCCAGAACCCAGCACAGAGATGGTCCCTAAAGGCAGAGCCGGGATCAGAGCCAAGGGCTACTGGGGTGGGCAGAGCTGGAGTTAGGGGCAGCGCGGAGCCCCACAGGAGGCTAACACAGCCACTTGAGAAGCACAGCAGGAATGACACTGTCTCATTTTGTCCCGTCCTCCCCCCTCCACATCCGGTATGAGGCCAAGTGCCAACCCCCACTCTGGCTGGCAAGATCTTCCCCAGGAACCCACCTCACTCTCCAGGTGGGGGTGACTCCAGAATCTCGGGCAGCCACTGCATCCGCCTGCCCGCTGTCCAACAGCAGGACAGGCACTGCCCAGGCACTTTGTCATCCTGACAGGCCCCGTGGGCCAGCCCTGCCTCACACTCCCAAGTATGTCTCACCCTTCCTCTCCATGACAAGCCTCTAACAGGGATGGCCAGCAGTGAAAGCTACCAGCCCACCACGAGCATGGCCCACAAATGCACGCTGCCAGCCAGCGGAGCTTCCTGTGTCCTCAGCTCCAGGTCAGGTAGGTCCATGTCCATGCCTGTGCCCACCTGAAAGCTGGGTACCAGGGCCCCACACTGATGAGCCCGGAGTTGGGAGCCCTCACTAGGGTAATAGCTGCCCTCATGGCCTGCACAAATGTCACCATGAGGTAACACCATGAACAATAGGGACATCAGATTGGACAGCAGCCAGTGCCTTCCCTGGGCCTGCTGAGGGCAGGCCTCTTGCCCCAGTCCAGGGTTGAGTTATGCCTGCCGGCGCCCTATCCTTACCCTGACATGTCACTCCTCTCAGGGGTCTGAGGGTGACAGCAGGTCTGATGAAACCTAGCAAGAGGCCCTTCAGCAGTTCCCAGTGTCCCTGACCCCAGGGACCAGTCAAGGGTGGTGGCAGGAGGCACCAAAGCCCATCTGCTCCAGACTTCCCTCTCTGGTGGGTCCTCAGCACGTCAGGAGCACCTGCCACACTCGGAGACACTCTCAACTTTTCCTGCGCTGAGCCCCAGGCTGACCCCAGGTCTGCAATAAGGGTGGCCTCAGGTCCTGGTCCCCAAAGGTGCTCTGTAGGACAGACAGTGCGGTGGCCTACGCAAATCCTGGGCCTCCTGCATCTCTGCCAAGCAGGGATGACGTCTGCGGGCATGGCTCGGAGCCCTGGAGTCCGCTGGCAGTCCCAGTCTTGGAGGCAGAGTCGAGGCTGTCCGCCCGCCCGGTCCGGGGCTGGGCTGGGCCCTGAGGCTGAAGTGAGTGGGGCCTCCGTCTGAGGCCATTATCTGGTGTCATCACCTCTAACTAACGGGGAAAGGATGGGCTCCCGCAGCTGCGAATGTGCCTGCTGCGGCCCCCCTGGCCTTCCCTGGGGTCCTCTGTGTTTTTCCACGTCACGGAAGGTTAACCCTTGAGACCCGTGGGACCCCTTGCAGCACGGGGGCCCTGGAAGGCCCTGGGCGGGGCAGGCCTTAGTAGAGGCCATGGCTGGGGTACAGGGAGCAGCGAGGCAGTGGGGCAGGGGCTGTGCCGCTGCCAGGGACCCACTCCCTTGTTTGAAGTTATGCTTCGTGGAAATGAATGAGCAGGTCACAGAAACTATATACCATGAGTGCAGACTGGGTCACCGGCGCTGTGTCCACACGACACCGACCCTGTCCCCTGCCCATCAGGCAGCCCAAAAGCAGGGAAGGCAAAGCATCAGGACAGCCTGCGGGACACCGGTGACTGCCTTCTTCCTTTGCGCATGCACAGAGGACAGCCGGCGCGGGAGGCTCAGCAGGCTGCGGCCTTGGAGCGCCAGAACCGAGCGCCCTTCGCAAAGGAGGAGCTGGAAGGCGCCCTAACTGTGCGTGCCGAGGGCCCTGCGCTCTGGATGGGGTCAGACAATTGCGGAAGGGAGCAGGGCTGTTCTCACCTCCCAAGCCTGCCATGCCACAGGGAAACGGAAGGGCTGCGGCCCCCACCCTCCCGCTCAGCCGGTGTTCCACCGGCCTCACCCGCACCTGCCCTGCCCTATCCCTGTCCTGCAGGATGCTGCTATAGGTCTGCACGGACCTAGACAAGGTTCTAAAAAGCACGTCCTCTCCACAACCTCCCAGCGTGGCTTCACTTGGAAATGGGGCCACCGCAGAGGTCATTAGGTAAGACACAGCCACGCTGCAGCAGCCAGGCCCTTTGGCCAGCATGGTGCATCCAGAAGAGGAGCCTGAGGTGGGTGGAGGCCAGCGGAGGATGGGGCGAAAGGCAGGGCTGCGCAGCGCAGCCCAGAGCGCCCAGAGGCGGGAGAGAAGCTGTTCCGCAGGCTCCCTCCCAGGCTGGCCCGCGGTGGACAGCGCAGAGGCAACCCAGAGGCACTGAGGTAAGGCCAGAGGAGAGCGCTGAGGAAGTCTGGGGCCGGCTTTCTGGAGTTTGTTCGGTGCGAGGAGGCTGGGAGGCCTGTGCCACCGCACTCTGGCCCAGAGCCTCTGCGTCTGACCAAGGTCAGTACCTTGGCCGGCTCTGCTATTGCACAATGCTCATTTTACGAGGCAGCTTTACCGCACTGCCTTTAATTAAGTGTCATACAATGAACCGAACACATTTGGAATATAGAATCCAATGAACCTTGACAAGTGCATGTTCCCATGAGTCACAGCAGGGCGTCGAGCACACCGAAACAGCAGCTTTTCGCCAGCAACTGTCCTCTTCCCAGGCTCCTTTGGCCCACCCGCTTTCTGCCTGTAATCTGTTTGAGCTTCCTGGGATTTTCCATAAGCAGGATAACGCACTACGTGCCATTTTCTCTATCTGGCTGCTTTCACAAAGCCAGGTCCGTCCACATTGCCGACGGAGGCGCGGAGCTGACTCCTCTTGTGGAAGGCGGTCCTCCCTCCGTGCACACGCCGCAGCGTGCCTCTCCACCTGGCTGTGCTGCTGTGCGATGCCAGCTTTCACGTAGCTTGGAGACCCATGCTCAAGTCTTGCTATGAGCATTCTCTTGTATTTCTTTTGGGTAAGTGCCCGGGTGCAGCAGGCCAGGGTCGGAGGGTCCCAGCGTGTATGACTTTTAAGGTGCTGACAAAATACTCTCGTTGTCTCACACCACAGCAGGGTGCACAAGCCCTGTGCCTTCCCTGGCAGCATGATGCGGTTGGGCTCTGATCTCAGTGTCTGACCCATGAGCGATGGCACCTTACTGTGGTTTAACGGTGTTTCCACAGTGACTAATGACGTTGGCTGTCTTGTTCTGCATTTGTGCACCTTCATTGGTAAAGAGGCTGCTCAAATATTTTGCTTAATTTCATCAAAGTGTTTGTTTTCTTGTAACTGAGGTTTTGTTTTGTTTTGCGTTACCAGGGATTGAACTCATGACCTTAGGCTTGACAGGCAAGCACTTATTCCACTGAGCTATCTCCCCAGCCCCATTGTAATTGAGCTTCAGGAGTTGCATGTTCTGTACACGTTGCTGTGTGATTTGAAGATATTTTCTCTTAAGTTGTAGCTTACCTTTTCTTTTATCTTTTCAACAATGTGCTTCATACGACAGAAATTCTTTATATATATTCCAACATCCCCCCTTTCTCGTCTATGAACCCTGAGGCCTGCCACTCTTGCTCATTTGTGAGTCATGTGTCTGGCGTTACAGCTAAGAAGCCCTCGCCAAACCAAGGTCACAGAACTGTCTCCTCCTTTCCTCTAACACTGTGTAGTTTCAAGGTTTACACTAAGGTCTGTGATCCATCTTGAGCTCATTTACATAGGTATAATGATGGATGTATATTTTCTTAAGTTTTTTATTTTAATGTAACACAAGTAGAGACGAATACAGAAAACCTAAAAAGCACTCTTCTCACTTCTAAGAAAAATAAGACAAAGTTTCATAACAAAATAGAGAGTAGCACTAGTTACTATGGTACAAGATCCTTTCTCAAAATAAGCAAATAAAAGGCCAGGGCTGGTGAGATAGCTCAATGGATTAAGCACCTGCTTTGGCAATCACAGGAACCAGAGTTCAATTCCCGGTCCCACATGCCATGCCGGCCTGCTCCCTTGCTTGCCACTGAGCTGGCAACCAAGTCCAGGCATGGTGGTGCATTGGCTGTAATCCCAGCTCTGGGGAGGCTGAAAACAGGAGGATCACTTCAAGTCTGAGCTGTGTGGTGAGACCCTGTGCCAAATACATAAAAATGAAAAGGGATTGTGTAGAATTTATAAATCAAGTTGGGAGAACGGAGTCTTCCAACCTACCAACACTATGTATTTGTTCATTTGTTTAGAATGTTTAATTTCAGTTATACTTTGTGATTTTTTTTTATTTTTTGTACATTTTATCAGATTGACCCTTAGCATTGCGTGTTTTATGCTATTTCAAATGGTATTGTAATTTTAGTTTAAACTTCTGGGCCTTTGTCACCAAGTAGACACGAATACCATTGGTTTTAGAGGCGGCCTTCTGTTCTACACACTTGATGACCCCACTTGCGATTCGGGCAGGCTTTGCAGACTTCACAAGGCTGTCTACACGGACAACCCGTCTCCAGCAGTGAGGACAGTCCCACCTCCACACTTCTGTTCCTGAAGAAGGGGTGAGGGTCCCCAGCTTGCCCCCTTCCTACCTTAGGAGAGCATGGGGTCTTTTGCCATTTATTCAATCAGTTTAGCTTTTTTATAGGTGCCTTTATAAATGTACTGAATATTTTTTATCAGAAATAGATATTAGATTTTATGAAGTGGCTTTTCTACATCTGCTGAGGTGACTGTGTGCTTTTTACTTGTTTAACGGTGAATTATACTGATTCTTTCGTTAAGATAGTACTGTGTTCTAAAGCCTTCTTTGGTCTCTGTCTGTCGTCACCTTTGCAGAAGGTCAGTCTTGACTTTATAAAGTGCTGAGAAGGCTGGCTGTGTCTATAAAAGTGTCGCCATTGTTTGGTCTTCCTGTTGGGCCAGTGCTGTCATCAGAGACCGACGTGGGGAATAGTCTTCCTCCTGGATTTTCTGGAAGAGCTTGTGAAAGTTTGCGGCATTTCCTTTGCCATTTAGAACATTTCACTAGTGAAACCATCTGGGCCTGGAGTTTGCTTGTGGGAAATTTTTGTACAAAAATATTAGTTCCTTTAGTATATACAATGTTGGGCAAGTTGTTTGTTTTTTAGTGAATTATACTTTGTGTCTTTCAAGGAATTTGTCCATTTAAGACATGCTGTTGAGCTTATTAGTATAAAAAATGGAATGCGGTTTTTAGCCTGCTAATAGTTTTTGTTTTGAAATCACATATTAAGTGGTTCGTGATACCCACTTAACATGCTTCCAATTCGTATAGAATCTAATGACTCACACACATACAACCCGGCTGTGTTGATCTGTGTCTTTTTACTCTTCTTCCTGATGAATTGAACTAGAGGTCAAGCAAGATTATTGATCTCTTCGAATAACCGTTTTTGTTTCTATTGGTTTCCTGGGTTCTTTCTAACTTTCTGCCTATGATGACTGTCACTTTTTCCTCTTCTGCTTTCCTCATTGCTTGGCTCAGCTCCTGGCTCCACTTCTTCGGCTGTCCCCATCTGCACGCAGGATTGTCAGTCCACACTCTCTGCTTGGGTCCAATTCCTTCTTTCCCCTCCCCCACAGAACCCCCTAGAGACCCAGACTGTCACTCCCCACCAGGCTCCACTGCCCCTGGCTGCCTGACCCTACAGCTCTGGCTTGTCCACTGCTCGTCCTCTGACTCCGTTCCCAGCATGCCATCCAGAGAAAGTTTAGCCACTCATCAGAACACTCACTTTGGACTCCAGAGCACATGTGTCAGAATTTCACCAGCCTGAGGCCACCCTGCCAGAGCCTGAGCCCCAGGGGTCCACACAGACCCAGACACACCGCAGCCCCTGGCCATGCACGTCTCCCAGACAGCATGAAGCAGAAACAAGCCATTCCCCGCCATACCCTGTCCAGATTCCTGACACAGAGCCCATGGCGGTGTTGGAAAAGAAAGCCCCCCTGGGAAGTGTACCCCTGCTTAAAACCCCACAGCACCAACCTGGGAGTCTCCAAGGCTGCCTGTGGCATTGCCTATGGCCCAGAACCTCAGCTTGCAGGTGTTTACCAAAGAGAAACAAAGGCATACAGCCATATAGAAGCTTGTTCCAAAAAAATGGACATAGCAGCTTTATCTACAAGGACCAAAAAGTGCAAATTACCCTACTGTCCATGAACTCAAGAGCAGACACACAGTACGGTACATCCAGCAATGGAATATTCTTCAGCAATGAGAAGTTGACCCGCACTGCAGGAGGAGCCTGGGAAGCATCAGGCCTGGAGAGCCTGGGCACAGACACCCACGATCTCACTCTGTGAGGTGGGCAGAGTGCGAACCCCTTGGAGAGCCTGAGCCTGCTCATTGCCTCAGGTGGGGTTGGGAGGAAACCACAAAAGGTCAGTCTGGTCTTCTCTTCAGGGTGTTGAAAAGATTTTGAAGTCAGATTGCTGCAATTCTGTACTAAAAGCCATTTAATTATGTACTCTGAGTAGGTAGATCATGTGGTTTTTGAACGGTATATCAATAAAGTTATAAAAGATCTTGTCAACGATTTGAACCATGCCCTGGGTCGTACCGCACCCTGCGTAAGCACAGTGGTCCACTTGGTTGGACTTAAGCAGACATTTCAGAGGTCAGAGTGGTGTGTAGCACAGGAATGTATGTGAGTATTCTAGGGACAGATGGGCCAGACCCTCGGGGGCGCTCCCTCCCAAGGATGGACACCCTGGTCACTTGTAGCCATTCTAGGAAAGGACAGGCTGCACACAAAGTGCAGGACACACCTTCCTCCGCCTGTCCTTGTCTAGGTCTCAGACGACAGTGTGCAGGAAGCCCAGGCAGTTCCTGACCAGTGACACCGCTGGGTGTCCCTCTCTGAGCGAGTGCTGTGCCTGGCTGTCATGAGCTATCGTGGCCCTGTTGTGCTCTGCCTCAGGGGACCCACATGGGAGGCATGACACTTGTGCTAACCCAGGGCACGGTGCTCTCCATCTTGGGATGCCTGTCGCCTGCTCTGAGCAGCCAGCTGGCTATAGACACTACACTTGCAAAGGATGGGCTGGCAGGTAACAGACCTGTAGCTCTTGCGGATGAAAGCATCCAGAAATGTGTTTCCCTCCGGCATCAGTATTCATTTCTCAGTGTGATGCCAGTCACAGCGAATTAAAATGTAGCATGTGCTTCGGAAATTCACGCATCTCTGGGAAAGGGGCTGCCAGGCGGGCGACCTGGCTTCAGGCCCCTCTCTGGCTCCCGGCGCTCACCTTCCTGCTGGCTACTGCTACCTTTACAGAACACTGGGGACAGCCTGCGGGCCACAGTGGAACACCATGGCCTTTCAGCACTCCTCCATCCTCCCAGTCTTGAGTTAAGATTTCCAGCAGATTCAGGGAAAGCAGCACGAGGAGAAGACGCAGAGCTGCTTGCCATCACCTCTGAGCAGCACTGTGAGACCCGCGGTGTAAGGAGGCAAGGATCGGCCCCCAGAGGAGGGCCCAGTGGCCCAGGAGCACGCTGCCATTCCCACGTCCTGCCTGGAGACTCAGATCAGCATCCTGATATCCACACCAGGCACCACAGAGCCCCACAGGAAACACCCTCACATACACACTACCACTCCACACATCACACACAGATGGAGTCTCGGACACAGGTGCACAAGTGCAAGGTGTTAAAGGAACCCCAGGGGTGGGGGGGGGGGACATGTGTGACCATGTCTCTTAGTGCTCTATTGGTTGTTTCAAGCCAGGTCCCCCTCCTGGACCACATCCCATGCTGGCCAAATGGAGTTTGTGCCTCTGGTCTTCACAGCACATGAGGCCATCTCCCCTAGTCCTCCATTTGGCTCTGCAGGACCACGTGACCCTGTTGTCACCACAGAAAACACAGAGACAGCCCTTTGCAGACCCTCCCCACACCTAGACACAGCTTGCAGCTATGGCCTTCTCCCTCCCCTAGTGACCCACAGCCATCATTCCTATGAACCATCCTGACAGGACTTGTGCCAGCCTGCTTTCTGTTGCTAGGACAAAATATTATAGACATCTTTAAAGGAACATTCATTTCAGCTCATAGTTTTAGAGAATTGGGTCTCTGATCGCCTGATCCAATTGCTTTGGGCCCCAGGTGAAGCCGCAGATCATGGCAAGGAGTGAGTGGTAGAGCAAAGCTTCTGACAGCAGGGTGGACAGGAGGTGGAGAGGAGCAAGGCCAGCACACGCCTCTCTGGGGCAGCCCACCTCCCACAGCTCCCACCCCATACACTTTCCACTACCTCCCATCAGTCCATTCAGTTTCAAACCATCCATGAATTAGCCGTGGACAAGGTCGGAGCCTGCACACTCCAGTCACTTCCCAAAGTTCCCACCTCTGGCTGTCACTGCGCTGGGAGCCAGGCCCCCAGCACAGGAGCCGCAGTCCAGAGCGGGCAGTCTGGGGGGAGCCACAGCGCCCCTGAAGGAGGAGGCCCACATCCGCAGCAGCTCATAGACCTGGGTACGGAAGCTAGGGCAGCAACTGCCCCCTGGCACACGCACAGCGGCTGAAGTGGGGTCTGGCTTCCAGTCTGGCCCCCTTTGCTTTCAGCCTGAGCTGTCCACCCTTCACACAGTTGGCTGACACAACCTGGAATGAGGCAGGAAGCTCTTAGGCGTAGAAGGCAAGCCTGCCCTTTTGAACGAGTGGATGCCAGCTTGCCTTGAACAGCCCACCTATTCTTCTCTCTCTCATTTTGCAAATGGGAAATGGGTTGCGGAGGATTAATTAATGGTCACCTTGTGACACCCAGCTGAACTCAGTCTGCATGGTGCCGGGCATGGAAGGCCCACCTGAGGATTGACACCAGCAGCACAAAAGGAACACTGGAGGGGAAGGCATGTGCAACTGGCTCTCCTGGAGAAGCTTGTCAGCCACCACTGGCGCTCCTGACATGAATTCAGCAGTTCTCACCATTGGAGGAGTGCAGGTCCTTGCTGTTGCTGAGCATGGCTGTGGTTCTCTTCCGGAAAGCTCTGGTCCTCACCTTGGGCGTCACTTCCTGGCTCCAGGGCAGCTCCCTTAGCCTGCTGGCACAGATAAACTTTCTAGCACCCACCACCTTTGGGCCTTCCCAGGGCAGAGCCTTGATACAGATTTGCATGAGACATTGTCCTTGGGGGCTCTGGTCCTCCAGTCGAGCTCCTGGAGGCCCCTGCGATGGGCCTGAGGAGTTCAACTCGTGCAGGACATTGCTGTGGGATCCAGGCCCTCAGCTGGACTCTTTGGGTCTCATATGTGTGGACAGATCTCCTGCTCTCTTGCATTTCACTTGTAAACCCTGATCATAAGGCCACAGGCGAGGGCAGGCATGAGGCTTCTGCTGGCATTCTTGTTGACTTCTGGCTTGAGAAGGGCCTGTGGCTCTTTGGCTGTGTCTTCCTGCTCGCCATCCTCTACTGATCTCCCACTTTTCAGTTTACCTCAGCAGCAAGCAGGAAGGAAGGAGACTCAGCAGACGGCCACCTGCGGAGCCCGCCGCGGCCGTTCTCCATCACGCTTCTCTAGCAGCAGCAGCCACTGCTTACACAGGGGTCAAGGGGTCAAAGAACACTGAGCTCATGGGACAGCACATCCATCCACTGCCAGGCACCCTACCACACATCCAGGGTATGAGGACAGGGCCACCCTGTCCACACAGAATCTCCAGCCCAGCCTCCGTCCCAACCTAGGCTGTAGGATGAGGTAGGTCCCCTGGCCGCCTGTGTCAAGTCCATCCCAGAGGGTGGCCACCCACACTCCCGATGGCAACTCACACAAGCCCACCCACGGGCTCCCACAATAAACCCTCAGCAGGACCCAACAGCACTCGCAGCCATGGGCCTTCCCAGCATTCCTTGGTCTCTCCACCCTTGAAGCTGCTTTCTTACCTGCTGCCCAGGTCTAGGCCACAGGGATGCTCATTCTCATTCCTTCCCTCAACCCCTGGGCCAGTAGGGAGTGAGGGCCAGGCAAGGAGACTCAAAGCATCTTGGAATGTGGCTGCACACTGCTCCCATCCACAGTGAGGGGGAGAGAGGTGGGTACTGTGGGTGTTGATGGCAGTCTGCGTGGCTGTGGTTTCCAGCACATGGCCAGGGGCATGTCAAGCTGTAGGGGTCTGAGGCATGAGGGAAGCATGGCTCCACAGGCCATAAACCAAGGCCACTGGGTCAGCAAAACCCAGATGCACACAACACCTGCTTGTCATTGTCAATAAATTAAAGCTTAACAACTTAAATATAGGTTAATGGACTTGGTTACTGATGAAGCATTGAAGGCAGATTTTGTATCTATCACTGTACCCACCTGAAGCCTGGGGTTCTGGGAGCCCCTACCAGGGTAATAGCTTCCCTCATTACCTCCACAAATGTCACTCTGCAGGTGACACCATAAACTACAGTGACATCAGATTGAATAGTAGCCTGTGCCTGCTGAAGGCCAGGGTGCTTCATCTTAGATAAAAGTTAAAGGGGGTATACTGAGCTTGCTAAAATTGTCCTTTAAACCTTTCTTTCCACTGCTTTTGAGACCCCTATGGTGCTGGTTTCTCTATGAATATTCTTACAAGCCTGCCAATGCCGCCAATCCAATGGAAACTAGACAGAGAAGCAAGAAGCAAGCTCACATTAAAGGTAAGAAAAATGAATAAACATGGTCTTTGAGTTTGCACATAGAGGCATTTAACCATAAATTGCCACTTCACATTTATATTTAGCTATAGTTGTAGGAGGGACAAAAGTTATGAGTGTAATGGGCAGCTTAGACTATAAGAATTTATCTCACAATTCCAGAGGCTGAAAGTCCAAGGTCAAGATGCCAGCCTTCTCACGTCCCAAACCTCTGCCCCGCCTGAGTGTTGCCCCTTCCCTTCCATGCCCTCACATGGCAGACACAACAGCTGCTGGCATCTGTAGGTGCTGTCCTCAGTGGGACCCACCTTCAGGGCACACAGCCCACTTTCCCTCTGAAGAGCCAGCATCTCACTGGGAATCAGAGCTTCTGGATATGAATGGGGGATTATGACTGGAATCCGGGTGCCCGTGCACCAGCTTCATACTGTCATAGCTCAGGCTTTTATGAGGTGCTGGATCGAGGCTGTGTGATTCTGGGATGAAGGATATGAAATGGGGGCTGATTCATGGTGTGATGCTAGAAGGAAGACTGCCCCTCCCTGGGTGTGAGCTCCACACACTCTAAGGATGTGTAGCCTGTATAAGATATAAAGTATAGGAAGAGGGTTGCTGCTTGCTGTGTTGCTGTTTTACTGTCTTTTGCCTGCTATTGAAGCCCCTAAGGAGGATCTCAGTCCAACCCACCTGGTAATATGATGCACAGAGGTAAAGGAAACACAAAGAGAAAAAGTTCTGCAGTTGAGGGGCTCAAGGATAACCCAATGTTCTCTGTGGAACAAACGGCTTCATCTCCAAAAGCTCATAGCTTTTATCAGTATCAATCAGGGAGAAGAGTGGGGGTCACGGTGGAGGGCACAGGAAAAAGGAACTTTGTAGCTTACCATCCATAGAGGCCTCTAGTTAGCAATGCACAGGTAGTTCTGGTATGTGCAAGGCTGGAACCTTGGCTGCCAGGAACATTTGTTGCAATACAGCCATCTCTACACATCTCAGTGAATAGGATGGGAAGGTCAGGGACAGGTTGCAGCAAGGGTTTCATTTCTCAGGAGAGAGCAGTGTGCTAGTCGTCTACACCTGCCATGAACTGTTCTCCTCAGTGATGACTCTCAGCCTTGCCACCCTGCCTTGGAGCTGGCTGATTATAGACTGAAACCTCTAAAAGTTGTGAGCCAAAATAAACCTTTCCTCCTTTAATTTTGAGTGTTGGTATTTTGTTTCAGCAATGAGAAATGTGACCAAAACAAAATTTGGTACCAAGAGTGGGGTTGATGCTCTGTTCATACATGATCATGAAAACTTTGGAAAGGTTTGGAAATGCTGGCTGGAAAAGCAGTCCCAGAATGCCTAAGCTATACTTGATGTGAGATTCTGGTCAAGCACAGAAGACCAGAAGAGTGATAGAAATCCTCCTGGTAAAGACCAGACTCAGGAGTTTTCTGCTGAAAAAAAAGGACTGCATTAGCTGTTGGACTCCGAAATATATATTATGCCTTGGCTGAAAGTTTTTCTGCATTCTGCCCATGTCCAGAAACTTTGCCTGACACTGGGGCTAAAGTCAATGAACTCATTAATCTGTCATAAGATATTTCAAGGCAGTCTAATATTGAGTCCACGCCATTGCTGCTGTCAGGGGTTTTTAGCCAGATTTATACTACAAATCAAGAGCAAGGAGCCCATCAGAATGATTCGAAATGTTACACTTGACCAGAAAGGAAGCTCCAGTAAAGTTGTGGCCTACACAAATGAAACGGGAAAAACTGATAACTAAAATTACTAGAAAAAAGCCAAGTATTTTAAGAAGACACCAGAAAATATGGCCTGAGGACTACACAAAAGACAGTAGGACTCCAGCCTTCATGGCCTCATAACCTCAGCATTACAAAGGTGAAAGGCTTTGCTTTGAGAAGAGAGCTCCAGAATAGCAGCAGCCTAGAGAATTTGTTTGTTAGGATTGGGGTCAGAGTGCTCAGTGATCCAGACACTTGACCCCTACAGCCAAGAGAGAAGAAAGCCTGACTATTACTCCAGCTGGCAGCATACCCTAATGTTATCCACATGGTGCTAGTTTTCAGTGAATGTGCAATGCAAGAGTTGTGGGGTCAGAAGGCTTCCACCCCAATTTCAGAAGAAGGACTGTGAAGCCAGGCAGTGTTCCACTGAGGGCAGTGTGAAGCTATAAGTGTGAGGCCAAAGGCTCAGCGGAGACCTCAGGAGTTTGGAGAAACCAGGAACATGGATACTCTAAGGAAAATGCAAGGAGGGAGCAAAGCCAGCCCAAGAGAAAAGCCATCAGTGCTAATGCCACCAAAAGTGCCATAAGGGCAGAGCCACTCAGCCCCTAGAGTTCAGATCTTGCCACAGACTCCTTTAGATGCTGCACATGGCAGTACAGGACTTAATGTTGGTTGTACTGGATTTTGGACTTGCTTTGGACCTATTCCTTTGTATCCTCCTAATTGTACCTTTTAGAATGAAGATATGTATTTTGTGCCATTGAATTTTGGAAGTGCTTAACTTTTTTTTTTTCATCTGAACAGGGGCTCACAGCTGTTTGCCTTAATTCTCAGAGAAGACTTGGGACTTGGACTTCTCAGCAGTGCTGAAATTGTTAGGACTTTGGCACTCTGAGAGATGGACTACATACCTTTTGCATAGAGAGATGTGCAGGAGTCTTTGGGGGCCAGGGGCAGAATGTTATGGCTCATGTCAAGCTGTCTCCTCAAAGGGTCATGTCATCGTAGGTGGGGCTTTTGGAGGAGACTGGATCTAGACTGTGTGGTGCTGTGATCAAGAGGGCAATGCTGGCCTTGGCTCCTAGTGAGGAGCAAGACTTCTCCTCCTTGGGTGTGAGTGCTTCCTGCCCTGAGGGATAAGGGACAGAAGGAGGGTCACATCTTGTCACTTATTCCTTGCTGCTTGCTGCTTCACTGCTTTTGCTGCCTTCTATCTGCCACCAACTCTTTCTCCTCTGTGATACCGCTCTGCTACGACACTCTGCCAGCTGATTATGGGCAGAAACCTCTACAATTTGCAAACTGAAATAAACTTTTCCTGCTTTAACCTTGGGTGTCAGATATCTTGTCTCAGCAATGAGAAAAGGACTTAAGGCAGGGGAGAAGCATGTGACTCAGACTAAGACAGTGGAATAACAATTCCCCATTGTAGGAGTCCCTTCCTGGTTTTCATCTCAGTCCAAGAAGTTAATATTTGTAATCCCAAAGATACATTATTGGAATCCCACCAAGTTAATTCCAATCTACCACTCCCAGTGCAACCTATGGTGAAAGTAAAGACACTAAAACATATTTATAATTATTGGGGAGCTAAGGGGCCCTAAGACCATCCAAGAAGATGGCTTCCTGGAACAAAGAGGCTGACCCAGGGCCTCACCGGGTTTTATTCAGTGGAGGAGTGGCTTGAGGAGGAA
>NW_004524781.1:86760-101399 GCF_000260255.1 Octodon degus
TGCACAGAAAAATGAAATGCCCAAAGATTCTTCCCCATAAAGGGTCCTTCATCAGCGGTTAATCTTCACGAGTCTTAAGTCCACGAATCTTTCGTCTCCAAGGAATCCCGACCACTAAGAGTCCTTCATGATGAAGAGTCCTTCAGCACCAAGAATCCTTGATCACGAAAGGTCATGCAACTCCACGTACCCTTCATCACCAAGAGTTCCTCAAAGCCAAGCATTCTTGATCACCAAGGAATCTTCATCCCCAAGAATCTGCTATTGAGATGGACTGGTCCTTCGTCATGCAAGAGTCCTGTTTCAGGCAATGGCAAGCAGCTCAAAGGTGACCCTGAGACAGGGCATACAGTCTGCACGCCCAAGAAGGATGGGGTCAGGAGAGAAAGGCACGTAGAAGGAGCTGGCACAAAAGTCTGTTCAGAGTCTCAGGACATAGGACATGTAAGATGGAGGCAGAATCTCCTAGAGCATGCGAAACGGGCTTCTCACTGCAAATTGATACCCAGAGAAATGTGTTAGTGTCCAAGATAGCTGTGACATCTGACTCCTGGGAAGAATGCTAAAGGGCCCAGCTGACAACTCTCCTACAAGGCACCTCCTCAGTCCAGATTTTCAACCCTGAGTAAGGAGATGTGTGGCTAAGGTGAGAGCTGGAGTGAGCAACTCTCATCTAGTCTGACCCCCAGCAGTCTCTCCTGGGGGCCGGCAGATGCCAGGAGGAATTTCAGAATGATCACCTAGCCATCTCTGCTGCACGTGAAAGTCTACGCGAGCCAGACCTCTAGGGGAAGTGTAGAGCCCTGCCCCCAGCCCTGGCAGTTCCACTCAGCCTGGGTGGGCAGAGTACTGCTCAGGATCCCGTTGGTGGACGTGGGCACAAAGAAAATGACAGTGGATGCCGTGGGGAGGGGGGATAATAAATCCCCTCAACCTTGCAATCCTGCCTCTGTTGACAGCCAGGAGCCCTCACTGTCCAGGGAGTCCTTTAAGCAAACAGGAGTCCTGTGGTGAGCAGCATAGGCCAGGGCCTTGTGGCCGTGTCCGGCCTGGCAGGCGTGGGGCTGGGCCAAGCTCAGAGCCTCTGGCTGCCTCCTCTCTGGAGGGCCCTGCTGGCTCAGGCTGGGGCACGGTGTCTGGCGTGGGGCTCGGTGAAGCCCTTGTGAGAGGCGGCGGGGCAGCCTCGCTGCACAGATGGCTCTTTGTCCCCACTGACACCTGCCATCTGCTTGTTTGTCTAAGCGAGGCTGCAGGGGCAGGGGCTCCCAATCTGCTGCTCGGCCCGCCCGCCTGCAGCGACCTCCTGACCCCTGGGCCAGACGGGTCTTCAGAGTTGTTCCTCCGGCACAGCAGGCTCTGCTGCCCTGTGCCTGCTCAAGCCTTCCCTGAGCTGGTGCTCGGCTCCAGGAGCGGAAGAGAAGGATGCAGAGGAGGACTTAGAGCCAAGAAGAAGAGGGGATGAGGGAAGAGCAGGACAGGAGGGCAGAGCGGAGGATGAGGAGCTGGGGAAAGGGGAAAGAGAGGGAAGGAAGGGAGGAGGAAGGCCAGGAGGAGAAGAAGGGAGAAGGGAGGGGCGAGGAGGGGGAAGGGGAGGAGGCCGGCAGCTGCTGCTGGCCTAGCCCTGATTCTCCTGCTCCAGGGGCCAGCCTAGGAGCTCGAGTTTCAAAGCTCAGCCCTCACACCTGTTCACAAAGAGAATGTCACATAAAAGAGCGACTGGGAGGGGAGAAACTCTATAGAGCAAATGCTGGGGGGCCATTGGACAGAGGACAGCCACCACGCAGACAAGACAGCTCGCTTCCTGCCTCCTTGCTCATCAGTGAAGAGGAGAGGAAAGTAACCTTGTCCAGTTTTGGAAATTAAAAGCAAAACTGTGAAAACTCACCTCAAGTGAGGAGCACTTCCTCAGCGAGAGCGTGCTGCTGGTGGGACATGTTGCCTGGCCCACCCTGAACTTGCCTGCACAGGTGCCATGCACTAGTGAGCCGGCGGCGCGTGGGCTCTGGCCTCTGGCTACCCACGAGCTCCGCAGCCCTGTCACTGCCCTCGGACCTGGAGGCCCATGGGCTGCCTGGCACTTACTCTCTGCCGCTGAGGAGCGGGCCACTCACGCGCTGCCAGAGCCGCCGTTCTTTGCCAGAGATGATCTCACCAGAAGCCGTACATGCCCTCTGCTGATGGGTGGTGGTAGCCCCGTTCGGAAAGCATTCTGAGTCTTGAGCTTTCCTTCCTGTGACCTCCCGTGGGAGGGGGGCCTTCAGAAGGCCTTGCCTCAGTTCTCCCAGAGAAGCAGCTTCAGATTCCTTGAGAAGCAAGCCTGTCAGCACATAGTCACAGAGAGGGGCACTGCCAGCCAGTGCCCTCAGGCCCAGGAAACTGCACCCTCTGCCTAAAAGCCCTGCTGGGCAGTCAGGAGACCACGACTGCACAGTAGCTACAGGCACTGACATTGCCCTGACGCCTCCAAGGGAGGATGGCGTGCTGCCATTCTGAAAGTCCCCCAGGAGTGCACAGACTTGTGGCAGGGGAGCGGAGGGCAGCCATGGCCCTGGCTGACAGAGGCAACGTGCAAGGCGGATCAGCAGGGGACACAGGGCCTGCTGCTGTCCTGTGGAACTTGCTCATCATGCCATCAGCTGACATGGCAGGAGGAGAGAACCTTACCCAGACCAACCTGAGTCCCCACCTGGGGTCTAAATCTGCTACAGAGAGACACTGCGGCGCTGCCCTGGGCCTTTCCGCTGGGCATTGCCCTTGGCTGGAGGCACTGGGCTCGCAGCTGTGTCCATTTGCATTCTACCTTCCCTGCCCATGTTTACAGAAATGTGCTTGAAAGTAAAGCCATCAGGATACCTGCAGACAGGGCCATGGATGCACCCACCAGGTGGGCCAGCTACTCCCACCCCAGGCCCACCTTGGGGTGTTCAAGCCCCCTAAGAACAGCTTTCTTTACAAGATGTTTCCTGTGGCAGTTGAGTAGTTTTGCTGTATGGGTATTTGGTGTAAACTTCAAGGTGGGATTTTGGGTTGAGCACACTGATTTTATAGGTTTTCTCACTTTGGGTTTTCAGAAAGCGGTGGATGCCAGGAACCTTTGCCAAGGAGGGGTTGCCTCACAGCCTGGCACATTGGCAGCTGCTAGAGTTCTCTCAGGAATGGATAAGAATTGCATGGCTTAAGAGAAAAGACTAGCATTCTAAGGGTGCCCTCCAAGGTGGAGCAAGGGCGCCAGTGAGCCGGATGGAGGTGTCCCAAGGCAGGAACCTGCAGAGTGAGACTGATCACGCAGCTCTCTAGCTGCCATCTTGGGTCCCTGCATGCGTGCGCCTAATCTCAGCCGGTCTACCTGAGACCCCCTGAGTGCCAGCCCTAGTCGCCCACACTGCCCCATATCCACTCTGACAAGATGAAAGAAACTGTCATGAGCAGGAAAAACTCGCCAAATTGCAGGCACAAGTGCGCATTGGTGGGAAAGGAACTGCTCGCAGAAAGAAGAAGGCGGTTCACAGAACAGCCTCAGCAGATGATGAAACACATCAGTTCTCATTAAAGAAGTGAGGGGTAAACAGTATCTCCGGTATTGAAGAGGTGAATATGTTTACAAACCAGGGAACAGTTATCCACTTCAGCAACCCAAAAGTCCAGGCATCTCTGGCAGCAAACACTTTCACCATTACGGGCCATGCTGAGACAAAACAACTGACAGAAATGCTGCCCAGCATCTTGAACCAGCTTGGTGCAGACAGTCTGACTAGCTTAAGGAGGCTGGCTGAAGCTCTGCCCAAACAGTCTATGGGTGGAAAAGCCCCGCTTGCTGCTGGAGAAGAGGATGATGATGAGGTTCCAGATCTTGTGGAGAGTTTTGATGAGGCTTCTAAGAATGAGGCAAAGTGAACTAAGGCAGCTTCTGCAAAAGATCAATCTTGGAAGAAATTACTGGGAGCTGCTATTCTATATTATGACTGCTTTTTAAAATTGTTTTTTATGGATCTGATAAAATCTAGATCTCTAGTATTTTTTAAGCCCAACCCCCTTGGAAATTGCAGCCCTTTTCAGTTTTTGCTTACATACATGCTTTGCAGCCAGTTAAGCTGGAGAAGCCTGGGAAGAAAGTTTGAAACAAAGATAACAAAAAAAAAAAAAAAAAAAAAAAAAAAAAAGACTAATCACGCAGGACAAGAAGATGCCCTTGCTCAAGAGTCAGCACTCGGGCTTGGCTGCCCGCTGTCTGCAATGCCTGTGGCCTGTGGTCGGTGTCATGAGTAAGCAGGACGGAAGCCGACACCTGATGTTCGTGTTCGGCAAATGATTCTTATCCATGAATCAGCGCGCTGAGAAACTCACGCAGGTGGAGCCCAGCCTGCTCATCCCAGCCCTGACCAACTTATCCCTTAGTAACCCACCCAGCTCCACAGCCCGGAAAAGTAGATGCAGGTCTGCCCAGAGAGGGAAGGCACGTGGAGACAGAGCAGCTTCTCTGTCCCACCGCTGGTGTGGGGAGAGCAGGCTCCGATCTGGAGGTCTGGCCCTGGCCAAGCGGGGCGGGGGAGTGGTTTGCATGGGTCTGCTTGGTGCAGTACCGCAGCAAGCATGCATACCACAGAGCCTGGGGAACAACTGGGAAATCGGGGGGCCATGGAGGCCACACAGGGTCCTCCACGAACTAGAAAAAGCAACACACCCGAAGAGGAAGCCAGGCAGCCCCAGAGGGAGGCCGCTCAGCCTGTCTCAGACAAACTAGGGAGGGGGACTGGGCTGGGTTGCGGCTGGCACAGAAACACAGCCACCCATGCACAAGTGGCAGTGGGAACGAATATCTGACCCAAAGGAAATGCCCCACGCTCCCAGGAGGAAGACACAGCGGAAATCCCTCCGCTGCGGTGAGCGGCTCAAGTAACCCAGAATTCTCTCTGTTCAAAGAAAGCCCAAGATTTACATGCTCACATGTGTACTGTGCAGTATTTTCAGCTAATTATATGTCTTAAAATAACTCGCTTTTGTCTGTCCAGTGCTCCCTGAAATCCCAAATAAGGGTTACGCACTGCATAACGGCATTCCCCAGCTTGGAGTCGGGGATCAAGGACTGACCCCACCTGCGTTCGGGAATTCTTCCCAGAGCGCCCCTCCTTCCTGGGGGCCCTGCAGGTCTTAGAGGACGGTCCTGAGACTCTCTGTGAGGACCGAGGAGGGAAGCAATCAATGTGGGTCCTCTGATTCCAGCCTCTCAAACCCCAGGCCACCACGGCCTCCGTCCCTCACACATAGCCTACTCAGGGCAGCCTGGCCACCAGCTCTCCTGCCAGGCATTCTGCAGACACAGAGCACCCTGGAAGGCCCAGGCCTCGAGGGTCCTGGCTCCCACCTCCTCCGAGCACAAGCCCTTGCTGCTGGGTGCACTCAGCACAAGAGAGCTACCCCACAGCGGGAGAACCCAGCCGGTGCTGCCACTCCTAGGGGTCGTCTTGCTACCTTATTGCAGCATTGGCCCCATTTCCCTGTGACAGGGTGTCCACCGTCCCTGTCTCCCACTCGTCTCTCGATAACAAGGCGGCTTCTCAGAGCCGGCTTGGTGTTGGGCGAGGGGCTCAGCCAGCACCCCACACAGGTCCGCGAGGAGCGAGCAGCTTAAGCGGTGGCCCCCACTGCCCTCCGTTACGAAAACTCTTCTTGGCACAGCAAGAATAAAAGGCACAAGGGTGAGCGCGCTTCTTGAATTTTCCACTTCCGGCCTCCTGTGAGGCCTCACGTTGTCCGAGGCCTGCGTGACCTACTTTTCTTGTCCGGCGCAGCCTGCAGAGGCTGTCACGGCACAGCCCTGGGCCCCCGTTTTCAGTTCTGAAAGTAGAACGCTGCTTGAACAAAACTAGAAAATTGCTGTTGATGCGGACATTGCTAATCTTATTTGCATCTCTCGAGTGAGTGTTTCCAAATGTCCTTGCGGCAGTGGCTCAAACGCATAGTACAGGACAGGACTGCTTCACCAAGGGTGGCCTCTGCCCGGCTGGGGAGGACCCCACGGAGGTGGCTGCTTCTCATGGGACAATGGGGCCTGTCAGCTGTGAGGGACAGAGGCTGGAGGGGGGCGCCAGTTCTGAGGGCACAGGGCCTGAGCAGGAAACCAGAGTTCAGTGGGGAGCATGAGGACCTCAGATCAGGCCAGAAGCATTGCCATTCCTCTCGGGAAGTGTCCGCTGTGACTTTGCCAGCCTCTTGGAAGGAGCTTTTCGATCCAACCCAACTAAAAGCCCATTTGGCCTTCATCCCCAGAGACAATAGGTGGCCCTGGACGTGCTGCAGGCTCTGTGGCTGAAAGGAGCTCACACAGACCGCAGCTATCATTCATTCCGGGTAGGAACCTTCTGGGCTTTGGGTTGTGAGGAAGAGGAGGGTGGGTAGGGACAGAGAAGGTTGGCTGAGGCAAAGATTCGAGGGCTGACGGGGAGGTGGCTGGTGGAGATTATGGCGCTCAAGCAGGCAAAGCAAAAGGAGACACTTGGGAACTCCTGGGCTGTGGGCTGAGCTGTAGGTGATGAAAGAGACGGGACCTCAGGAGGGGGATACCAGAAGGCACAAGTTGGGAACGTCCCTGTACTACCCAAAAGGACATGGCTGGACACTTGGAATAGCCCTCCAGCCTGGACCACAGCCCCAGCCTGTCCTGCAGCATGTGTTGACCACCAAGATGGATCCCACCACCAAGACAGACCCCCTCCTCCGGCCACATTAGCAGGATTTCTCTTCTGGAGATCAAGCTGAGGGCAAGACTGGCTCTACCTGAAACCAGGTAAGAGTGGGACACAGATCACTATTCAAAAGTGTCTGGGGCCACAAGGTCTGGGTCAAGAGGTGACCCTTTTGCTTCAGTTCCTGAAATTCATACCTCCATGGCTGACTCTCGGAGCTCCTTGTTCATGTCTCTATGGGTGAATCCTAAAGAAGGGAACCCTGGGTCACAGAGGAAGCAGAATTCAATCACTTAACACTGATGTGTTTCCCTCCAAATCGCAACTCTAGGTTGCACATTCTGCAAAGCCTTTGAAAGGAACCAGCAGCATACCAGCCTGCCACCTGACAACAAAGGATTTCACTTCCTACAGTCTAGGAGAAGAGATGTTTATCCTGCAGACTTGGTCTCTCAAGAGATGGAAGGGCCGGGGAGATGGCTCAGTAGAATAAGCACTTCCCTGGCAAGCGCAAGGGCCCGAGTTCAATCCCCGGTTCTGCTAAGAGATGGAATACTTTTCAAATGTTTGCCCTCCTTTTGGATTTCTGTGTCTGCAAATTGTTCCCATTTCATTCTGCACTGTCAGGGGTGCCCCCTCCTTATACCTATGGAGAGCAGTACCTGCCTGGGCTCCATGTCTTTGTCACCTCATAGATGAACACAATACCCAGCAGCCGCAGCCCACAGGAGGAGAGGCTTAATTTGCGCACAAGTTCAGTCCAAGGCAGAGACAGGGCAGAAGGGCATGCGCAGCACAGTTGCTTATTTCCTGGCTGCGGGAAAGAAGAGCAGGGAAACAGGGCCAGAGAGGAAGGGGCCAGGAGCCTGGCGCAGACCCCAAGGCTTTGCCTCCAGGACTCAGATGACACCCAGAAGTGTGCTCCTCCAGTTCCCAGGGGCAGATCCCAAGTCACCCCTAAGTGCCACAATCTCCTACCACAGGTCCACAGTTGCCCTCTATGGCTGGTATGGGGTCCACCCAACTGGCACAGATTGGGACCTGGCCCTCAGCTCCCATGGGCCCCCACCTGCTGATGGGCCTGCTTTCTGTCACACCTGCACTGCGTAGGTTCCTGCTATCTGTCGATGACCCACCTAGGACCTCAGAAGACAGGACCCTGGCTTGCGTGGGTGATAAAAGTGTACCTGGTGACATTGATTCACACAGCCAACTGTGGACATGACCCTCATGAACCAACAGGTTGTGGCCATTTAGGGGAAAGTCCTGGCTTACTGACCTAGAAGCCTCTCTGTAGAGTGTAGCCACAGGAGCCGGTGCCCGGCCTGAGGGCAGATGGGCAAGAAGCAGGCTTTTCACCTGGGGTAGGCAGGTAGATGGAGGGAAGCCAGAGCGAGGCTAGGACGTTGTGGAGCAAAAGTGTCCAGCATTATTTAAATTATTCAAAGATTATATCACCTGTGGGCATTTTGTAAATGGCAATATTTGTTTAATTTAAAAAAAAAAACTATTACAAAAGTTAGGTAATGAAATTCGGGATCCTTTAGGGTGCCCGCAGCAGGCGGCATGCAACGAGGCTTGTGCTGCTATGGAGTGACCCCTTCAGGGTGCCAACCCTGAAGCTGGAGCTGGAGCAGGCAGGGTCTGACGAAGCCTGGCTGGCCCTGCTCTCCACACCTGCCAGGCTGAGGCACAGAGTGTGCCTACTCCCAGCTCTTCAGGGGTGGCAAAGCCAGTTCCCTGCCATGGGAGACAGGCTGCTGGCCGCCTCTCCGGGGGAATCCCAGCAGGGCTTGGCTTCCTGGAGAAGGGAGCAGGCTGCCCTTCGGCCGTGTGTGTCCCGGGTCACGTGCACAGCCACAGCTCTAGCGGAGGCGGCAGGCAGGGCCATGAGGGGGGAGGGGTCACATGGGACTAGACGCAGGCTGCCAGCTGAGGGACCCATGCCAGCCAGGGCCAGGCACTCAGATGGGGCAGGCACTGCTCAAGGCAGGCCCCTGTGGCCTCTGCCAGCAGCCCCAGGACACGTTCATGTGGGGCCCGTGAGCGTCTCCAGGCTGAATTTCTGTTGTGTGGGCATCTGGCAGAAATGCCAAAGCCTTCCAGGTGTCCTAAGAGTCCCCTACCAAGGGTCTAGCCCTTTGCATCTCCTTCCTCTTGCCAAGCACCACCACCTACCAGCCTGGATTTCAGGACGCGCTGTCCCTGCCCAAGACCTCCCTCACTCCCACTCCTCTCCTGCCTGTTCTGGTCTTGGCATTCTCAGGCTCCCTGGCCAGCCCACGGCCCCTGGGTGGCAGCTTCCCCAGGTGCCCCGCTGGCCTCTCGGCCTGATGGCATCCATCCTGGCTTTCCAGCCCTACCTGATGGCCCCAGCAGGACAAAGGCATCTGTCCTCTTCTGTCCCTTCTGGTCCTCAGGAGGGCTTTTCCTTCTGTATAGGACCTACCACTCCTACCACAAAGCTCACTGCGGGCTTCAAGGCAGACAGTCTGGAGAATAAGCTTCCTCCATCTTCCACCCTTCTGTGTGGCTCACTCTGAAAACAGCTGGGCCCCTGAAGCCCTAGAGGCCCTTGAGCCTGGGAAGCGCCATTCTCTGTCATTCTTGGGGCGTGCCTGACACTCCCCTTACTCCTTTACTTCCTGGCAGGCTATTCCGGCAGGAGGAAGTAAACCAGCCACCGAATAAGCCCCGCTTCTGAGGGTGAGGAGGTGCCTCTGTGCAGGCGCCTCCTCTGCCAGCTGGGGGGCGCCTGCGCAGGGCGGTGACCATGGGCTGGGACAGATGGCGCAGGCAGGTGGCCAGGGCCTGTCCTGGTCATGGCCGCTCCAGGGACCAGCCCTCCCTGGGTGTGTGCGTGGAGGCTGCTGGGCCAGCCAGCACTCTGCTCTGGTGGGGTCAGTGGCATGCACGTGCATGCCGAGCGCTCTCCTGTTGCCGAGCCTCCCTCCCTCAGGCCTGGTCTTCCCTCCCCTCACACACCACGCTCTCTTCTCTCCTCCAGTGCACTCTGAGCAGAGTAGACTGCATGAGTGTAGTCATCACAGAAGCTCCTGGGCCTGTGAGCACCCACTCAGTCCCAGCAAGGGGACCAGGCCTGCTCACTGGTCTCTGACTCTTCCGGTGGCTTTGGCGGACATTAGTCCTGTTCCACAGGTCCAACCCTTGAGGCTCGGGGAGGCTCAGAGTTTCCAGATCTTCCCACTGAAGACTCACCACAAAGCTGCATCCCAAATGCCTCCCCAGGCCTCCGCCTGTTGTCAGTGTCCCCAGCAGTGCCAGGGTCCAAAGCCTGAATTCACCAGCATAGACTCCAGGGATGAAACTTCAGGCGTGAGTCACACAGTGCAGAGTTCAAGTCCTGCTCAGCATCTCCCTGTGCATGTTTCTCTTTGCCTTGCTGGGGATTGACCCTGGGCCTTCACATTGAGCTATATCTCCAATATCTTTAATTTTTACTTTTTGCTTTACAAATTCTCATTCAAGTTACTAAATGACCCAGGCTGAGTTCAGACTCACAAACCTCCTGCATCAGCCTCCAGAGTGCTGGGATTCCAGGCATTCACCCCATGCCTAGCTCAGCTCACACTTGGGCCACAGGGTCACATGTACTTGCGTGGCTGTGACTCTTCCATGGGCAGCCACCAAGCTGGGTTGTGCCCAGCTGCCCCGGGTCCTCTGAGACATGCCTTCATCACCTGATTTTTAGGGCACTGTCTGGATTCCCAGATGTGGAGCCAGGAGTACGTTACAGGGTTGGTGGCATTCAGCGAGGACTAAGGTCTGGTGTCCCTTGCTCTGTCCGAGTGAGGGCAGAAGGAGGCCATGAACAGCATTTCATCATTACAGGGAGACATTTGTAGAGGGTGGAGTGGGGCTATGACAGATCTAGCAGGGTTACCAGGAGTTAGTTCTTGAGGCAGTGACTTAGTAGCTTGGTTTGGCCCGTGTGCTTGACATTGGGCATCTTTAGTCTGCTGGTTATCAGGGAGCATGGGGCCCTTTACTGTGGAAATTTTTTTTTTTTTTTTTTTTGCGGAACTGGGGATTGAACTCAGGCCCTTGCACTTGCCAGGGAAGCGCTTACTCCACTGAGTCATCTCCCTGGCCCTGGAAAACATATCTCTGAAGAGGGGTCTGAGTTTTCAGGCTTCCTGTGTTTGTCTCCTCTGTGTTGCCCTTGCATATATGCCGATGACTCATGTCTCACTTTTGATTGTGCGCATATCGGAAAACACAGATATTTTTGTTGCATCTACTATAGCTGTGGTCTAATCCACCGTGATCTTCTTTCCTGTGATTCTGTCTATCGCTGTTAATTTCCCTAGGGATGTTGAAGGTGTGCTAGACAAAGGAGCTCTCATTTTTGGTTCTTGGTTGCTGTAGCTCTCTTACTGTAGAGAGCCCTTGCTGGTCCTCATTTCCATCCAGGAAGTTTTTATTTGGAATCTCATGGATAAGTTATTGGAATCCCGTCAAGTTAATTTCATTCTACCACTTCCAGGGCAACCCACGGTGAGAATAAAGACACTAAGGCACATTTATAGTTATGGGGAGCCAAGGGGTCTTAAGCCCAGCCATGGTGGTGGCTTTCTGGAGCAAAGGCCTTGATCCAGGGCTGAACCCAGGTTTTATTCAGTCATGAAGGAGGAGTGGCTTGAGGATGAATGACTGAGAATGGCAGGAAGTAGGTGAGTACTGTGAGCTGGGCTAGGAGGAGGCCTGCATTTATCTCTGCAATATGCAGAAAGAAGGATCTGCAGAAAGAGTAATCAGCATTATACTACTGAGATAGTATCTAATGTTTTGGGGCCTGCTGCTTCAGCTCTGATGTGTAATCTTTCAAGCCCCAGGAAGTCACAGCCTCTCTCTCTCGACGCTCGATCCCAGCCGACAGCATAGAGCATTGGCTCTTTGGGGGTTCCTGGGCAAACACATGTGCTGTCTTCAAAGACTACCACCAGCACCTCGGCTCGTATGCTTTGCCTAAAGCCAATTGAAGAGAAAAGAAAAGGTCCTCACTGGCTCTGTACAAATCAGTACGAGGAAATAGGGTCAGGCCACCCAAGATGAAGACAACTGCTCTTCTCTCAAGGAGCCTCACCCAGGTGGTCCTCCACATCGTAAGCCAAGTAGTAGCCAAAAGGCAGCAAGTGCAGGTTTTCAGCTGGCAAGAGTCCTGGGAAGCAGAGGAGCCACACGCAGCATTCCAAAGGCCTCACCGCTAAGATGCCTTTGGCTAACTGGGGCAAATTTAAGGAGGATTATTCAAAGAAAAGGGGGCTACTTTGCCTTTGCGATACAGCATGACCTCAATACAACTTGGGAAAGCAAGAATGCTGGCCAAACAATATACCACTCCCCAGTTAAATCTACTTTTTAGAATAGAAGGGAAGTCGTGAGCTATTCCTTACATTCAGGTTTTTATGACATTATACTGAGACCACAGGCCTAGGACCTCTTGTTGGCTCTGTGCAGCTACAGTTCTCAAACCCTCTCGGCCCACAGATCCCAGTAGATGTCCCAACAGACACTGTTTGAACCAGCATCTCACCAGGAGCCATCTGCACCTCCCCACCCCTGTGTGGCACCCTGCTGTCCCTGCTGCTGGGCCACCCTTGCTGTCTCCATGGGCCAACTGATAGTACTTGCACCTGTTACTGCATTTGCCCCATATCGAAAGTCAAGGACCCCTGCCCCCATCCCTACCGACACCTGCCCATTAATCTCATCCCCAGTGAGACTGAGATCAAGAAACAAGCCAGCACTGCTCTTTCTCGGTGAATCTGTTGGAAGCTGGGAATGGAAGTTATCTGAATACAGGCTCTCTTCTCAGTGATAGATGCGGCTCAGTGTAAAGAAGCTTCTGTTGTATGTTACGGGTCGGTGCCAAAAGAAACGACGAGAAGAATGTAGCTTCTGAGGTCTCACAGAGATTAGTCTCTCTCCAAATAAGGCCAGAGCCTCAGAAGCATCTCAGATTTTTGAGGAGTAAGGGCAGACTAAGGAATGTGCATAATTACCTAAGTGAATGCAAACTACTATCTCTTTCGACTTCCACCATTTGCCTAACACTAGGTTCACACAAATGCTAGCCCATAACATCCCAAGCAAGGGATCAAAGGACAGGGCGCCTGCAGGAGAAGCTGTTATCTGCTGCCTTGAGTCCCAGCTTGCCTGGAATTTGCAAACAGACAGCAACCCTCCTCGGGCTCTGTCTATTGTTCCCTACTCTCTTGGGACATCAGGCTTTTGTCTCAAATCTATATTTCTACAAGCTTCTAGTAGTTTTTTAAAAATCCTGATAGGTTAGAGCTACGGCTGTGTCTAGATGTCCCCCAAAGCCTCATGCCATCAGAGGTGGGCTTTGCAGGGGTGACTGGGCCTAGAGTGAGCTCACTGGGATTGAGCACACGGCACTGAGATTAGGGGTGTGCAATTTCTAAATCATCCCACTGACTGCTTTAGCACAGTTCTGGGTGTGGATAATAGGGAGGCCCACCTAGGGTGTGAGTGTCACCGCCCTAAGGCTAGGTAACCTGGGCAAAATGTGAGGGGCAGAGCAAGGGCTGCTGGGGTCACTGGTCGCTTGCTGCTTGCTGCTTCACCTCCTGGCTGTCTCTGCCTGCCATGGACTGCTTCTCCTCTGCGACACCCCTCTGCCAGGCCTCCCTGCCTTAGAGCCAGCCGTGGGCTGCACTCGCTACGAACTGCAGCCACAGCCCACTGGCCTGGGTGGAATGCAGGAGCTTCCTCCCTCTCTTGGAGAGAGCTTCTCCAGGCCTGCTTGCATGCTGTCCTGGCTGGCCTGCCTCACGGCCTGGTTCAGGCCCCTGCACCCCTCGGCCTGGCCTGGAAGAGGGTCACAGCTGGAGCCTGGGATGGCCCAGTGTGGAGGAGGTGGGGTCACAAGTTGAGGTTCTCCGTGCTATAGCCCTTAATGAGATGCTTTTGCAGAGTAGAAGGGGCTCCAGGCTGACCTGGCCATCCAGCCCCTGACGGCAGCTTCCTGAGGCACCCTGAGTCTCCCTGAATCACTGTGATTATCAGCACATCATTTATTGGAATTTCCCTTTTGTGTTGAGAAGAAGCGCATCTCCAGGTGGGTCTGCAAGGGGTGCTGCCCATGAGCAGGAGTAAACCCCATTCTGTAGAGGCGGGTTCAAAGACTGCCCAGGCACTAAGACCCTTCCAGAAGCTCCACAGTGCCCCCCCAAACCCACAGAACCTACTCCTTCTGCCCTAGGCCCACCCATGTCCGGACACAGCCCCAATCAATAGCTTTCGTGCTTGTAATTCCAAGCCCTGGCACACCCCAGGCCAGGCTCCTCTGTCTAAAATGCTTTCCTTTTCCTTTCCTACTTCACAGCTCTTCTTTTGGTTGTTTCAGCTACTGAATTGACAGGGCTTTTGCAGCTCTAATATTAGGGAGCCTGTGCTTAACCTTTTCAGTGATCACAAAAGACCCTTAAATAGCCAGCACATTTCATGGATATGACATGGCACAAGAGGGACACAGCTGTGCTCAAGCTAGGGAAGCCTCAGATGCCACCAGGTCTTTACCGTAGATGGGTCGCGCAGCGAGGATGGTCCTAGAGGGCACAAGGACCAAAGTGGGGCGCAGTAGGGAGAAGCTGTGGTAGCCACAGAGTGCCCAAGAGGGGCAGGGACCAGAATGAGGTGGGTCCTGAGGGGTGAGAACCAGGGTGAGGTGGGTCCTGAAGGGTAAGGACCAGGACGAGGTGGGTCCTGAGGGGTGAGGTGGGTCCTAGAGGGGCAGGGACCAGGATGAGGTGGGTCCTGAGGGGTAAGGACCAGGATGAGATGGATCCTGAGGGGTAGGGACCAGGATGAGGTGGGTCCTGAGGGGTGAGGACCAAGGTGAGGTGGGTCCTGAGGGGTGAGGACCAGGGTGAGGTGGGTCCTGAGGGGTGAGGACCAGGATGAGGTGGG
>NW_004524781.1:101499-101845 GCF_000260255.1 Octodon degus
TGAGGTGGGGCCTGAGGGGTGAGGACCAGGGTGATGTGGGTCCTGAGGGGTGAAGACCAGGGTGATGTGGGTCCTGGAGGGGCAGAGACCAAGATGAGGTGGGTCCTGAGGGGTGAGGACCAGGGTGAGGTGGGTCTTGAGGGGTGAGGACCAGGATGAGGTGGGGCCTGAGGGGTGAGGACCAGGGTGATGTGGGTCCTGAGGGGTGAGGACCAGGGTGATGTGGGTCCTGGAGGGGCAGAGACCAGGATGAGGTGGGTCCTGAGGGGTGAGGACCAGGGTGAGGTGGGTCTTGAGGGGTGAGGACCAGGGTGAGGTGGGTCCTGAGGGGTGAGGACCAGGGTGA
>NW_004524781.1:102385-126713 GCF_000260255.1 Octodon degus
GGACCAGGGTGAGGTGGGTCCTGAGGGGTGAGGACCAGGGTGAGGTGGGTCCTGAGGGGTAGGAACAGAGTGATGTGGGTCCTTAGAGTCAACGACCACAATGAGGTGGGTTTTAAAGGGTGCTGTGGTCATCTTGACGTGGTCCCTGAGGGGGAACCATGCCCCTGGCCACAGATTCATTGCCTCCTCTAGGCAGGATGGGTGATCTCAGTTGCCTTCCTGTTCTCCAAGGGCCTAGGGTGGAGACCTAATGACATTCAGGAGAAGATGAACAATGACACCCTTGAAAGGACCCTGTCATCAAGAGAGGAAAAGACTGTTTTTCTGTAGCCTGTGAATTCAGCCTTTATGACTAAATGAATAGTTAAATCTTACAACTCTAATCATTACCATTTGCATCCTAAAAATAACTGTCTTCCTTAGTCCGTATTTAGAACCGAAAACACAGGGCTCTGCGGGGCCATGTTGTCCCGGGAGGGGCCACTGCTGTCCCTTCCTGGCTGCTCACTGCCCCCACTTATGTCTGCAGAGGCCTGGGAAGGGCAGCGCCGAGAGGGGTCCTAAGTCCCAGGGCTGCTGGGCCCCTGCGGTCAGGCGGGACAGACTCAGGCCGTAGGCTCTGGGAAAGCTCCACACACTCCAGGCCTGTCTGCTGGGCCGCCTCCCAGTCCTACTGTGCTCTCTGAGGTCCTTTCCTGTGGGGCTCAGACAGAAACTGGGTACTCTGGGTGGGGCAGAGGGGGACTGTACCCTCTGCAAGGACACCAGGCAAGTGGCCAGGGTAGGCAGCCTCCTCATGCTCAAAGGACTTCACCAGAGCTTGTAAAGGACAAGGACACCCACCCCCAGGCATTTTCTCCCTAGGTCCAGCACCGTCCTCCACAGGAGACAACGGAAGGCTGCCCAGGAAAAGAAGGCCTCGGTCAAACTCAACTGCCCACAAGCGATTGTGAAGCTGCCTGCCCTGCCCTCGGTCTGGCTCCCGGCAGAGGTGTCCCTGGACTGGGCGCCACCCAACTCAGCACCTTCTGGGCACAAGAGCCCAGGGCAGATGGGGGGAACCAGAAGCCGATGCAACTCCCAGCAGCACACGGAAGCTCACCAAGTGGCCGCAGTTGGCCAAGTTGGTCCTAAGCCTGGGCTTTAACATGACAGCCAGGAGCCTTCTTCACCTACACATGAGCAGGGACAGAGACCCGGGCCCAGCAATGGGCTGCCAAGCATTAGGGCCCTGTCTAGGTCCCAGAGTGGACCATCTTTACCAACCAGTGAGAAACTCAGACAGAGGCGGCCCACCAGAACGGCTCGCAGGGAGGAGCACTGCACAGGCTCACCTGGGAGGCTCGAAAAAAGGAGAATCACTACAAGTCTGACCTGTGTAGGGAGACCCTGTAGACCTAGTACTAAATACATTTTTAAAAAGGAAAGAAAAATGCTGAACCTCACATGCAAAAAGTTGAGTGAACCTCACTCCACTTGGTGCTCTGAAAACACTGAGGCGTTTCTGCCCCTCCTTTCTCCCCGGAACACTCCACCTCCTCCTCCCCCACCCCCCGTTAGCTTGAACATGTGAGGCAAATATTCTGCTGCATGAACTGTGCTTTCGCTGTGCACAAGGTGCCACAAGGGACTGCACCCACTCTGGTGTTTACTTTTTGTTTGAAACTGTACTGGACGTGGAGGAGTGCCGGTGAGCACTGCCGTCTTTGAAACAAGCCCGTGTCCACCACTTCTCTCCCCCTCGAGTATTTTTTCTGACCCCTCAGAGTGTCTGCAATGCTCTTTCGCAGAGCTCCCCCATTCCCCAGAGGACTCACGCAGGAGTCCCTGAGAGATTGTAGAATTGTGTCCACAAGGGTGTGGACGTCCCTTGTTTCAGTGAAAGTTTCTACTTGGTTACTGGGGCAGTGTCACCTCACAAGCTCGTGTTTAATCTGGAAAAACTTGGTAAACTCTCCTGTGAATTCTAATTCATTTTTCTGTTGAGTCTGATGGGCCTTCCATTTGTTTTGTTTTGTTTTTTTTAATGGCTGTATTTCATGCGAACAAGTATTTATCAATTCACTTCCAGTTCCTAAACTCACTTATTTTTTCTGCCCACCCCCCATAGCAGAAAAAAAGTTGGAGCATATATCCTGGGATGTGGTCATACTTAGCAGATTATTCTGCCTCTCTTTTCTAGGCTCATGTTTTCCACATCTTTGTCATACCAGATGCCCTGAAAAGGCAACAGGCTGCCCTTTCCTCAATCCTTGCTGTTCATCTGTGAGAAAGTTTATGCCATTTTAAACAATCACAGAGGGACACCCTGCTACAGTTTGCAGTAGATTTAGGCACAGGGCTCTTAAAAACAAAGCTGTCTGTCCCTCACCTGCAGCAGTCTTTATTGTAACTAATGTGTACAGAATAGAAAACTAGTACTTACTTTTCTACCTCAATCAGTATAATCTTGATTTTTCTCCAAGCCCATCAGTGTTGTGCTGAAAAATTTTTCTGATGTTGAACTATCCTTGCATTCCCAGGATAAGCCCACTTGTCCACACTGAATTGCTTTTTAAATACTAAGTGAGATTCATTTGGGTGATACTTTATTTAGAAAAAAAAATCTAAAATTCATAAGTAAAATGAACCTGTGATTTTTTTTTCACATACTGTTCTTCTCTGGTTTCAGAGTCTAAATTTTTGTAACTCTGCAAAGTAAGGTAGGCACAGCTTCACCACTGGACTGCTTTCCAGACCAGCTGTGCCATGTGAGAATTAAATCTGTGCTGGATCTGAAAGGAGAGCGGCTCGGCGCTCATTTCAGTTTCTCCAGGGCTAATCACACTGCTCATGTCTCCTGGTTTCGGAGCCAACGTGGCATATTTGTATTTTCCAGAAATGTACCCATTTTCTCTGCATTTCACAATATGTTAGAGGACAGTTGTATGTAATATTTTTTTGTTAACTCACTACTCCTCTTGCAGCTGGAGCCCTGTGTAACTATCGTCATCAAAGTTATTCTGCCTCTCCTTCCTAGGCTCGTGTTCTCTGCATCTTCCTTCATATTTTGTTCCATCCCAGTCTTGCCAGGTGCCCTAAGCAGGCAATGGCTGCCCTTTCCTCAGTGCTTGCCATTGCGCTGTCTCCTTTGCTTTCTCCCTGCAGTGTTTCCCTCATGGATCTCTAAGGAGCCTGTTTCTACTTGATTCTTATTCTCTCTTCTGATTATTTTTCAAAGTTCTTGAAGGAATCTCTGCATTTTCTGACATTCCTAGTTTTGATAAATTTAAGGCGAAACACTTCTAAGCATTGCTTTATCTGCACTCTAAACATGGATAAGGGTGCCTCGGCTCTCTCCCTCTCTCTCCTTTCTCCTCTCTGCCTCTCTGTCTCTCCTCTTCCTCCTTCTCTCTACCCCTTCTTTCTCCTCCTTCCTCCCTCCACCTTTCCATCTCTCTCTGCCCTCCCTCTCCTACTCTTCCTCCCCATCCTCCTCTTCTCCCTCCCTACCTCTCTCTCCACCCATGCTACCTTGCCAAAGACACCAGCCCATCTCCCCCCTCATCGCCTTTTCCTTCACAGTATTTCCCTGGTATTGTTCTCCCTTGCTATCATCTCCTCCTTCACCATTGTTATTTCATCACTAATGGTCACAGCTGGTTATATTTATGGCCCCTCCTTGAGGAGACTCAACAGACTTTACTCACAGTCCTTCAGCCCCTTCTAGAAGTGATGCCCACTGGCTCAGGTGCCTGCGCAGCCTGCCCCTTCTGGGCTCCAGTTCTGCAGCCCTGCACTCTTGTGTTCTGTTGCAGGTGCTGGCACATGCTCTGTTGGTCATGCCCGCTGGAGAAGAGCCAGAGTCTAGGCCAAGCCTAGACTGAATTCCCGGGATGGAACTGAATGGTCAATGAGGGACTGAGCTAGGCACAGAGCTGGGCACAGGAAAGCTGCGGAGCTCTTGGACCTGAAGAGCTAGCGTCTTAAGAACCAGGCAAAGAGGCCTTCATTCCTCCCTGGACTGGCCAAGGAGGTGGAAATGTGGGGAGGACCTGGTGCTGAGGCTGCTGGGCTTTGAAGAGAAGCAGAGAGAGAGGAAAGGCTCCATGACTTCCTGCAGCACTGCCTCCCTGGCCAGTCCGCAGTTGGGCTCCTTTCTGGGGCTGTCCCAGGCTCTTGCCATCCATGTGCCCTCAGAGACACTTCTGCCCTCCATCTCTGGTCCTGCAGTTGGTCCTAGGATTGGCAGCCAGGCACCATCTTGTCTATAGAAACCCTGGGTCCAGCGCAAGGGTCCCACATGCACACCCAGCTCACCCCTCAAAGACAGACAGAGATGAAGACCACTGGACAGTGGCTCTCACCCCTTACCTTACATCATGCTAGCTGCAGAAGGGCGAGCCCACCTCTCTGCCCCAGCCACTGTCTCCCACCCCAGCGGCTCCACCCATCCAGCAGAGGTTTCATGCAGCTCTTCTGCACACATTCAGGAAAAATGCCTGCAATCAGGGCCGCAGTCTGCAGGTAATGGCCGCAAATATGGGTCTGCCCAGGAACCCTGCAGCGGTTGGGACTGGCGAAAAGGTAGTATGTGTCGAAGACATGAACTTTTTACAGATACACGACACACTAAGTAGAAATGTTGTCCTTGCGCCTACAGAGACCCAGTTTAAAGCAGCACAGGCAGCAAGAATCAAAGAGACACACTTGCTCAGGACTCCGGAGAAGGGAAACAAGGCGTGGGGCAGAGCCTCAGAAATCTGGCACCTGGGCACGAGAGAGGCGAGAGTCTCTTGGGCACTACATGTGACAGGCACATGCTATACCTGTGTGTGCTAACATGTCTGAGAGTCAAAACAATGAGGCTTTATCGATTGGGAAGCTGTGGGTCATGGAGGTTGAGTAACAAGAATGAAAGTCAAGAGATAAAGCCACGATTTTGGCAGAATCAACCAGGCTTTCAGAATCTTTGATGGACTGGGCCATTTTATTACAAACAGGGCCACCTGACGATTCTCTTTTCCAGGTCAGCGGCACCATTTTTGCACAGTGGTCTTCTCCGGGGTACCAGTGAGTGGTCACCAATAGCTCAAGGCTTTTGCCCCTCCCATGGGAGTCTCGTGCTTACAGGGAAGGGGTCCCCTTGGGCCTGCAGTGCAAGCGGTATCATAGAAGAACTGCGCAGTGAAAGCTGTGCAGAGGCAGAGGCTGCCCAGAAGCCTGGGCTGGGAGTCTTTCCTCTTTTGCCTGACTGCTTTCAACTTCCATGTGTTGTCTAGCTTTGGCTGCTTCTCTTAAATTATACGTTATTTGCGGCTGCACCTCTCGCCCCACAAAGGCCCCTCTGGCTATAACCTACCGCCTCGTCTTGCTTTCCAAGCACTGCACAGTGCCTCCGAAGAGGAGGAGGGGAGTCACCAGCTGCAGGGCACTCCTCCGCTGTACCCTGGGCTCCGATTTCTGGCATACATTCCCCTCCCCTAAACGTCACCAGCCCAACACCTTGCTTTCTGGTGATTTTTTGGATGTTTTTCTTTTATAAACTTATTGATCAATACATATTTGTAGTACATATCAATTGTGGGGAATAGGTACATATGGGATGTTTTCTTATTTTACTTGATGTTGATTGGTGTATGTGGGCAGTCAACATTGATGCCAACTGCCTTGTGGAACTGGTAGACCCACACAACACGTGGTAATTCTTTCTAGTGCTCTTCCCCTCCTCCTCCCTCTTCCTTCTTTTGATCCTCTTCCCACTTAAAAGTACCTCTCTCTTCATCTCCTACTATCCATCTTTCATTTTTCTCTTCAATTAATCTATACTTTGGGCTTCTCATATGAGAGAAACCACAGGATCTCAGCTTCAGGGTCTGAGGCATGTTTCAGTGGCTCATAAGGCTGCCTTGTGCATACTTCTAAGCTGTCGTGCACAAGGCAACGTTCCAAAACGCCCCACCCAGGGCCGCGTTCTCCGGCTCCCATGCCCAGCCAAGGTCCCTGGTCCGCATCGCCACCTGCCCACATGATGGATCTGCTTCCTTTGGAGGGAGGACCCTGCTCCGACAGGCCAAGGAGATGGGTGGACCAGCAAACACAGGCCCTGGATCTCACTTATAACATTATTTCCTTTCTTCTGATTTGTGGTTGAGTTTTGTTCTTTCACACAAGAAGCCGAGAGGGTGGGCACGCTCCTCGCTGGACATTCTGAGTAACAGGAAACAACATTCAAGACTTAAACCTGAGAAAGGTAATGTGTGAAGTAACAGCCTTCCTCTTCCATTACCCATATTCTCATACGATGATTAAGCACTAGTCTATGTTCTCCATCTTACTCTCCACGTAATTAGACAGGAAGGTCTCAAATGCCCTACGTCCACCACAGAAGCAGGAAGCAAGCTCAGGTGCTGCTGCCCTCTTTGCAATTCCCAAAAGGGCATATTGATTGATAGAAGGTCTTGGGCTCCGGAGAATGGATCAGTCTTTCTGAAAATATAGGAGCTGTGAACACACTACAAAAATTAAATCTGTCCCTTCAGAAAGCTGAGAAGTAGATTAAAAAGTAATTTGTCACTGTTAAATTTAACAAAGAGTATCATAAAGTTTGTGAATTTATATTTCATTAATCCATGCCTATCAATATTGTTTTAATAAGTATCTCTAATGAAAATTCAATTTTTTTCAAAAAGCCGTTTATTAGAAATCCTAGCAACTTGAATCATACAGCCATAAGCCCAATAGTACTATTTACCTAGTAACCACTTCTAAATTAAGGACTCGGAGCCAAAGAAAAAAGAAAAATTGCAAACCCTGTCCTTAAGTAACAAGGAAGTTTGCAGTGGCGGGGTCTTACGTTAACCACTGTCTCACAGCTGAGCCTTGGAACTGAAGAAGTTTCTTCTGCCCTCTATTGTAGTCCATGGACAGCTGGCTGCAGGGCAAGAGGGTGTGACAGAAGGGTGTGGTGGAGGAGAGATGCTTCTGCCTTGGCAGAGGGAAGCAGAGAGTGTGACAGGAGCACCTTGGAGGGAGAGGAACCTCCCAGCCCAGGCTCCTAGTGACGCCCTCTTCTGCCCACACCTAGCCTCTTAAGCCCTAAGCCCTGTGATTCAGTGAAGTTTCAAAAGCTCCACCTTGGAACATAGTGAAGCTCTTGGGCACATCTGGATCTAAGCCATAACAGGTCTCTAACTTTTCCTGAGCTCCAGTCTGGACAAGCAGTTAGTGCCATCCATGTCCAGCCTTTTCTGAGGGCTCTTCGGGCCTGGTCCACAAGGCAGGGCACAGGGTCCCTGTGGAGTCATCCAGAAAGGGTACTCGGATGCTGGCAGCCAGCATCAGGTTCACAGTTTCTATCACAATGTCCACCTGTCACTGGGATCTTCACATGAGCGTTCCAGGGTCGTTAGACTGAAAGTCTCCATATCGCAGCCCCAAGCTCAGCCCAACATTCCTACCAGGTATGTAGCCAGGGTACCACTGAGGAGCCCATGGAGGAGCAAGCTGGCCCCTGTCCTCTGGCCTCCCTCCCGCCTCTAAAACCATGGCTTCCTCAGCTGCAGCACCACTGTGCTGCTGCTTGCAGATGGAGCTGGGCGTGACCCATCCTCAGGTGCTCAACTCAACTCTGCTGGGTGGAATTTAGCACCCAAGCCAAGACCCTAAACAAGGCTGGAGGCACAGATTCCCCTGAGGAGCATTGCAGTGAAGCTTTCCAGAGAAAGAGAGTTGAGCATGCACCCTCATCTGCACAAGGCCAGGCTCAGTGAGTTCGCACCCCTCCATGTCGGAGACAGCAGGGACCAGCTGCACTGTACTTTGAAGACAAAGATGTCCTCCTTGCCAGCACGACCTGCTGGGCAAGCGGTCAGCATCTTGATGTGCATTCCTGCAGTGAGAATCAAGGCACGTGCAGTGCTACTGGACGCAGCTTTGTCAGGCTGCAGGAGCAGCGGGGTCAGCTGGAGACCTGGACAGACTTTCTGTAATCACAGGAAGAGGATCTGAGGGTGCCACACTGCTCTGCAGAGACTGTCATCTGGTCTAAGACATGGAGAAGCCCAAGGGCATTTATATTCAAATGGGTAGACTTGACCTCCGATTTGACCTCTGAACTTGACATCTGCAGCCAATAGTAAATTCTGACATTTCTGTAGCCCATTTTCATGCTTTCCAGCTAGCCATAACCTCTTTTAATTCCTCTGCAGCCCTTTCAGTGGGTTACCAGGCAGTAATCCCGCAGGTCAAGATCCTGGAGCCGAAGGTGAGGGCCACACAAAATCATGGAGCGAGCAGCAAAGCCAAGACCAGAACCCGGGTCGTAAGCACTAAAGCTAAATAGAAACACCAGTGGCCCGGCGCATTAGGGTTTGTCTAAGAATTAGGAGACAAAGATTCATGTCGACTTCCTGCTAGTTCATTAGAAATACCACCAATCTGCCTAAAAGATTAAAAATTAATCTCATGAAAAATGAGAATATAGGCTTAAATCAACTTAGACTAGCTGCCTGCTGGGCTGTTTCGTTGACTGAAAGGAAGCACAGGCCCACGTGGCACAAACCCTCCACGTCACCGAAGGCAGGACGAACTAAGGTGTGCACGCGCTGCCTGCGCAGTGGCTCACGCCACCAGGAGCGGGAGGGAATCTGGAGCCTGCCTCCCTCGTTCCGCAGCAGCACCAGTAGGTGTGAGCAAAGAGACTTCCAAGGACCGGCTGCCTGCGCACCGCAGGAGTGCGGCAGGGGTCACAGGCAGGGGTGCGGCGACAGGAGGCCCTCAGGAGCCGTGGCACTGGCCAAGGTGCTCTAACCAGCATCAGCCTGACAGCGCGGAGCACACAGGTGTGAACTGAGATTGCTGCAACCACAGACCAGCTGCGGTGATGTCGCCCCTCATCCACACAGCCCGCGTGGTCCCAGCGCTCCTGCTAATAGAGGCTATGAAGCCATGTGGGTTAGCCCTTTAACTCTTTTATACCCCACCCCTACATACCCCAGGACAGCTGTCATGAAGGTTTCTTGTCACCCAGGGTAAGAACTGCGAGCCATCTGCACAGGAACCGCTCCTGAGCAGCAAGCAGGGGAGAATGGTGTTATCCGCTGCCCCAGGAGGGGGCTGCTGACACGACTCCTCCTGCATAAGAGCCTGCAGGCAGACCACAAGGACAACTGGCCTCACTTCGTGACTTCCAGGGCACTGTGGATCAAGTTAACTCCAGGAAGCACCAGCACCCAACTGTCACTTCTGCGCTGCAGAAGAACTCTGCTCCCTGAACGCAGTGCTGCTGGCCAGCCTGCAGGGACCTAGGGCAGCAGCCCCCTTGCAAGCCCCAAGTGTGGAAGAACAACACTTCAGGAAGCCTGGCACCGGGCAGCCCTACCAGGAAGGCGTGCTGTAGGCACCGCGGCTGGCTCCTAATGGCAGTGGGCACTGTGCCAGCAAAAGCCACTTCTTAATGATTTCATTGTAGGAAATGTAATTTTGGAGTAATGTTTCCATTTCAAGCCAAAAGCTGAACTTAGCTTGGCCTCCTGTGCCCACCCCACCTGCGGGACAACTGTGCAGCAGTGGCCACAGGGGAGCAATTAGACTCCTACCCACACAGTGCTGTCCAGTTCTAGCCCTGCTCACTGGCTTTCCTGAGCACACGCGTAGTGAGAGACAGAAAAGGCCATCCACCTCTTCCCTGGCACTCTGAGGTTCTAGAACTTCTCAGTGGATAAATCAGTTGTGGTTTTCTTAGGAAAATTGAAGTTTTCGATTCTTGAAAAGCAAGACAGGACGTCAAATGTGCCTTTCAATGTAGGACCTTCGCCTCCACTGCTCTCCGGAATCCCAGCAGTACGGCAGGGCCTGTGAGCCCGCGCGGATTCCACAAGATCGTGCTGATGGAGGGCGGGGCCCAGCTGTCTTCCTGGTTACATGGCTACTGTTACAAAGTCCAGGTTCCAAAAACATCTGCAAGTGAGCAACAGGGAGTCCACCTATGGGAGGGAAGGGCGAGACGAAGCCCCAGAGAGGCCACCGTGCTACGCCCACACCCCTCACAGCATGCAGGCATGAGAGGCACTGCTAACGCTGAATCTAGAGCTCCATCGCAGACGTGAAGCTTAGGCGACGGCGATGCAGATGCCGAGAGAGACACAGACACTGGTGGAGAAGCAGCACCAAGTCCAGGGGCAGACACAGACGAAGATGCAGACAAATACCCAGATACAGGCGCACAGCATCCTGTGCAGCAGAGGAGCCTGCGCCAGGCCACTTGTGGTGGCCTGTCAACTTGAGGGACTCTGGGATCTGCCCAGGGGGTGGGTGGAGCTGAGTGGATGGAGAGTGTGGCTGGGGGCTGTCCAGCCCCTCGGCCCTTCCCAGCACTGTTCTCTTCTGCTTGCCAGCTGCCATGAGCTGAGCAGCTTTGCTCCGCCATAGTCCCGCCATGTTGCTCCCGCCTTGGAGCCGGTGACCATGGACTGACTCCCCGAAGGCGTGAGCCGAATCAGACCTCTCCCTGAAGCTGGAGTGCCAGCCACACACCAGCAACAGAAAAGCTGGCTGACATGGATGCAGCTGCAGGTGCACATACAGGCAGATCACTTTATTCTCACTTCATTGCTGCAAAACATCAAGGTTCCAGGACTCACAACTCACCCAGTGACCAGAAAAGTCTGCCCTCAAATTCTTGTTAGCATGAACACCCAGGACCCCACGTTTTTGTGCTACAGCTGAGATGGGCTGTCGCAGTGCTGAGCCCCACATCCAATTCAGCATTGCTTTTATTTGTTTTGTTACGTATTTGGTACAGGGTCTCACTGCGCAGCGTGGACTCGTAGGGATCCTGCTGCTGTCAGCCTCCCCAGCCCTGGGTTACAGGCATGTGCCACCTGCCCAGTCTCTAACACTGCTTCTTGTGGCGATGGCTACTAGGCTGTGGACCACTGCTGCACCTGCTGCTCTGCTCCAGGCCCCTTTCCTAGATCCCAAGGCCCCAGGATTGGGTGCTGAGGAGGAGGGGGAGCAGGAGGAGAAGAAGGCAGGAGGAGGCTGCCCCTTGGCACCATGGAAGTCAGCCTGGCAGCTCCTTTGGGCCTCTGCACCAACCAGCAGGCACCTGGGACATCCACCCTCTGCATTAAGCCCTGGCTGAGGGCCTGCAAGCCTTAGGGCATCAGGGTCCTGGGCAAGAAGCCATGAACTGTAGGAACAGGAAATGGAGGAGAAAATCTTCTGTTTTGTAAACACAACTCTTGGTTTTAAGGGGAAAGAACTCAAGCCAAAGAACCTGTGCCTCCAAGGATCTCTGGGAAGAACAAGTTCAGTGTCTATCCAGTGACAGGAGAGAGAACTAAGACACTTTCTGAGGCATGTTAACGCCTAATGAAGCTCATATTACAAAACACAGACTTAGTATTCTCTTTGCAGGACCCCATCTGGAAATCCCAGTGCTGTCCAAGGCACCTTTGCGGGGTCGCCACAGTCAGCAATACCAAGTGCTTAAGATGTGTGAAGCCTACTGGGCATAACAGGCGCACAGTGACACCAGCCTAACTGAGGCGGGCATCTTGTGCTCCCAGGCTCAGCAGCCACAGGGAAGGTGGCCACCTGCAAGTGGGGTGGCTCTGGCAGCAGTGAGCGTCTCCTGTTTAAACTGATGCCTGCTTGGTCCATGCTGCGGGTCAGCTCTGTTCATGCAGATGTCACAGAAACGAGGGTGCGCTCTTCCATGGTGGGGGCGTGATGCCACAGGGATGCTGCAGTGCAAGGCTCTGTCCTGTTCCTGAGTCTGCTGTTTTGTCCCAGCAGAACTGTTGTTCAGTGTCGCCCACGGCTGGGTGACCCTCCCTCCCCTCACAGGGCCCAGGCAGCTGTGCCCTTGGGATGCAGCTGAGGCTCTGGAGGACCGAGAAGGAAGCAGGGAAGGCTGGGGATTTCCAGGGAGTCTCTCAACTCAGTAGATAAGTGCAAAACAGTATGCAAATCAGCACCTGAACATTCAGGTGTTTTTCCTGCAAGCAGCGGCTAAGGTGGGCCCCACTCAAAGGCTGCTGTGCTGCCTACAGTCACCCTAGAGGCTGGCGAGGGGTCAGTGGGGAAGCCCCTGTTCTGGGCTGCAGCCCTGCTAAGGCCACTGACCGCAAGTTTCCCAAATATTTTCCCTGCGCTCTCCTTTCAGAGAGTATTTCTGTCAAATTAACCCAATGTCTCCCCCGTCTAACAACCCATAATGAGCTGCCCTCAGCCTGCTGGGCACACCTCGCAGCTGCAGGGCTTGAGGCTGTCTAGGTCGGAAACCCAGGCTGGCGTGGGCAGGCCAGCTGGCCAAGACGAACGTTGAAAGGCAGCAGCGGACCCCAGCCCACTCCGCTGCTCCACAGAGCACAGGGCACTGCTTTTCACGAGGAACGGCAAGGCCCGCCCGCTGTGACCCCTGGAGCCTTGGGCACAAGCCCAGAACAGCTGGGCCTGCAGCCTTTCACCCGGAGCCCTTCCCCCAGCCCAGCTCTTCCACCTAAGGGGCGTCCACAGGAGCAAAGCGCGTCCCCTTCAGCATGGCCCACTTGCCGTGTGTCCTGCATTTGCCCGGCCCCTCCCCCAGTCCTCCCTAACGTAGGACAGGTTGGGCCCTGGCAGTAGCCCTAGAACAGCTGCAGAGTGGGGTTGTTGTTGACAGCGGAATCAGTCTTTCTAGGTGCAGTTGTGTGAACTTTAACGTGTGCAGGCCTGAGCAGCCGCGAGCACAGTTGGGTCACGGAGCACCCCACTTTGCGCCAGGCCCAGCCTCTCCTGCGCCCGCCCTCCTCCTTCGCTGGCCGGTCTCCAGGGCACGCTGGTAGATGGAATGCTACTGGCGGACGCCGAGTCTGGCTTCTTTGCTCCAGCAAAATGCCTCGAGCCGGGTCCACGGGGCTGCTCCCCACCGCCCAGCGGGACTCCGTGGCCCAGGCGCGCCTGTGTGTTTATCCATTCACTGCTGAGGAGCAGTTGAGTTCACTCCAGGTTTTGCCCATTATGAATACAGCTGCTGCACGTATTTGTATGCAGGTGTCCCGGGAGCATAAGGTCTTACTTCCTCCTAAGCATGGAGTTGCTGGGCACGCGTGCATGCAAAGACGGCGCTGAGCTGCTTTCCCTAGGGTGTCCGCGACCCGTCGCGGCTCCATCTGCATTTCCCCGTGGGCGAAGGATGGAAACGTTTTCCCACGTGTTAATCTGTCCTCTTTACGGCTTCTTGGTGAAGAAGCGTCTGTAGGAATATGTTGTCCATTGTTTATGTTGTCCATTGTTTAACTGAGCTCTTTGCCTATTATTGAGTTTTGAATGTTATTATGTTAAATCCAAACCTTTTCATGGATGTGTGATTTGTCATTTTTTCTCCTACTCTCTGACTTGTCTTTTCATTCCTTTCATAAAAGTTCTCCATTTAATGAAGCCTGATTTATCAGTGCTTTAAGAACTACTAATGGGCCAGAGAGATAGCTCAGCAGACTAAGCACCTGCTTAGGCAAGCTCAGGAGCTGGGGTCCATCCCTGGCACCACATGCAGCGCCAGCCCCACCCCAGGCGGGCTGAGCCGGCAACCAAATCTGCGCATGGTGGCGCAAGCCTGTAATCCCAGAGCTGCAGAGGCTGAAAACAGGAGGATCACTATGGGTGGGAGCTGCCTAGTGAGACCCTTCACACACATACATACACACACACACACACACACACACACACAAAAGAACTACTAATGACAGATTTTGAAGATTTTCCTTTACTTTCTTCTAAAGGTTTTACATATATTATGGTCTATGATATATTTTACATTAGTTTTTCAAGGCTCAAGATTTAAGTTAACAGGGCTGGGGAGATAGCTCAGTAGAATAAGCGCTTCCCTGGCAAGCTCAAGGACCTGAGTTCAATCCCCGGTTCTGCACAAAAAAAAAAAAAAAAGCAAGACACTATCTCTAGAAAAAAGAACAACAAAAACAACAGGTATAAGATTTAAGTTAACATTCATATTTTTGCAAAAGGTTGTCCAGTTCTTCCAAAAATCTTGTCCAGAAAATCAGCCACTATTCCCTAGATTACCTTTGAACTCTGTCTGAAGCTAGTTGGTCCTGTGGGTCTATTTCTGGGCTACCTATTCTGTTCTGAGAACGCATCAGACTGTCATAGTGACTATAGCCTTTCCAGTTGGACAGTGTGACTCTTTCAACTTTATTGTTTTAAAATTGATTTTGGGGTCAGGAAGATAACTCAGCAGAATAAGTGTTGGCCTGGCAAGCGCAGGGTCCTGAGTTCAATCCCCAGTACAGCAAAAGTAAAATAAATTTAGTTTTGGCTACTATATGTTTATTCTGTTTTATGTAAGTTTTAGAATCAGATTCTATATAAAAATCTGACACAGATTTTCATTAGAATTGCATTAATTACATGGGTTAGCTTGGAGAGAATTGGCAGCTTTACTGTGCTGAATTTTCCTGTGATGAAAATGGCATGTCTCTTCATTAACTTGGGTCTTGCCTGATTTCATCACCATTTTATAGTTTTTAACACAGAGATCCTATAATGATATTATTAGACTTATAACTTAACATTTCTTTTTGGTGGTATTATAAATAATGTTCTTATTTTAATTTTCATTGCCACTTGTTTGTCACTATTATATGGAACTGATTTTTATGAGAGTAATTTTTATATGTAGGCCTTGTGTCCTACAAACTTGCTAAACCTGCACTTTGGTTCTAGAGTTTTTGTTGCTTCTTGGGATTTTGTGTGTGAGGCTCAGGGTATGCAAGAGAAGGAAGTGTTGCTTCACCTTCTCCACTTATGTGCCTTCTAGTGCCAGGGCTGGTGTCCCAGGACAGCCCTGGGTTAGGGAGGTAGGTGCCCTCGTGTCTCGCAGTCTCCAGCTCTCTCCGCTCGCTGGTGCAGTGGGGTGAGCGCCCCTCCTCACCGCGCCTGTTCAGGGAACTGAGCCATCTGACCCATGAGTCACTTGTCCTCTCCTCCTTTAGATTCTAGTTGTCAAGAGTTGCACTTCAAGGGCCAGCCAAATAGCTCAGCAGATTGAAGCACCTGCAAGCAGGTGCAGGAGCCAGGGATTTGATCCCCAGGCCTGCCGTGCTGGGCGTGGTGGCTCATGCCTGGAATCCCAGTGCTTAGGAGGCTGTAAACCGGAGAGTCACTATGAGTCTGATCTAGTAGTGAGACCTTGAACACCCTGTAGACCCTTTCCTAAAATAGAGAATAAATAAATAAACACATAAATAAAAATTAAAAAAAGAATTGCACTTCACCCACAAGCAGGTCACTAGTACCAAGGTGTTGGTGATTATCATGTCTCTTCATTATTGATTCTAATTTATAACATTATGGCCAAATAATACATCAGGTGGAATTTCAACTTTTTCCATGTTTTAAGGTTTGTTCTTAGTTCATATTGTGGCCATTTTAGCTAACGATGCATGTGCCCTTAGACATCATGAGCTTCTGTTGTTCAGCGGAGTGGTTTATGGATGTCAGCTTTTTTATTGATGGTTCTATAAATTATTGATGGGAGAGTAAAGTCCTCAGTTATGATTGGAATTTGGTATTTCTCTTTTAGTGCTGCCAATTTTTATTACATGTATTTTGAAACTCTAGTTACATACACATGCATTTAGGATTATTATTTCATCTTGGTTGACTGATGCTTTTATTATTATGCAGTGTTACTTAGTACTAGAAGCTTTCTTTGTTTTTAAGTCTACTTCATCTAATATGAGTGTAGTCACTCCTACTTTTCAGCGTTTGCTTTGTACTTTTTGTATCCTTTTACTTTTCATCTATCTCTGTAATTGTATTTGAAGGGAGTTCCTTGCAGGCAACATGTAGTTGGGTGACATTTTTTGCTTTTCTATAAATCTTCTTCTAGTTGGTGTATTTTGATGATTCACATTTAGCATAATGGTTAATTTTTAGCTTTAATCCTACCAGTCGTTATGTTTTCTGTTTATTCCTTGGCCTTTTGTTCGGCTTCTCCTCTTCTGCCTTCTTTCTTTCAATATGGTCTATACTTCCATTTTAATGTATTTATTTTTGTTTTACTACACCACTTTGGCTTACATTGGTAGTAGTCAGGCTAGAGATTACAGTGCAGGTACTAAGCCCTCTGCAGTCTACCTAGAACTGGCATCTGCCTGTCGGGTAGAAAGCTTGCCCTGGTGAGCCTCCCGCTACACTTCCCACCAGCACCAGAGCCACGAGAGGCCGAGTCATAACGTTTGCTTTCATATAAAACATATTTTAAAGAACTCAGAGAGTGACCAGTTATATTTCCTCAGATAATCACCACGTCTGCTGCTTTTCCTTAATAATAGGAGTTCTAGTTTCCTGCAGATATTTCCAGTCAAACTTCCTTCCAAGATCCTCTTAAGCAAGATTTGTGGCAAAAGTCTTATTTTTCACCTTCATCTCTGAAGGGCACTTTCTCTAGATACATACTTTTTTGTTGACAAATCTCATCACCCGACTATGCTACTTCCTGCTGGTGTCTACAGTTGCTGGTAAGAATCCACCATTTCTCTCACTGTTCTTCTCAGGCAAAAAGTTTTCTCTGGATGCCCTCAAAATTGTTTAGCTTTAGTTTTCAGGAGTCAGTTTTGATGTATCTTGGCATGGATTTGAGTTCGCTGTGTCTGGGGTCACTTCTCAAATGTTCAGAGGTGTGTCTTGTCTGCTGGGGAGTCACCCACAATTTCTGTGGCAGACAGAATGGCGAAGTGCCCCCGATTCCTCCTTCCTTCTTGCCATTAGTCAACCAGGCAGTCTAGCGCTGCTATACCAAGAACAGCCCAGCTCGCTTGCGGGCCGGGGAAGTCTGGGCTTCTGCGTGCCGGGGAGGAACAGCACCCAGCAGCTACAGCATGGGCCGGGCTGTGAGAGTGGCGCTGAGCGCACTCTGACCTGACACGAGCGTCCTCGGCTGACCTCTGCACCTGGGCACACGTGCCCACCACGCGCACACCGAGCTGGCCTTTGGACCGGGCCAAGCTGCAGAGTCCACAGCATTATATACCTCTGTCAGTCTAGCTCCTCCTTCCTACAGGATGCCTGGCTCGCGGCACCCATCATGCCGCCCAGCTGTCGAGTGAGATGATTTCTTCCCTTCTGATTTGCACTTACCAATGTGGCTGCCATATTGGAAAGTCTCAGCCCTGACTAATAAGCCAGACTCCTGTTTCCCATGCTGTCTTCACTCTCCTCATACTCAGTGTGCCTCACCTGGCCTTCTAATCCAACAAAAGCAGAGGCATTTGTGCTGAGCACCTTGAACTGCAGGCGGGGCCACTGCTTAACCAACACAGTGATTTCAGCCTCGTGGGACCCAGTACAGAAAATCCTACTGAGCCAGACCCAAAAAACAAGATAACAAGTGGTGCTGTGCTAAGCCACTGAATTTGCGGTGATTTCCTATTCCTCGGATGTTTGCCTTGCACCTTGCCCTCCCTCCTCCGCAGCTCAGGCCCTCAAAGTGCAGACTTAGGTGATGCCCAGCAGCACTGGGACATTCTACCCCATTTGCTCCTCCAGGTCTCTATAGGCTTCTTAGTACCAGACCCACACCTGTGCTGGGCTGCACGGGACATGCCCGGGAGTCAGGACCACCTCGGGCGGCCTTCCACCCTCCGCTGCCCTGCCCCGCCTCAGTGTGCGCCAGACCCCAGGCCCTTGTTGGTCCCCCAGGCAGGAGGCTGGGCTCTCAGTGTGCCCAGACCTGGCCTCCACCATGCTGCCTCTGAGGTCAGGCAAGAACAAAGCCGCAGCCGTGGCCCTGAGTCAGGGGCAGCCCCACAGTCAGATCTGGTAGGCAACCCTGACTCCAACGCCACTGTGGGGCAGGAAAGAAGAGATGCCTGCTGCGTCCTCCATCGGAGCCCTGCGTGAGCCAGAGCGAGCGCCCCTTCCACTGCAGCCTCTCCGCCTCCGCTGTGTCCCATTCAGTCCAATCAAGCTGCGACACCCAATAGGAGTCGTCTCACTTCCAGGCAGGAGTGAGCTAGGTTCCGGCCTCCTCCAGGGGCCAGCCATGGCTGACCCAGCCTCTGTCAAAGCGAGCAGCCCACCCAGCAAGAGGGTAGCCTACCTAGACCAGACTCCAAGTGCAGATTCATAATTGAATTTTGGTGGTAAAATTATTTCTTCATTGATCTGCGCTGAAATTGCCTTCCGTCCATCTAGGCTGCGCACAGGATTTAATCTGTTTCACCCATCTGAGCCCTTTCCAATCCATCTCTGCTCTCTCCCCTGCTGCCCAGGCAGACACGAAAATCCCCTCCAGTCTGTCCCCCTCAGAACACTCCCGACTCTACTCTCCAGGTAGAGGCAACCGAGTGACTGAATTAAAAAGACAGGACTTTAGTGATCATTTGCCTTCCCTGCTCGACACTGGCTGGCAGGAGAGACCAAGCACCAGCACCAAAAGAGGCTACAGTGACTTCCTTATCTGAAAACAGGTTGTTTCAGATTCAAAAACAGTTCCGGATAGTGAACATAAAATTCCTCCACAGCCTGAGGAAGGTCCCCTGTGGGAGAATGTATTAGAGGCTTGGGCATTCGGCATCATGGTAGACCCACCTTTCAGAAGCCACAAATCCCCAGCCTTTGGCCCCTGGGCAGCTGCAGACCCAGGCAGGCTCAGGGGGCCTCAGTGTCTGTGTCCGGTGACACTGGGTGACATTGGCAGGAATGCTAGCACCTGACCCAAGGCCATAGCGGTGACACACAGCCTGGCTCCCTTTGCATTATGGGACATCATGCCATGTCATGCTAACGCACAGCAGAAACGAGCAGCGGGTTGGTGTCTGTCTGCAGCAGGATCCAGAGTAAATCATGCCTCGGCCTCCCAGGCTGATAGCTAGGGAGCAGGGGAAGCTCACTAGACTTGGCTTCTGGGGACGGTGCTCCAGGGCCCTGGTGGCCCAAGCTGGAGCAATTCTTGGGGTTATGCCTGAAGGAGAAGGAGAAGACCCTGGCACAGCCAGGAAAATGTAGGGCTCGGCCCCAAGTCCAAACAGCAAGCAGCTTGCGGGACAATCACAGTTCAAGAGCCCCCTCGCTCTGTGAGCAAGTACAAATCAGTGTTTCACCTGAGATTTGCTTTCCCCGGTCTGGAGTGGTCAAAATATCTCACTGTCTGTGTTTGTTCCAAGGACGAAGTGAAATACAGCCTGGGAAGGCTGTCTGGGGACCTATAATCACTACTCAAGTATAAATAAAGAAACAGAAAATGTTTCTCTGATGCCTGTTCTCAAATGTTCCCAGGAATTTTTCTCCAAACAAGTGAGAGGATACAGGAGAGAGAGAGAGAGAGAGAGAGAGAGAGAGAGAGAGAGAGAGAGAGAGATCTTCAGGAAATGACCTGTTAAAGATTGGCAGTAAGCTACTCGGGGGAAAGCAGTCAGCGCCCGCAGCCTATCCACCTATCCACGGTGGCCAACTGCAGAGGCACCGATGACTCCGCCCTGCCCGCGCCTGTGCAGAGCCGCTCTGCTCCGCTCTGGCCTTGTGGCCACAGGAGGTTACACAGGAGAGTGTGGGTGGCTCCTAGCACAGCACATATGGAAAAAAAATTTTCTATTTTTTTACAGTTATGAACAATATTGCACAGATTGTCTTCTCATCTATCCATGCTCAACCTGGGCACGTATTTCCTTAGCATAAATCACTAGACGTGGGACTGATGGATCAAAAACAATGAGCGTGACGTGATTTCAACATCCACAAAGTGAAATACAGTGTAGATATGAAGGTAAAGCTGGGCTGGGGAGATAGCTCAGCGCAGGCCTGTAACCCCGGCACCGGGGAAGCTGAGGCAGAAAGATCACTACAAGTCTGAACTGCGTAGCAAGACTTTCTACCAAATTAGTTAATTAATTAATTAAAAGAGTCAGGTAAAACTATGTGTTACACTAGTCAAGGGTGTGCATGATAACTTACCAGAAAAGCCAGTTTGTTGACAGAATGCCTAATCTTTACAAAGATCATTTCAATAAAATAAATAATGTGTGTCACTATACAGTAAAAACCTGGATTTCAAGTAACTAGTTCTACGAGTATTCCACAAGAAATGCAAACATTTCTGATGATTTTTAACCTGATGCATGAATGATGCCTTAACATGCGTAGAACACAATGCCAAATGTCCCATGATCAAACTGACCCAGTTGTTCTCCCACCCTCCTTCTCCCCTCCCTGAAGGATTGTGGGTAATCATCTCCCAACAGCAAGAGATTATGGAGGAGATCTCTCTGTAGAAGAGAAGAAAAAGGTAGAGGAACCCCTCTCTTCAAATGACCTTAGGAGGGGCTGGGGAGATGGCTCAGTGGAATAAGCGCTTCCCTGGCAAGCACAAGGGCCTGAGTTCAATCCCCGGTTCTGCTAAAAACAAATGAACTTAGGGAGAATCTCATTTGTGAAGTGTAGGAAACAGTGCGAAATTTTGTAGAAAACACCATCGGGATAAAGCCGCAGCCTTGCAGCAATGAATCTGTTTAATAACAGTGCAAGGCCACATTTCCTCAAAAGCCTCAGAAAGAAGGAAAAGCAAGTGCCATTGGATAGGGTTCTTGTTAAAGCGACATGAAAAAGAGGAAGATTCCACTGAGCCAACAGGGAGCTGTGATTCTTTTAGTGACCGTGAAAGTCGTCCCGCACAATGACCCTCCTCCCTCTTGCCTCCCTCACACCCACCATGAAGATTTTCAAAGGTAAGTGCGGGATTGTGGGAGGCCGTTAACTGTTATCCATTTTATAATAGTGTCAGCCTTTTCTTAAGTTTCTATTCCCCTGCTGAGTTAAGTTTATGGTCCTTGTCAACTTGCCTATTCCCCGTGAATCACGTGCTATGCCCCAAGGTTGCACCTTCCCCTGTTGCCTAGATACCTACTGACCCCCTAGAGCCGAGACTTCCTCATTCCCACACTCCCCATATATACCCAGCACCTCCCCCGAATAAACGGGACTTGATCAGAATCCTGTCTTGTCCCCATTCTTTGTGTCTCCTGTCCCTTCTTATCCCCACTCCCCCTCTAGAGTCCTCGTTGACTAACCCGCAGGTCAGGACACGGGATAACTTGTTTATTTTTCTTTATATTTTGTATTATGGTACAGTATTATAATTATCTATGATTATTTTGAAATTGTGGAATGAATCATCTGAGTTTCCGTTATTTCTTATGGAGAAATTCAGTTTGATATGAAAGTGCTTCAGATTATAGGCATGTCTCTGGAATAAATTATGATCCCAAACCAAGAGTTTACTGTACATAGAAAAAGTTCTAAGAGAGATACATTTGAAACTATTTTAGTGATTGTTTTGAGGGGTGACAATATTACTGTTGTGCTTTAATTTTTTTTCTTTCAGAATAGTTTAAACATCTTACAAGGCATATACATTATTTCCATAGTCAAAAATCAAAATCAAACATATTATACAATAAAATGTACAAATGATGTCTTTTACAATAAATAGCTTCTCCTTTAACATACCATTTAGTTCATATTTGCATACTCATTAAAAATTCTGAAAGAACATGCAATATTTAAGAATTTTTCCCCTAGAATAAATGTCAGTGATATTTGAATGCTGTACAATGGTGCTGCACTATAAGAAATTTAAAACACAAACCCTAACACTCTGCCAGCCACATCCCGGAGGCCCGCATTGCTCCTTATCCTCTCTCTGTTCAAACAAGAGGGTGATTTATATTGCGAAGTGTCCATTTTTCCAGTTGGCTCAATGAAGACTCTCTCTGGAATGGACAGGGGAAGACCTCTTCTTCCCTAGCTGCCCCCAGCTCAGAGCATTCTCCCGGGGTGTGACCAGGCCACTGGGCTGTGGCCCAGAATGTGCAGTGTAGGCTGGCTGTGCACACCCACAGCACACTTCCCGGGGAGAGCACACTTGCACTGCTGAGTTACCACACTCGGCAGTGAACACGTGCAGACACGAGCTGCCAAAGGGGAGAGGGAGCAACCGTGGCTGGGAGCGCTGGGCCTCTCCTTCCAGGATGGAGGCAGAGAAGGCATCCCAAGGGGGAGAGGGATGCATGCCACGGACAAACCAGCAGGTCAGGCCAGGCTGGGAGGCACCCCTCGAATCCTCCAGGGTGGCCCTGGGGGGAGCCTGGGCCCAAGCCACACTGGCAGGTCCCACTGGCCAAGGGTGCAGGCCCACACTGCAGGGTCCTGCCCACAGAAAGGACCTGCATTGGAGAGCCTTTCCATGGTTCCAGTTATCAGGGACCTATACAGCAAGTCCCAGTCTCCTGCCCGGAAGAGCAAGAGATGAAAGTGAGATGCAAGCAGGGGATGACCAGTTCTTCTCAGAGAGCACAAGGCCACAAGGCACCCAGGCCCTCAGTATTTATTCATTTCATCCCAGTCACGGTCAGCGGGTGAAGGCCATGGTGTTTCTGGGAACAGCAATGGCAGCTACGGTGGGCCAGGAAGAACGAAGATTTCTTGTTAGGACAAGGACCAGACAGAAGCAGGGAGGAACTGCAGCTGCCCCAGGCCTCATCATCTCTAGCAGGTCGTGCCTTGCCCAGAGAGTACCACAGCAGTTGTTAGCCCTAGGGCTTCTGGCTAAGGGCAGAGAGAGTGGGGAGTTTCCTTGTTCCAGTCTGGCGCAAAGAGCAGGACAGACTCAGTTCATAATTCGTGCTCCCTAGCACACCAGGCCACCCTGGCCTCTTGTCCTGAGCTCCTCTGTGACATGGTCATGGCTCCTCTGGGGACCTAAAAGTCCTGCCAGACACAGCATCAAGACTCACCCTCCTACTCCTCTGGGGTCCTTTCCAGCCTCACTGTCCTCAGCCACACTGACTGGCACTGGGCACAGCCCCGGAGCCCAGTGGCTGAGCTCAGCAGAGGACAGTCTTCCCCAGGCACTGCCTCGGGGTACGCAGGGTGATCGCCCAAGTGGGCTGGGACAAAACCACCCAGCCAGGAGTCTGAGGAGCCTGGAGCCTTCCAGTCTTCAGCCCTACCTGTCACTGGAAAGCCGAGCCAAAGGTCTAAGGAAGTTAAATGACCACCTGAGGCCACACAGCGGTAGACAAGGAACTCAAAGAACAAACACTATGGTGATGTATTTCTGCAAGGCACAAGTGGTGGCAGAAGCAGCTGGCTCAGGAAGGCCAGAATGCTCCTCCCCAGGATAGTGTCACCTCCCAGGAGGCAAAGCAGCCACAGGACCCCGCTGAGAGGAGCTCCATGTCCCAGCCTTTTCTGGGGAAGATTGGAACCCTGAGCTGGGCTCACTTAGCAAAATGCAGTGGATATGCTGGGCATCCTGAGACCTAGGAGGATACAATGCCTTGTCCACCTGCCCCCCACACCCTTTAGGCCACAGGGAACAGTGTCCACTTACTCTGTGCCTCCAGAAAGCTCAGAAGCCTTCTGTCTCAGTTTCCTCATCTGTGAAATGGGCAGTGTGGAGACACTGTTCCTGGCCCGGGTGCACTGCAGAAAGCCCTGGAAACCAGAGCGGCTGTGCACACAGTTCTGCAGCAACTCTGCCTGCCTCTGCTCCACGCTCTGGGGCCCGTGGAAGCCTCTCTGAATGCCGCTTTCTATTTCCAGCAGCCAGCTGTGCAGGGCCGCAGATCGGTGAGTGTGCTCTGCCTCCAGCCTGGAGGGCCGGCCTGGCTTGGGGCCACCTGCTCAGTGAGGAGCGCTGGCAGCCTGCCCGGGAGCTCGGCAGGCGCGTGGAGCCCGATCCTCCTGCAGACAGACCTTGGCCTCCCTCAGCCCTCCACTCCACCCTCCTGCCTCATCGCTGCTCCTGGGTTAGCACAGGTCCCCTGGGGCCTGACAAAGTGGCAGACCCATGTGCTGGTGCTCCCGTGCCTGCCCAGTCCAGGAGTCTGCTGTGGGACATGCCAGGTCGCAGTTACAAGTGCTAGTGACAGGCCCTGGGGAACACAGCCCAGACATGGTGATAAGGCCCTGAGCAGCTAGGAACCACATGTCTCCTTCAGAAAACAAAAGGAAACTCCCAGGGGGTCACCAAGTGGGCATTTACCCTTGGCCAGGGCTGGACATGGAGCCCTAATGCCCAGTGAGGTGGCGTCCCACCACACAGGAGGGGGTGGCTTGCAGCAATGTGTGTCAGCAGGAGGACCAGAGTGCTTGGCATCCAAGCCAGACCAGAGCTCCTGGCAGGGCCGCTTGCAAAGGCGTGGCCCAGCAGCATGTGGGGGGTTCCCGGTGGGCCTGCTGGGAGGGGCTGTGCCGGCCTTCTGGAGGGCAAAGCTCCCAACTGCTTCGGCGCCCTGTCAGACTGGCATGGGGCACCTGGGCGGTCAGCATCAGACTGGCA
>NW_004524781.1:127309-128166 GCF_000260255.1 Octodon degus
CATCAGACTGGCATGGGCTGCTGCCTTGCGCCGGTGGGACCTGCCGGTCCAAGCCCAGGCACAGCATGGGTGAGATCCTCTCCCAACCCCTTGAGACCCCCCCACACTTTGCAGTACCCCCCCACCCCACCCACCACGTGAGAATTTCTGCCGTGTTCTAAGGACCTCCAGATCCAGTCTTAGCCCAGGCCCGGTGAGTGTATGGGAGAGCTTCCAGCTACCCTGCGCCAGCGGGACCTGTGAGTTCAAGCCCAGGTGCAGCGTGGGTGAGACTCTCTTCCATCCCCTTGGGACCCCCCCCAACACTCCGCAGCACCCCCCTACTATGCCCACCCAGTGAAAATTTCTGCCGTGTTCTGGGACCCCCAGATCCAGTCCTAGATCAGGTTCAGTGAGTGTGTGGGAGAGCTGCCTCTCCCCCGTACTCCACCTTGTCCCCTCCAGACTCAGCTCAGGCCTGGCATACAGGTCTGGGTGAAACCCTGCAACTGCAATCCCTGCAGAGAGAGTAGGGACAGAACCACCCAGCTAGTCTAGGAGCAGAACATCTTGCCAGAGGGTCACAAAAGGTTCACTCCCAAGGGCAGCAGCAGGAAGGAACTGAGCAGAGCAGCCAGACCCAAGCCAGGCACAGCAGGATAAATCCAAACTTTGTAGATCTGCACCTGAACTTCAGTAGGTGCTAAGGTTATAACTGCACCAAAGCTCTACAACAAAGGTCAGAAGACAGTGCTACACAAAATGACAATAAGAAGGAGCAAAATGCAATCTCAGGCCCCAAGTCCACCCATAACAAGTGCAGAAGACACTAAGAACAAATTGGGGGGCTGGAGAGATGGCTCAGTGGTCTAAAGCAC
>NW_004524781.1:129312-133170 GCF_000260255.1 Octodon degus
AGGAAAACCCATCAGAATTACGGCCGACTTCTCTTCACAAACCATGAAGCCAAGAAGAGCACGGAGCAGAGTACTTCAAAAAACAAATTCCAGCCCAGACTACTATACCCTGCCAAACTCTCAAGTTTGATGGAGAAGTGAAATACTTCCATGACAAAGAACAATTAAAGAATTTCATGATGACAAAGCCAACCCTACACAGCCTACTGAAAGATGTTCTAGAGAGAGACCAAAATGATCAGACTGGCATGGGGCACCTGGGCGGTCACCATCAGACTGGCATGGGGCACCTGGGTGGTCACTGCAGCCCTGGACCCTGAGCCAGGCCTGCAACACCCCAGCTCACAAACACCCTGAACCCTGATCACTGCTGGGCCTCAGCCTCACACCCGTGCCTGAGCATAGCCACAGCTGTCCTCCCTGTCATCTCTGGGCTGTTTTCTTCTACCCTCCCCCATCAGTGGCTGCCACTTGGGGCTCACACTGAGCACCTCCCTAAACTGGATCTGGCTGAGGTGACTTTGTCCCCGTAAGGCACAGAAATCAGGGAGACCCAGGGCCAAAGAAAAAGGGGCTGGTGTCTGAGATGCCAGCTGCCGCAGCCAGCTTTCACATCGCTGAGACCCTATACCTGACACCCACCACTCAGAGGGAGAGCAGTTCCATCGGCTCACTGTATCAGGAGATTCAGTCCGTGATTCACGGACTTCAAAGCAAAAACACCACAGCAGAAGCAGTGGTGGGAAGCAGAACAAGGAAAGAGCACCAGAAAAGCAGGCGTGAGGGGCCCGAGGCAACACCTCCATAGCCCACCCAGCACCCTCAGCAGCACGGGCCTCTAATCTGCTAGCATTTCTTAATCCAAAGAAGTTGACAGACTGGAGTTAGCCATCACAGCAGCCTCTCAGGATGGCCACCATACCACCATGGTGGCCCTGCCCCCAGCCACTACTGTCCTGGATTCCCTGAACCCCAAATGGCAAGCAGTCTGAGGCTGCACTCTCATCCCCTTCTTGGGCCCAGGCCTCAGGGACTGTTTAGCACACAGCTGCCCCTCGGTACCTACGTGCTGTGTGAGTAAATGAGGCCTGAACTGGGCCTGCGGTGCAAGCACAGCCCGGGCTGTGACCACAGCCACACGATGAGGCCTGGGCCTGCGGCGATTGGGGACCTGTCCTCTGGCCTCAAAAGGTTGCTCTCTTCAGGGCTGGCTCTGGCCTGGGTCTTTGTGTATCAGTGCTGGACCTGCCCACCAGATAGCGCCGGAGATGTTAGCCTAAATCCTACGCTGATGTGTTTTAAGCCTGGTGTTTGCACAGCCACGTACAGAGGGAGGAGCCCCGCCCATGGCGCAGCCATACTGGAGCCAGGACCTGCCAGGTACCCGCTATGGTGGGGCTGCCAGCTGAGGCTGGAGTTGTGGGGCCCACTCAGAACACGGTGGATCTAGGCCTGCAGGGGCCTAGGGGCAGGCATCCTTGGACGGGCCCTAAGGTAGAGAAAAGCTGCCCGGTCCACTCTGTGCAGAAGCTGTCTCCCCGCATACACTGCCTGCTACCCTTCAAAGCAAGTCACCCAAATCGTGAAAACAAAAGTGCCCCTGCCTGCTGGTAGAGCCATGCACAGGAAAGCCTCGGGAGACCTGCAGGGCTCGCTTCAGAGCAGATGTCTTGAGGCTGAAGAGTCACGCAGCAGGCACGCCAGTCACTGCCTCACAGCAGGGGCTCCATGGGACACGACCTCAAGTCACCTAGGTCTCCTCAGACAAGCACCCTCAGAGCTTGCACACCAGGGGCCCCACCTATACAAAGAGGCCCCAACCAGTAGCATGGCCAGCAGGTAGCAAGAGTAATCTTCTCCACACAGCTGAACATCAGCAGCCGCTGTCCACCTCCAGCCAGAGCAGGGTAGACAGAGCCTTTACCTTCCATCTGGCCTCACAGCTGGGCTCTAGGGCCTACTTCCTCTAAACCGAGACCTTAATCCCCAGCTGGGCCCAAAACCTGCATAAAAGCTTCCCCAGGCAGTAAAGACTAGGAGAGCTGAAAAACAAAATTAGTCTTAGAGAAGAAAACCCAGATTTCACTTTAAAAAATTAAACATGAGACAGACAGGGAACTGGAGGTGGCTCAGGCAGACCACCTGCAGAGCGTGAGCCCCCAAATCCCCCTCTAATGCCACTGTCTGTGGAAGGGTAATTAGTGCTCCCTGTTACCTGGGCCCTGCCCCAAAGCAACATAATACACTGTAGCCCCACAGAGGCAGGGCAGCTCGCTGCTATTGTCTAAGAAAAATGGCCCGGATGCATTAAAGAGAAGCAGGACGCTGGCCTCAGGAAACAGCATCCCTAGGGACAAATGAGGTAATGGGAGACCACAGTGCACGGACTAAGTCAGTGCCTGGAGCGAAGCCACTCTGCTGCATACTGTCCTTCAGAGGAGGTGGTGACGCCGCCGCCGATCAGAAGGGAAGGTAAGGAGCTGAATGAGCCTTTCATCGCTGCCAGGGAGCCAGGAGCCTGAGTCGCAGCTGACACGGCTAACGTCTATCCAGCAGGACAGTGTCCAGGCATCTGCCGGAAATAGCTCCTGCAGGCACCAAAGGACAAGTGCTTCCCAGATCCATCTCAAAGACAGGCAATGGAATCACAAAAGTAAGTTGCCCAAGGTCATGAAACCACACGTGAGGACCTAAATCCAGGCCTCTGGGTGAAGCATCGTTTTGATCTTTGCTGGCTGGGCCAGTGTATCATAGGCCACGGGCCATAAGAGAGAAGGTGAAAACTGGCCCCGTGGGACCCATTAGAGCCAGGAAAGAGCAATCTGATGGGCCAAAGCCTTGGCCGCTGGCTCAGCACTAAGTACAGTCCTGGGCTGCCGAGGCTAGGCTGGCAACAGGACTGGATTCATCAGTATTCCCACCTGGCCTCTCAGGAAGCTGCGCACACAGGAATCCTGCAGCCTGGAGCACCCAGCAGGTTGGGAAGTCGGAGCCATCCTCTTCCAGCATGCTCACTTGAGGTCGCCCTTCATCCATCCTAACCGTGCGCCACCGTGGAGGACACAGCCATGCCCAGGCAAGGTGGTCACCCCCTGCGTGGAGCAGGTTGAGCAGTCAGCTCAGCTCAGGTGTGTGTGACAGTGTGTCCTGCACCACCTGCGCCACTAGCAGCTGTCATAGACAAGAGGTAAAGAAACCTGTTTAAGACTAATGACTCCCAGAGCGCTACACCAAGACAGCTGTCCCCACACCCCTCAGGAGCTTTGCAGGCCTGCACACAGCAGGGTGCCCATCCCACCCACTCTGTGGCCCAGGCCCCATCTGCTGGGCAGAGCTGGAAGTCTAATTTCGGGCCATCTGCCACGTGGAAGACCACAGCATTCCACCTACAGACAGGAGATGCAAGCAACCTGCCTCTGTGCTTTGCCAGGGCCTGTTTTCAACAAAGCCAGGAAAGCCCAAGTGCCCAGACACAGGCTCAGAGCGCCTGCAGATGTGCTGAGTCCTCGCACCCCCAGATCTAGCTTGGGGCGAATGTTTTCTTTAAAGAGCTGGAGAGAGAATGTCTTAGACTTTGGGCCCCAGCATCCCGCACGACCACTCAGCTCCGCCTTGGCAGCTCGGAGGAGGCAAGCTCTGTAGGAAACACTAAGCTGAGCCACACTCCATAAAACCCCATTTACAAAATTCGCTGAGACTATTTACTCCTCATTGGCTGACCCCTCAGGTAGGATGCCTTTCCCTCCCGTCTAATGAGTGTTAAGATCTCAGGTCTAAGTAGACATTTTCCTTGTCTCTCTTCAGGGCAGGTAGGTGACCCCAAATCCCAAGCCTGCCTCTGCTTCCTGCCAGAGCCTG
>NW_004524781.1:133404-149483 GCF_000260255.1 Octodon degus
CTGGGCACCCCCGACTCCTTGAGCACCCCTGACTCCCTGGGCACCCCTGACTCCCTGGGCACCCCTGACTCGGTGCCGCCTGTCTGCGTACAGCAGAGCCTCTGTACCTGCTCTTAGGGAGGCTGGGCAGCTCCGAGTGTGGGAGGCCCAACACACCAAAGAAGGCGGGGCAACCTTCCCTCTCCCTGAAAGCACTGAACAGGGCTGGGCTCACAGAAGCCCAGAGGAAACCTCGCAAGGAAGAAATCCAGCCTGTGGAGACGAGGAGCCTTGTCATCAGAGCACAGGGAGCTTCTGCTTGGTGTGTCAGAAGAGCAGGAAGTGACTGCTTTCAAGAGAAGTGGGAAGAGGAAGCACACAAGGCCTCTGCCCACGCTCAGGATCTAGGGGAGCCTGCAGCCCCAGCATTTGCTGACGTCTTCTCTGCCCTTTTCACATGCCAGGTGGAGCAGAGGCCCTGCCTCCTGAGAACCTGGGCCCTGTCCCCGCATCTCCCAAACGCTTCTCTCTCAGAGGTTAGCACCAGCATCCGTGCCCCCAGGAGGCCCTTCTCTGGGAGAAAGCTGTCACCCCATGGAAGCCCCGACTCCCAAGCACAGGGCCGACTCAGCCACTCCTCCCGCATGTGCGGGTGTTCCGGGTTTGTGCGCTGCACCCCAGGCCAGCACGCTGGCCTCGCCCCTCCGTCCTGCTCTGTGTCTGGTGAGTGCGTCCAGAGGCCCAGGGAGCTTCTGCTATGCTCATCGGGAGCTTCCAGGCACACAGCGTGCTGGCACGAAGCAGGTCTTCACGCGTACCGGAGCGTCAGCCAATCCCCGCTGCTGTCGGCCTGCTTCCTCGGCTAGACCACCAGGTCCTGAGAGGAAGAACTGAGGCTCACATGACCAGAGCATGACTGTTGCCCCCGACCAGTCGCAGCAACACGAGGGACAGTGAGCAGCTGGATGCCACCGCCCATCCTTTCCCAAGTAGGAATCTATTGCCAACAAGGTCCCTGGATTCGCTGTGTCCTGCGGCCTACAAAAGCCACAGCTACGCTCAGTGAGCATGGATATCTCAGTGACTTTTCTCATCCCTGAGACAGAATATCTGACACCCAAAGTTAGAGGAGGAAAGATTTATTTCAGTTCATGGTTTATAAAGGTTTCATTCATGATCAGCTGGCTCCAAGGCAGGATAGCACAGTGGACCGACATCACGGGGGTAGGCAGGAGGCGGCAAGCAGCGCAGCAAGCCCCCCTTTCCCTTTTAGGCCATCCAGGCGGCAAGCCTTGTAGGAAGCACCACCCACAACCAGGATGGTATTTCCCCCGCTGTCTACACCCAGAACTGGATTAGCGTGAACTAACACACACCCCAGTCCCAATGTCACACCCTCACTCTACATTCACACACCCTAGGTCTAGTCACCTCCCAGCGCCCTACCTAGCACATTGTGGGGCTTTGGAGGGATCTCTGGATACAAGCCACCACAGTGGGGAGGCCTGGACAACAGGCGGCCAAGTCACACTGGTACCAGCCCAGCACACCACACCAAAGGGGCCAAAGGCTTTGTGTGCAGCCACGCCACCAGTGATGACAGCCCTGTAATAGGCCACATGCCGGGTGGCCACTGTGGATGCTGGGGAACAGGCAGGACACCCAGTGAGCCACAGCACTTTTGGTCCATTCAGGGCCCAGCACTAGATCCAGTCGCTGTTGGAACCAAATTCTGTGGTGCTCAGAATGGGGCTAAGGCACAGCCCCTGCTGCTCAGACATCTGAATTCCTGCCCTCCTCACCCTATGGCCCCTCCACATGCCTTGCTTCTTATCAATACACCACCGCTCCTTCCAACCCGAGCCTTCTTAGCCTCTCCCCATGGACTTTAACTTACTGTTCTCGCTTGAGAATTATCATAGAACAAGTTCCTTTTTAAAATTCTCCTGAAAAAAATAAAATAAAATTCTCCTGAGACTTGTCAGTTTTTTCAATTTTGGTGGCTAATACTGCTATTCCCAGGACTGTAGGTGAAAACATCAGGGTAACCCAAGGCTGTGAATCTTCCCCTAGCTGATGAAGGAGGACATCTCAGGATGGAGGGCATCCTCCCGGGAGCGCCCCTGCTCTGCAAGACTTATTCTAGGTGGTCACTTTCCTTCTCCCATTGCAACATAAGACCTGCTTCTGAGAGGCAATAGGAAACCAGCAGGCCAGTTAAAAAAAAAAAAAAAAAAAAAACACGCGGCCCATCCCGAACATTTCCCGTGTCCTAAAAATACAGCCGATTCCTGCAGCAGCTATTTTGGGACAAGGCAACAAAGTGCTTCCTCCAGATGAAAAGGCCTCATAGTTCCACAAACAGGATCCTGTGCGAGGCTTGGTGGGAATGCAGGCCAAGGGCGCACGCCCCGACCAGACCAGACGTGCCGACGCCAGTCGGGCGTGATGGCCGGACTGCACATCCCACGGGGCTGGCCTTCTGTGGAGCCAGCGATTTGGTTTTCTCGTTTCTATTTGTTTCTAAATTCAAACTGACTTGGGAAAGGCGGAAGGAATACCCAGGACGGGGAGGAGAGAAATGATCGCAGCAGTGAGAACTCGTTGTCTGCGCCCTATCTAGGGTGAACCTTGCCCGGCTCCTGCGACCTAGATAACCTGTTCCCTTTGGAGCTTGGGTCACAGTCCCAAGCCAGCCAGCATCCACAAGGGGGAATCAGGCAGGCCTCCATGGTCCCGTCCCTGGGTGCTCTCTGAGGGACTATGTCCTGGTTCCTGCAGTGAAGGGGGCGCCATGGGGAAAAGAAGGCTGCTCCTCGCTAGCCGGTGCCCAGTGTCCCTGGGCTGTCTCACCCTCCCGCAGAGGCCCTGTGGACAGTACCAGGCAGGCACCAAGGAAGGCAAGCTCCGCTGAGGAAGACAGCAGACATGCACGATGGTGCCCACACCAACCTTCGCATCTCCCGCTCCTCCAGGTTCTGAGGCAAGCCAGGGACCCTCGACACACCCATGCACCTAGTGAGTGGCTCCCCTTCCACCCACAGGGCATCCTGGGAAATGACCAAGCACTGCCCTGTACAGTCAGAACCCACCATGGGAAGAATCTGCAAGTTCTCCAAGCACCTCAGTGTCTTAGGTCAGAAAAATCAGACCATGTGGCTGTCTTTTAGGCTTGGCCAGGATGCAAACAGGCACCTGTCCACACAGGGGAGCAGGGGCAGCCTCAGCCCTCGTGGGGACACTAGTACGGCCACTGCCTCCTGTCATAGTTCTGGGGCCCCAGCCACCCTCCTGTGCCACTCATCACTGGATGCGCCAGAGCACTAGGAGCGCTCGGCAGGGAACGTGCAAGGGCAAGGCCCACCCACCAGCCAGCCTTGGCCACACCAGGAGGCTTCCTTTCATTTAAATGCCAGGGGAAGGGCAGGGCCACAGTAGCCTCCAGGGCACAGGGTCAAGGGCACTAGCCGAGCAGCCGCCACCAAAACCTGCACCCTGTGTCTCCAATTCTTCCTCACTTGCCCTGAGCCAGAGGCAATGAGATTCTCTCACCACGAACCGAACCGGCGTAAATGGAAACTCACCCACCAAGCATCTGTGTGAAACACTGACTAACCTTGACTCAGTGCCAGTGGAATCTCACTCCCCTCAAGCCACTGCAGAAAACTTGGTCACCTTGTAGACGTGACTCACTCACCCTGAGCCGGGGCGCTGGGCCAGGAGGATCCCTCTGGCTGTCCTCAGGCCACTCCCAAGGGCCAGCGTGTGGGGAGGGCAGGTGGGAAGCAGCTGTTGGATGCGAAGTCCAGTCTGCAATAAATACCTCACGGAGCGTCTGCACCCCTCTGGCGAGGCGCTGGGGACTCCAGAATGTTCCATGATCTCATCCCCATAATCCTCAGCACGCAGCATAGACGGATGGGCCGAGAAGTGGGCAGGTGAGGGTGGGGATGAGGTCCGCCTGCACTGACACTCCATCTGCGAAGCTCCTGGCCCCTGCTGAAGGTGGCAGGGATGGGCACAGGGAGCCCAGCCCTGCATAGAATGCTGAGCATAAAAGCCAAATGTGCTGCTGTGGTGCTGCTTTACCCTCAGCTCTGCCTCACTAGGAACATTTGGCAGCGAAGTGCACACAACAGCGGCCAGAGGGACAGACGGACTGACCAGGAAGGGAGCCCAGAGCTCCACCAGGGCCCACTTCCCACAGGTCCGGGCACTCACAGTGCCCTCCTCTCTGTCGCCATGCGTGCCAGGCTTTCAACATGTACTTCAGGCCGGGCATGGTGGCACGTCTGTAATCCCAGCACTTGGGAGCTGAGGCAGGAGAACTGCTGTGAGTTCAAGGCCAGCCTGGGCTACGAAGTGAGTGCAGGACCAAGGTGAACTACATAGTGAGACCCTGTCTCAAAAAAAATTTAAAAATTTAAAAAATTAAAAAAAAAAAAAAAAATATATATATATATATATATATATATATATAATTCACACTGACATTTTAACAATTTGCTTTTAATTGTGGAGCCTCAATTGTGAAATTAACAGAAGCCTGGAAGTTTTCCACAAAGAAGAGAAAAACATTTAAGAAAATTTCCAAGGGTGACAAATTCCCCTAAGGCAAAGCCACTTCCCAGCTAAGCAGAGCACCTTGTGAGTAGCAGGAAGCGGGTGTCTCACAGTGCAAGCTTGCCCCAGAGCGCAGATTGCCCAACCACCGCCTGAAAGGTTACAGGCTCTAGGCTCGCAGGAGAGAAAACTGTGGCCCTCTGGAGTGTGGCTGAGAGGGAGTGGAAGCCCAGGGCTGGTGGACAGCACACAGGAGCCGACTGGGAACCGGACACGAGGAGCCTCGGGGCGCAGGCGCAGAGGCGGTGTGGATGAGGCATGCCTGCGACCTGCACGTCCTGTGTGACGGGGCAGGACCTCAGGGCCATCCCACACCATCCGCAGCTCCTGGGTCGCTGTCCTTGCCAACTCGGGTAGAACAGAAGCTGGCTTCTGCCCTCGCTTCCCTGTCTCCAGGTAGGAAAGGGCTTTGTTTCACTTACTAAAGTACTTTGGTAAAAGAAGCCGTAACCAAACAGACACACAGCTTCAATATTACACAGCTTCTCTTAGATGAGAAAGCCAAGGTAGAAATAATTCAGAGAGCAGAAGAAAACACATAGAATAGGAAAGAGGAATCTTCGGTAAATAGGGAGGGAATCGAGAGATGGACAGAAGGGGAATAAAGAGGTAAGCACAGGTACCGTGGGTGCAAGCAGGATATACCTCAAACATACACTATTGAAATGAAATAAGAATCTAAAAGCCAGAGCACCCCTCAGCTTGTTCATCTGCACCCCAAACAGTTTCCCCACACCCCGCACGACTAGAGGTCTGGCCAGTAGGAGCTTGCGGTCCCTGACCCCCTACGGCCTCTTCCCGCTTGCTGGTCACTGTGCAGCCCCGGGTAGGCCGGCTTCTGATCAGCATCACAGGTCCACACTTTCTGCAGGAAGTTGCCCCGGGTGACCTCTGCAGCTGGCACAGAGCATCCGCCCCCTCCCCACACACACACCGTGAGCCAGAGTGCAGGTGCTGCTCACCACACTCAGCACAGACCCCGGGAAGCACGACACCCAGCTCCCACGGAGGCCACAGCTGAGCGGCCAGGCCTCCGCTGCCTAAGCTGCATGTGGCTTCATGCCTTCAGGCCCTTAACTGAATGGCATTCGTACACAGCCAGTGCCCGGTGCAGGGCACAGGAAGGAACCTTGGCAGGGGAGCCCAGGCCCCTCAGTTCTCGGGGTGACCTCGACCCCTCGAAACCCCCTTCCTCCTGAGCAACAGGTGAAGGCCTTTGTTCAGAAGTGCTCCTCTTAGATTAAACCCATCATGGTCATCTTGGAGCTCCTTACACTCCCTGTCCTCAGGCCGCAGGGGGAAGCCCACTTGGCTGTTTGGGGCCTGGTTGGACTAAGTTCAGCAAGGGAAGCAGCAGACGGTGAACACTGCTAAGGTCAGCCCCCCTGGGGGCAGGAACTCCATGGCTGCCTCCCCACTATTTGCGTCCTGTCCTCTTCCAGAGTAATGCGCTCCCATGCGGCCAGCTCCACTTGGAGGATGCCGCCTACACACGCACTCATTTGTCAGAGCCGGTGCAGGGCTCCTTACCAGCCGCACAGCGGGTCTCTGTCTCAGGAAGCCTTGTGGGCCAGACCAAGACCTTTCCAGGCTGGCACCTGTGGTGTTGCTGGTTGGAGGCAAGAGGAGGGGCTGTGGAGCCCAGGGCCTCACTCGGCCTGCCTCAGTGGGCCATCTCCACCAGGCGCCACCACACTGTGCTCCCCGCCCTCCCCCTGGCTGCTCCAGCAGGCAGGAGTTCTGACCCCATAACCCGGTGGCAGAAAGGAAAGCTGGAAGACACAGCCGAGGGAAAGAGGCACACGCAGGACAGGGTGACTGTCCTCTGCATGCTCGTCAGAGCTGCCCTGGTTCTCTGTGGGTCTGCCTGCACAGGCCCTTTGGCACTGCTCCTCCTATTTGCATTCAGCAAGCTGGGAGAATGTCCCGCACTTAGGCCCACATCTGCTGTGAGCAGGCCTGCTGCAGCCGGGACACACCTTGCAGTGACCCTGCAGGGTCTAGACCCCACCACCACGCCCACACCCTCCAGGGTATGGGGATGTGGGGCTCCTGCAGCTGGCCCCTCCCTGAGCTGCTAAGTGGGTGGGCAAAGCAGAGTTGCAAGCTTGGACCCAATACCCCCTTGTCCAGGGCCTGGGACCAGCAGCACCCTCGGCACCCCAGGCCATCACCATAACTGGGCGGCAGAGTGGCTGTGCAGGGCCTGGTGCTCAATCTCGCTCCCTCCCTCCTCTGCCTTGGGCCACACGTCCCTTGGGTGCCGCCTCTGAGGTTCCTCACCTCAGCACCCCAGCAGTGCGCCTGCTGCAGCGCACAAGCTGGACCTTCGGCTGGGAACGTCTTAAGCTCTCTAGCAGGCCCTGCTCGCAAAGCAGAGCAGCAGCACTGATCAGAGGCCTTGGTAAGTTTTGCAATCTCAGAAACCTTTATTCAAATAAAACCCTCCTCAGGAACCCTATCAAAGTGAGCTGGCCCCTGTGTCCAGGGACACACAGGGACAGCACAGGCTGGGCAGCGCTGGGCAGACTGGCCCTCAGGGTGCCCGCTGTCTTCAGGAGCAGATGCGCTGGCCATGCAGAGACTCGGTCTCCTGTGGACACAGCGCTTGTTTCAAAGCAGCGCACAAACCTCTCTGGCCTCATTTTTCTTCCTAAAGTAGGTCTGACCAGGCACGCCATCTGAGAGCAAAGCCGTCCCGCCTGTCAGGAAGGCCAGCTCTCCCAAATGCACAAGGAGCCGGTCCTGCAGGTCACAGGGCCTGGGCCCCACAGCGTCCATCCGTCCATCCGTCTGCAGAGATGGGGTGGATGGGGAAAGAAAGGGACCACGTGGCTGCAGAGCTTTGCATCGCAAGCGCCCTGGAGACAGAAAGGCGGGGAGCGCCCACAGCTATTTTGGGACCCAAGGGCTTATAACCACAACTGCCGGATCAGAAGGCTAATGCGGAGTGTGCGGGGCTGGCTGGAAACTCACTGAAGTGTGGGATCCACTTCTAATCAAGACACAGGATCAGAGACACGGGGTCTGGCCCCTCAGAAGCATGAGACCACATTTGGGGGAAACGATCATATGCTTCGGATGGAATCTTAAACCCAAAGAATGAGAAGCCAACTCGAAGGCTGTGACAAAGCGAAGACTAATTTGGTCCCAACATTCTAAAACTTGGGTGTTCATTTCAGAAGAAAATCCTCCCTCGGTGTTCCTGTAGAGAGCACTGGGCCTCTCCCAGATGGCAAGCAGCCTATCTGCCCAAGAGAGACTGCATCTTGGGGCATGTGAGAGGGTGTCTGTGTCCTTGGTGTGCTCACCTCACAGGGGCCGCACAGCATGTGGGTACCAGGCCCTTAGGTGCTGGCAAAGGTCCGGAGGACGCTTCGGCCCAGGCCTCCCCAGCTCTCCTCCACAGCTAAGCCAAGACTCCCGCCTGGCCCTCAGCCCTCAGGCACTAAGGAAAGCGAGGCTGGACAGTGCCTCAGATGGGAGGAAGCTCTGTAGATGCCCAAGGGCTCAAAATGAGGTGGCGATGGAGACGCAGCTCCACTGCCCGGCAAGACTCAGGCAAGGAAAGCAGGGTTCGCCCGCGGCCACCATGGGCCCTGCAGGGTGGGCTGGGCATCTGGGTTGGTTATCTCAGATTGAGGCTGAACTCCAGCCATGGAAAGGATTTGGCAGGTCAGTACAATAGGACCTTTTCTGCAGGACAGGGATTGAAACCAGGGCCTGCACACTAGGCTACATCCCCAGCCCTTTTTATTTTTATTTTGAAACAAGGTCATATTAAATCACAAAATTGCCCAGGTTGGGCTCAAACTTGCAATCCTCCTGCCTCAGCCTCTGGGGGGTTGTGGATTGTAGATGTGGGCTGCAAGTTCTGCTCATCTTTTTGAACTGAAATGAGTTTGGGCCTTTTAAAATGCCCCTCTTGCCCCCTCTCACTCCTTCCCCCATGAACCTTAGCCAGTGTCAAAGAGGGGAGAGGCAGGTGCCCCTCCTCCCTGCCTGGAGCCCCTGTGGTCACTGTAGCTGTACCTGTCTGGTTCCCATGGGGACTGCTCTCAGTGGTGGGAGATGGGTCTGAGGAGATCAGCAAGAGGCTATGTGACAGGACAATGACTCGGCCTGCGAGTGCCAGGCCCGAGATGTAGAGCAAGGAGTAGAAGCCGGGAAGGTGGCCCCCAGACCCCAGGCAAGTGCAGGAAATAGACCAGGATTCTCCCCTGGAGTCACCAGAGAGGGCAGGAGTGATCCCAGGGAGGACTGGAAAGGCTAGGACAATTTTCTCTTTCTCTTCTTTGTCCTAGAGAAAAAAAAGGGCTGCAAGGACAATCAACATTTTGGCCCTAGGCTTTCAAGGTCAGTGAGGACTCAGGACATAGGAGAACCTGTACTAGAACATCACGTAACACAGTGGTGTCCCAAATTTTCTGATCAAGGAGATTATGGGGCCACAGAGGAAAATGACCGACAATGTAGAGTGTGCCTAAGGAGAGTCACATAGAGAGAAAACATTCTCTCGGGCTTTCACAGAGAGCAAATTGGTCAAGCAATGACCGTGACTCATCCACATGGCTGACACTGACAAAGGATCTACAAACTGCAGTACAGGGTTTCAGAGTAAATCCTGAAGGGACTTGACTGACCTTGTCAGATACAAAAGTTACATTTCTTGTTATATAGGTCTTGCTTTATCTTGACCTTAACTATCCAGCAGAAAAGTATAAAAACAAAGTATAAAAAGTAAAGCCATATTAATATGCTGAGCTTTAAAAGGCTCAAGTCAATAACTTTGGACATTGCCAGTCCTTGGATAACCCACTACTAGTATAGACTACTGGACTATATTAGATCATTTTGCTGAATTCATGCACCTACAATATTTAAATGACAATGGAATACCCATTCTGGCAATACTAAACAAAAAAAGGAATACAAATGAAGGACCATTTTGTATTTGTATATTCAAAATAGTTAGGATAGACATACAGCTACTTTCTTAATTCAGTGAACAGAAAGATTTGTACTAATAGTGTTTGTGGACAGGATATCATGTCTTCATCTTGTACTATGAATAACCACTAAGAAAACCACAATATGCAATGTATTAATTATTGAAACTGTCCTACTAAGCAGTTTTAAAACTGTCTCATTGCTATTTTTTTCTCAATAAAATTATTTTTAGAAAAAGACTAGGACAAGACAGGTGACACAGACTTCATGGGCCATTAGAGTCTGCAAAGGGTGTCGCAGCTTAGTAAAACGCATCTACACTGTGTCAGAAGTGGAAAGAGCTGATAGCTCAGGATGCATGGCTCAGGATGAGCAGCCTGATTTTTGGTTCACACAGCACATCAGGTGTGCTGTAGCGCTCTATCGTATGGGCCTCAGACATCTGTGTAGATGCAACAGTTGGGCTACAGATGGTCCACAGCCCAGCAATGGCTCAGCCTTACTCCCGGATCACAGGCACCATGTCTGAGCCTGCAGACAGGCAACCTCAGCAGGGTCGTCTCTGGTGACGAAAGCTGAGACTGTCCTGAACTACATTTGGTTCTCTTGCCCAGGCTTAGGAGTAATAGAATGAGGTGAGCCCACCGAAACTAAAACTATTATGGTGCTCTACCAACGTGGACACCCAGAAAACCCTTACACATGAACAACCTTGTTGGAAACACAGACACAGCCTCCGGAAGCCTTCTGGCTGGGCAGGCCAGGGGCGCATGTCCAAGGCCTGGCCATCTTCTCCTCTCTCAGCAGCAGGCAGGCTGCCTCCACCAGGCCTGTTCACCTGTCTCTGACTATGAGGTCGTGGCCAGGCCTGAGCCACACATTGGCCACCCTCTTCCCCTTTCTATGGCCTAATTGGTTAAATGGACAATGGATGGTTGGAGTAGGCGTTTGTTCTCCAAATCCCCTTTTCCTGTGGTATGAAGCACAGCAAGCCTTCAGGAGCTCTCCTCCTCCCCACAGGGTCCCCTCAGGGGCTGCCACTAGGCATAGCCTCCCAGCTCCTCTCCTCCAAGTCCAAGTCTCACTGCCCCCAGGTGGACCAGGTTCCGGGGGAGAGCACACACGGCCACGAGATGTCCTCCGTGGAGAGTAGGGAGGTGTCAGGAGCAGCCAACCCAGGTCGCTCTCCCACCTTTCCTGTCTGTCAGTACCAGAGCGAGGATTCCAACAAGCAACACGGGCTGCGGGAGGAGATCTGGGCCCCACACACCTTCACCTACCACAGTGCTCCTTGCTCTGCTGCCTTTCCTACAGCTAGCAGGCAGAGGTCAAAGGTTTCAGGCCAGCAATGCCCAGGAAGGGCCAGGCTGGGTTTTCTTCTTGAGCTCTAGCGGAGGGCTAGCAGGTGAATGGTGGCTCTCAAAAAGATATGTCACCACCTGGGACAGTTAGCTGACTCTCTCTCCTTGGGTAGGAAAGAAAGGCCCAACTGACTGTATTAGTGTAGCTCTTGGTGTGGCTGAGTAGAATTACTGAAGACAGAAGACCACCCTGCAGATATGGGCACACTGGCCAATAGGCGTATAGCCTGAATAAACGCAAAGGAGACAGGAGAAGGGAGCCTTATTTTGGTTTCTTCAGAGGAACTCCAGTCTTTGCCTTGCCTTGGAAAAGCTGTCTCCAGGCTTGCAGCTCAGACCCTTCGGCACCCCAACACAGACCGTTTGGCCACCCACGGACTCTCGAAGGGAGCTGAGGTCTCCCACCCTTGCAGAAGGATTGCTGGCTCCCGGCACACAGATGGCCCTCCCGGTTTCTGCCACACCTGACTGCAGGTAGCCATCGCATGCCTACCTTGTAAATATTTGTTAGATCTGTTGGTCTGATAAGCCCAACTGATACGCCATCCTGCTCCCAGGGCCCATGCATGTGGCCTTATCTGGAAATAGGGTCTTCCCTGATGTGACAGGAAGCCTGGGAACGCTCAGCAGCTGGCACCGGTGGGCTCCGAGCCTGGGGCACGGCTCTGGGCAGCAGGATGCCAGTGCAGTGAGATGACATTCAGGCACAGCCAGAGCAAGCAGATCTCAGTGGGAAATGGGTCACCTGCACGTGGCACACCACGACCTCAACGAGGGCAGCAGCCACTGGCGATGATGAGTCTTCACACTGACTATAAAGACCTTCCATGATTTATTTGATTTGGCCCTCATGGCCACTCACAAAAACTAATGTGATCCTTGGCTACTGGTGACAGTGCTGAGGCCCACGACGCAGGGGACCACTGCAGGCCATGCCCCTTTACACCAGCCACACCACCAACCCGGTTTACTGTGACAACAGTCCCGCCCATCGTCAAACCTCTCCTCTCTTCTTTTAGTACTTATCATGATCCAGTGATTCACTTCTATGTTTACAAATTCTGGTCTCTATTCCCGGTGACCCTAATGACCAGGGCCATATTCCACCAGCATTTCATGAGCACCTAGTCCAAGCAGGGTAACTCGTGCAGCGTGCCTTTCCAAGCGGCACAAATCCCCAGTCCACATGAAAGTGCCCTTCCTTGCCTTGCAGACCACTAGCTCCTTCCCAGGTGTTCTCATTTAGATCGAAAGTGTCTCCCAAAATCTCAGGAATTTAGAGGTGGGGCTTTTGGATGGTGACCAGATCAGGAGGACACTAAATTCATCAGGGGATTAACCCATCGATGAGCTCATAGATGAAGGTACAGTGAGGAAGTGGGGCTGGCGGGAGAAGGTGGGTCCCTGGCGGTGTTGACCTACAAATGGTTTTGTCCCTAGCCTGCCCCGCCCCCTCTTCCTGGTGACCCTGGATTGACAGGTCTCCTCTGCCACGCCCTTCCGCCACGCTCTTCCGCCTTGGAGCCTGCCGTCGTGAACTGAGCCCTCTAAACCAGTGAGGCGGAAGAGGCCTCTTCCTCCTTAGGTAGTGTATGTTGGGCGCTGAGTCTCAGCAACGCAAGGTGACTAACAGCGGTAGCCACCTGAAAAGCTCATTAGGCCTTGGAGCATGAACTCACACCCTGGTATTCGTTGTCCCATACCTGCAGCTGCTCCCACCGAAAGAATGGCATTTGGTGTTGCCCTGCTGTGTGCATTTGCATTTTGGTAACCACATTGACCCAGTGGGTAAAAAAGCAGCTGCACAGAGCTGTAGTGAGAGGCTGTGAGCCCTCCTAGGATGAGGAGCGGCTGCTAGGGAAGCGGAGGCTGGTGCCCACCGAGCATGAGGGCGCTCCAGCCTGCACTATGCTGCAGAGAAACTTGCCGTGGTTTCCAGGTGGCCGTCACTGCGGAGGCGCCCGCTCCGATGCAGCGGGGCCCAGCAGATGTCCTGCTCTGTGCGCTCTAGAGGAAGACGCTCGCATCCACGAGGCGCTACATGCGTAAGAGTGAGTGTGCATATGTATGCAAGCACTCATGCAGATACAGACACGTGTGCACAACACAGGTACATGCACACACATATGCACACACAGGCATATCCACACAATACATGCATGCATATGCGCATAAACTACATCCTCGTACACATGAGCAGTGTATTTTTGTACACAATACACATGCCCACCGCATGAATGAACACTTGTACAAATATGTTGAGAGTATAGAGTATCCCATGGGTACAATCCCCTGTGTGGATGCAAAGTGCCCCCGTGTGCACGTGCACGCAGGTCCCTCTGTGTGCACCCTGCATCTGCAGAACCTCCTTGGGTCACCCCGGAATGCGATCACATCTCCGGGGGATTCCCACACATAGGTACTTTGAACATGCAAGGGGGTTGCCACACGTGGACACGCAAGACGCTCAGCACATGCAGGCAGGCCCACATGGAAGTGCATGGGGCGCACTTTGGTCTCCTGGCTGTGCAGGTGTATTTCATCTTTTCTCCTAACTATTGTGACTGTGGTGTCGCAGGCTACCCCCTCGCATGGAGCACAGCAGCACCCCATGGATATCCAGACACCTCTGAAATCTATGAAGATGTCATTGGCTGGAACTAGTTGCATGTTGCCAACCTGAGATGGGGAGTATCCTGCAGACCTCAGTGCTCACAGCACCCTTAAAAGTAGAAGGGGCGGGGCTGGCTGAAAAGCTCAGCGGATTAAAACGCCTGCAAGCAGACCCAGGGGCAGGGTTCAAGCCTCAGCCTGCTGTGCGGCCCCACCCCTGGGGCGTGCTGTGGGCGTGGTGGCGTGCGCCTGTAATCCCAGCACTTAGGAGGCTGTAAACAGGAGAATCACTACGAGTCCGATCTAGTAGTGAGACCCTGAACTCCCTGTAGACCCATCCCTAAAGTACAGAAGAAAGAAAAAAGAATAGAAGGGGCGTTGGTAGACAGCCTGAGCACTGTGCTTGCAAGGCTCCGTCGATGTCACCAGCTCTGAGAAAGGGTGAACTGTGAGTCGCGGAACATGCCACCTCCTGAAGCAGAAACAAGACACAAGGGGCACCTTAGGGTCCCTCTGGCACCTAGCAGAGTCAGTCTCACCAGCACCTCCCTTCAGCCAAGCGAGGCCCAGTCCCAAGAAGTTTTGAATTGGCTGAATGCTTCGCGAAGGAGTTGGTGAGACCAAGGAATTTCTAGGCGCACCCTAGACACCCCTGGGGGGAGGGCTCCAGAAGGAGTGGGTGAGGGCGGAGTCCATGGAAGAGCTTCCGCAAGCTGTGCCTCACTCCGCCTGCAGCTGGCGGAGTCCCAGGGCCAAGGCTGTGCCACGCCGGCCTTTCTGGCTTCAGCGCTGCTCCTCTTGCACTCGCAGCCCTGCTCCTCTTGCACTCGCAGCCCTGCTCCTCTTGCACTCGCAACCCTGCCTGCTGCAGCTCGGGGGGACTTCTCCAAGGCAGCCTCCCAAGGGAGCCACAGGACTGGAAAGGGAAAAGGGGTGGAAGAGACACAGGAAGTGCCGACACTGCAGTGCCTCCGCATCCTTCCACTGCCCCTGCCCCACAGTCCTCTGCAAGCCAGAAGTCCCCACCTTAGACGCAGGACAGCCTCACACAATCACGCGCATGCGCAGTTACAGGTACACGCTTATGGCCACACAGGCGCTGGTGCTTCTTCGCACACACACCCCACGCTGTACCCATCCCGCCAGGCACCCCAGCTAGGGTCCAGCTGTTTCACGGAGGGCTGGGAAAACCCCACATCCTGTGTTTATGCCTCAGTGTTTACTAATCCCACTTGCTGTAAACTCCAAGTCCGGCCCTGACGTGTCAGCAGGGGGGAACCCACACCTCCCAAGCTCACAACCAGCGGCCGGGCCACTGAGGAGCGAGTGGAACCAGAAGCACCAGGTCACCACGGACCAGCTGCTGTGGAGCCCCGCCCACCAGGCCCCAGAAGCAGGGACCCAGGGCCTTCCTCCTCCCTGCAGAGCTGCGGCAGCTCAGAGCAAGGATGCGCTTTCGGGTGTACAGGCGTGGGGAGAGCACACCAGAGCCCTTGTCTCAGGCCAGACTCTGCTTGGCACTGACAGATATCAGGCTTATTCTAGGCTTATTCTGAGAACAGCATCAGGCACAACTATGTCCCCAACCCTGCAGCAGAAGCCAACCTGGGAGACAGAGTGGCAAGGAGCTGCTCAGGGCCCAAGGACACTGGCCGAGCCAACCCCTTGTGCTCCCAGACCTGGGTCCTAGGACAGAGCCCCAGTGCAGTCTCAGAAATCAGGATGATTCTAGTCTTGACAGGAGCAGGCTCCATGACACTCACTTGGGAAGCCTAGGGACCGCTAGGAATCCCGGCCACAACCTCCACATCCTAGTTTCTTCCAAGGTGTCCACAGATGTCCCCAAGAAACAAAACTAAAAGCACTTATCAGAGCTTCACACGCATCACTTGCACCTAGGACAGTCTCCTGGCTGCGCTACCAGGCTCCAAGACATCGTGTGTGGCTGGTGGAGGGGCTGTTTCCCTAGATCATCCCCTCGCCAAGACCTCTCCTTTTGGTCTCTCATCTAGGAGAGAGAACTTGAGGCTAGCAGTGTGAGAGGCCCTGGGCTGCGAGCCAGGCTGGCTAGTAGAGCTGGGGCTGACAAGGTGGGCCCTGCCTAGGTCACCTGCTCATACCTCAGCAGTCTTGCACCCAGACGTGTCCAACTGCAGGGTGACCCAGCTACACAGCGATCCAGGCAGCAGGCGGACAGGACAGAAGCATAGTTGCAACAGAACAGTGCTGTGTGTCAGGCACACACGGCACAAGCACCACCCAGGACTCAGGGAAGCCCCGCCAGCGAGCCCACAAGAGACACGGCATGAGCAGCGGCAGGCCGCCCAGCCCGCCCTGGTGCCGAGCAGAGAGACAAGGCCTCCAGCGCCATTCACCCATGTGTTATCTTTATTCTCAAAGCACCTTAAAATTTGGAGACTTCTTTTGGCAAGTTCAGGATCACAGAGTCAAGCAACCCTTAAGGAGAGTCATTCTGGGAATAAGCAGATGCAGCCGCTGAGTGAGTGAGTGATGAGGAACAGCACTGCCCTCTGTGAGGTGGTGGAGAAGCAG
>NW_004524781.1:149778-157881 GCF_000260255.1 Octodon degus
TCCTCAGCATCTTCTCCTGCCACTGCGAGAACACAGCAGAGCCCCAGTTCTGTCCTGGTATCTGGAGCCAGCCTCTTGCAGCTGAGGGCTTTGGAGGATGAGGCTGTCCTTGTAGCCATCTGCCCTGCCATCTGCTTGGGACACTTGCTCAGACCGGATCCTGAGCTAAGAGAGCGGGCCGCTCACTGCCTTCCTTCCTCCGTCCACACTGTCCCCCTCGGACCTCACAGAAGCCCTCGTAACTTCCTGCTCAGTGACCCTCTCCTTCCTACTGTTTTCCTGGGCTGTCCAGAAAAATGACTAAAGCTCATTCCAGGCAGAGCCAATATCCTTCTGGCTAACATCAGTAGAACTGGAGAAAAGAATATCAGTGAGGGGCCAACAAGATAGCTCAGCAGACTAAGCACCTGCTTAGGCAAGCACAGGGACTGGGGTTCAATCCCTGGCACCCCATGCTGCACCGATCCCACCACCAGGTGCACTGAGCCAGCCACCAAGTCCGGGCATGGTGGCACTTGCCTGTAATTCCAACACTGGGGAGGCTGAAAACAGGAGGGTTACAATGAGTCCGAGCTGCATAGTGAGACCATGTACCAAATGAAGAAGGAGAAGGGAGAAGGGAGAGGAGGAGGAGGAGGAGGGGAAGGAGAAAAAGGAAGAAGAGAAGGAGGAGGAGGAGGAGGAGGGGGAGGAGGAGGAGGAGAGAAGAAGAAAGTGGTGAGGAGGAGAAAACTTGGGACTGAGTCCTATGAGTCCTATGCATGCCAGTTGGGACCCGCCAAGAGGAAGGGGAGGTGGTCCAATGGCCCAGTGGTCACACCAAAGTCTCCTGGGCAATCACTGGAAACCATGGGACAGGACTAGGCAGGGGCCTCCTGGACAGCTATGGTGGCAGCTGGTGGGGAGGAGCGATGCTCACCTGCAGGGATAGCATATCATTCCCTCCCGGAGGAATGGAGCTGAGAGCGAGGAAGGAGTGTCAGAGGGAAGCCTGACCAGGCCCCAGTGACAGGTTTGGAGGATGCCAGGCCTTAGTAGGGCCTCAGCTTCCTCAGCAGCTACCACAGTGGGAGCTCACACAAGGGTGCGAGAGATGCTCCTGGCTCCCCTTGGGCCCTGCCAGCAGCCCCAGCCTTGAGGCAGCGCTGACCAGGAGAGGAGGGGCTGGCCACTGACCCAGGCCCCAAACAGGACACTCAGCACCATCATCTCACAGGGTTGTCTGGCCACAGCACCTAAAATCAGAGGGACACCAGGTCAAGGAGCCTGTAGGCAGCACCCTCAGGTGGGCTGATCACAGCCAGGAGCATGCAGGGAGGCAGGCAGGGCAGCCAGCCTAGGGGATGCCCTGCCTGGGCCCTGGACACCTGCACAGGGATGAAGACCAGGCAGTCCCATCTCTGGTGCTGTGATGGCCACACTGGTACTGCTTTCTGAGGCACAAAAAGAACCTTCTAGAAGCAGTGGGTGGACGATGGCAATTTCATATTCCAAAGGACTCACACCCTGGGGTAGTCCCTGGAAAAGAAGCCCCATTCTAAGGCCCCACGCTGAGCTCCGCCGCCTCACTGGAGCCAGAGGCTAAAACTGCCCCTCTGGATCCCTCTCATGATTTGGGGTTCTGTGAGGGAAATAATAGAGGGCACTTAATTGTAAGAGTTTTTTAATAGTAACCCACAGAATCATATACAAAGAGTGCAGAAAATCTGTCCACACACTAAAGACCAAAGAATCTAGCTGAGGGCCTGGATCCTAATATCCTGTATGAGTCCAGATGAAGACCTAGAACCGGTGACAATGACTTCCACAAGCAACTGGAATCAAAGAGCCCATGACAATGCCTCATGCAGGCCCACTTCAGGGATCTGCGCTGGGAAGGCCCAAAGGTCAGCGGTGGAAGCTGGGAGGTCTATGCTAGCCAGATAAAGGATCTGTGCGAGCAGGCTGAAGGATCTGAGCTGGAGCCAGGAAGTAACACTCAAGGTAAGCACCAGAGCACCCCCGAAAGTACCACTGCCATCCTCAGCAACAGTGAGGTCCCGAGCTCCTCCAGTGATGAGGAAAGCCGAGTTCCCATCAGGAAAGCCCCCTCCAGGAGGCTGAGCAGGGCGCCATCCTCCCCTCTGGAACTAGGAAGCAGTGCTCAGTGAGGACCAGAGCGCCCCCAAAGTGAACTGCAGCTATTCTCATGACAACAAGGTCCCAAGCAGATCTTCCAATAAGAACAGCCAAGCTCCCCAGGAAAGGCAGCATGACAAGGTCACCAAGGAGAATAGCACAAGAGAACCAGCAACTTCCAACAACTCCAACAGCTTCTCCATACAACTTCTCAAGTTCGGGACCTCACTGTCTCTGAGACTGCCTGTGGCACTTTTGTGGGGAGCTCGCATCCTCACCTTGAGCGTCGCCTCCTGGCGCCAGTGCAGAGCGCTCAGCCTGTTAGCGCGGGTCCTCATTTCGCTGACACAGACGTTCTAGCTTCCACTACTGATCGCTGGGCCTTCTCAACACAGATCCATCAAGCGGGCCTGCGTGGGACACTGTCGCGGGCTCTCGGCCTCTAGTTGCCTCGTGCAGTGCATTGTTATGAGCTCTAGGTTTTTAGGTGGACTCATGCAGAACATTATAGTGGGATTCGGGCCTCCAGCTGGAGTCTTTGGTCTTTAGTGTGCGAACAGATTTCCTGTACTCCTTGTATATGATTCTTTGGGTGATTCATTATAAAATAATCTTATAAAATGTGTATCCTGGGCTGGAGACTGCTCAGAGGACTAAGTGCATGCTTAGGCAAGCACATGGACTGGGGTTGGATCCCCAGAATGCACCGGCTCTGTCCTCAAGCGCGCTGAGCCGGGGACCAAGTCTAGGCGTGGTGGCACAAGCTTGTAATCCTAGCACTGGGGAGGCTGAAAACAGGAGGATCACTACAAGTTCAAGCTGCGTAGTGAGACCCTGTACCAAATACATAATTAAAAAAAAAAAAAAAGTGGGTCCTGTATTGCACTGTTCCCTTGCGAAACCCCAAACCAGACAACCCTCAAGAACCCTGACTTTGTCTGACACGTGAGAGGAGGACCCCACAGCAGATGAGTGGAATGACAGCAAGCAGAGGGCTCGGGACACCGCGCCCGCTGGCCACGCACCAGACCCGGGCTCCAAATCCAAGGGCTCTGCCTGGAGCCTGACCTGCACGACCCACTGTGAGACTCTGGGCTGAGCCCCAGGACCCGGGCCTGCCAAGTGGAGGGCACAGACCTAGAAGCCTAGGCCCCTGCCCCACCCCAGGGGAGGAGGTCCCCGGGGGCGTGGCATTGGCGGAAACCTTTCCCAGCCCTGAGCCGGGCCGCTCCAGGCAGCACGGCCGCCCACTCAGTCTGCCGCGCCCTGCCCTGCTGTAAACAGTGATCGCCCTGATCAGAGAGCAGCAAGGGCGTAATCACCAAGATTAAACATGAAGGAAGTGAGAGGGCTCGCCATGACAGGCATAACCTGGACCGGAGACTCGGCGCATCCTGCTCGGGCGGGCCATCTCTTCACTCCCTTCCTCCCTCACCAGCAGGGCCAGCAGCTGCCCAGTGCTGCCACGTGGGGTCTGCGGAAAAGAAGAGGCGGGGTGTCCCCACACCAGGGCAGGGCGGCACAGCGCACGGTCCGCGCCAGAAGAAGCAAGGCACCGGTTAGCCTGCGAACCCCCAGCTCCAGCCCAAGCTACCAGCGGAGGAAGGTGTACAAGGTGCATCTGAACCGCATCTGTGACTAAGCCACAGTCTCCCCCAGGCGTGTCTTCTCATTCACTAGACAAATATTTGTGCTTGGCACTAGGTGAAATGTTGGCGTGGCATTTCAACCAACTGTGCATTTCTTCCTTTCTCTTTTTACTAAATCCATTAAGCAACCAAATCACCAGAATTGCTGGATTAAAGTGCGTAACACAATTAGAGAAAAACGTAAGAAATGCAAAACCCAGCCAGGTTGCTCACGAATGGCGATTATGAATCACTCTTCGGTGATCTCTGCTTTTTGCCAAAAGATCATTTGCCAAAAGAAGAGAATTTTACAGTCCGATTTCTGTCCCACTGTGTGTGCATCTCCTGCTAAGGAGGTAAGTCTCCCACGAGTGGTCTCGGCACCTAAGAATCAGCACCTCCAGCGTGAGGAGAGGTAAAGCCAATTTTCTAGGATGTGGCCCTCTTCAGAGAGTAGGGCTTATCATTTATATTTTAAAGCAAGAGAGATGCATCTACTTTCAAGACTGCAAGACAAGCATCTGCAGAGGCCTCTCCCCATTTGCATACCCACTCTGAAGTGAAGAGAACCTCTATCTGGCCACAGCAGCCCATGCCTGTGATCTGAGCTCTGAGAAGCTAGGGCCATAGGATTGCAGTCTGGACAATTTAGCAGCCTAGAGACCCTGTCTTGAAGTAGAAGAGGACTGGGGATGTAGCTCAGTGTAAAGGCCCTGGGTTCGATTCCTAGTACCACAGGAAGGGAGGAAAGAGGGAAGAAAAAAGGAAGGGAGAAATAGGTGAAGAGAGGGAAAGAGGAAGGGAGGAAGAAAGGGGAAAGAAAAGAAAAAGAAAAAGAAGAATGAGAAAGAGCGCACGAAAGGAGGGCTGGGGCGTAGCCATGCTGAAGAGCAGGAGCACTGGCTCCCAGAGAAGCCACTCACAGCAGCAAACCTGCAGAAGTCAGACTAAGTTGTAGCTGCAGTCCAACACCCATCCAGGGTTCATAGAGAAACCCACCACACTGGGGAGGCCCCCGGGGAGGATGATCCCAGGGCTTCCCTGGGATCCCAGAGGAGGGTTCCAGACACCCAGACTCCGGGATCCCTCAGGCCCAGCCAGGAATCTGGCAGGGAATCCCAGATCCAGGTAGGAGAGTGGCTGGTCAAAGTTGGGCCGTGCCAGAGAGGAGCAGGGCTGTGAGGCCCACAAGCAAACTCTGAGACAGCCCACTGCCCTCACTAGAGAATCCCAAAGCACTCACTCCAAGGAAGCCCCACACTCACACCATGTTCCAGGGAGTAGCTGCTCAGCCCAGAGCAGTCAGGGTCTGTCACAGGGAGCCCAGCAGATCCCATAAGCAAACCAAAGTGAGACAGAGGCACAGAGAGATGCAGGGAACACGCAGAATGGGAAGTTATAAAACGGAGCCAACTAGATATATTGGAAGTTAAGAGATATTCATTGAAATTTTAAAATGTAAATTATACTTGAGACTTTAGAATGAACATACTAGAAGTATGTCTAAGCGAGCTGCAAAGTCAGGCTGCAGGGTTGTTCTGAGAGGCAAAACATCAGTCACCCAAGGGGCCTAGAGCCACATTCACTTTGTCCCCTGCAGAAAAGAGCAAAGAAAGACGCCAGCATCACAGATAAAACTCCTGTCCCTACTGCCTCTAAAATGCTGAGAACGTAAGTACCACTTACCCCTTAACACACTGTGGGGTAAAAAGAGAACATCAGTGACTAAAAACGCCTTGAAGACACAGAAAATATCCAATGTTCAAGAAGATGGAAAAATCAGATTATAATTGCATCTCTAAATACATGAAGAAGCATAGAGTGTGATTCTCAAAGTGCCAAGCTGAAGAAAGGTTACTTTCAATCTAGAACTTTGGGTCCATCTGGCGTGTTATCAGTGAAGGAGAGAAAAAGCAGAAAGGTCTCGCCTAGCTGCTGGGCTCGGGAAGCCAGCGCTAAGTCTCTAACGTGCTGCAATCTCTAACATGAACCAGGCAGCATGTTGCCAAAAAGAGAAACAAATCTACTGAGAAGCAAGGATTGACAGGACATCAGTAAGACTATTGTGTCCTAAATATGTATCATTTTTTAAAATGTTTAAAATAGGTTTCAATAAAAGAAGATGATCTTTAAAAGCAATTTCCTGACTCTGAAATCCCAGAGAGTAAAGTAGAGGAGAGCAAAGGGGGTGAGGAGGCAGGGTTCTGCATCCCTCAGAGGAGAACTTTGGTGCCAATCTCCTCAGAAGCTTGTTTGAAGCTTGTGGGTTATATATTGTTTAATAATACAAAGGTAAGGAAGAATGTATGCAATGTGTTAATTATTGAAACTGTCCTACCAATTTGATTTGAAACTGCCTCATTGCTATTTGCTTCTCAATAAAATTATGAAAAAAAAATAAGACAAAGGTAAAAGCTGAGGAGATAGCTTGGTGGTCTAAGCAAGTGCCTGGTAAACGCAAGGACCTGGGTTCAATCCCCAGTACTGCATGCTGTGCAAGTACCAAACCCCAGGCACGCCATGCCAGCCACCGAAACCAGGCGTGATGGCACGTGCCTGTAATCCCAGCTCTGAAGAGGCTGAGACAGGAGGATGACTATGAGTCGGAGCTGCATAGCAAAACCCTGTACTAAATAAATAAGTAAATTTAAAAATATACAAAGGTAAAAACTGAAAAAGTAGAAATATATTACGTGATTATAAAAACCCAGAAGGGAAAAAGTTTAAAAGAAAAGTTAGAGCGATGGAGGAAGAGAGCAGGAAGAAGAGAAAATAAAGAAAAAAAAAAATAGCAGACAGAAGATATGACACGACAGAAGTACAAATATCGCAGAACTCATAAAAACGATTCAGTGCCAACCGACCAGTTTTAAAATCCTATAAAGAAGAAAGCAGTACAGCTATGTGCTTTTTGTAAGAAATAAACCTAAAACAAAAGAGTTGAAAATAAGGGATGGAAAATATGAAAACAAGGGGAATCAAGGAACCCTGCACTAACATCGGAGAGCAATACTTAAGCTGAAAGCATTAAAAGGACAAAAGGGATGCCAGATTACAAGGAGCGGGCTGAGGGTGGGGAAGGCAGTGGCCGTAGCAGCACCTGGAATAAAAAGGGAGGAATCACTACACATCCTATAGAAATTCACAAGATCATCAATACCTATAATCATCAAGATTATACATCATGACGAAGTGGGATTCATCCGAGGAATGCAGGGTTGGTTCAATATACACAAATCCATAAATGTAATATACCATATCAACAAAGCCAAAGACAAAAATCATGTGATCATCTCAATAAATACAAAAAAAAGCTTTTGACAAAGTCCAACACTCATTCATGATTAAAAAAAGAAAAAATCCTACAGAAAATCAGAATAGATGGTCTTTACCTCAACCTCATAAAAGCCATCTATGAGAAACCAACAGCCAACATCATATCAGATGGACAAAAACTGAGAGCCTTCACTTTAAATCAGGAACAAGACAAGGATGCCCACCATCACCACTCCTACTTAATACAGTTCTGGAAACATTAGCCAGAGCCATTAGACAAGAAAGAAAAATAAAAGGAATTATAATTGGAAAGGAAGAAGTGAAATTATCATTATTTGTTGATGACATGATACTCTACATAGAGGACTCCCAAAACTCCACCAAGAGACTTATAGATTTAATAGCCAAATTCAGTAATGTAATAGGATACAAAGTCAGCACTCAAAAATCAATAGCATTTCTATACACAAACAATGAACACACCAAGAGAGAAATTATGGAAACAATGCCTTTCACAATAACACTCCCAAAAATGAAATATCTAGGAATCAATCTCACAAATGAAGTAAGATATTTATGTAATGAAAATTATAATACTCTGGGAAAAAAAGAGATCAAAGAGAATTTCAGAAAATGGAAAGATAGTCCTTGCTCCTGTATAGGAAGAACCAACACTGAAAATGGCCATACTCTCAAAACTGTTATACAGATTCAACATAATCCTGATTAAAATTCATTAGTATACTTCACAGAGCTAGGAAAAAAAGCATTCCTAAAATTGATCTGGAACCAGAAGAGACCTAGAATAGTAAAAGCAACTAGCAGTTATAACTATGCCTATCACCAATCCTGGGCAACAAAGGAAAGGCAGGAGACATCACAATCCCTGACTTGAAATTATACTACAGGAGATGACCCAGGGCTGCCGGGTCCTGAGTAGACCCAGAGCGCAGGCTAGTGAGTGAGATGACCCAGGGCTGCCAGATCCTGAACAGACTCAGAGCTCAGTACTTTAAGTCTTGCAAGAAAACAAATTCCAACCCAGACTGATATATCCTGCAAAACTCTCTTTCAAATATAA
>NW_004524781.1:158946-164184 GCF_000260255.1 Octodon degus
AATAGTTATTGCCTACTCCTTTCTACTTTGAGAATTCTAATTATATGAATATAAGTTTCTTGCAGTGAACTATTATGACTGATCTGTAAATTCTTTCTTCATTTTTATTTTGGACCATTTTTATTGTTATATTCAGTTATGTTTGTAAATAATTCATTTTCAATTTGCAATCTATTAAAAAATAAAGAAATTATACTACAAAGCTACTGTGGTAAAATCAACAGGGTACTGCCCAAAAAATAGATCTGAGGATCAATGGAACAGATTAGAAGATGCAGACACAATTACAAACACATTCAGACAACTTAGCTTTGACAAAATGGCTAAACACATTCACTGGAAGAAAGATAGCCTCTTTAATAAATGGTGCTGGAAAAACTAGCTTTCTACATGCTGAAGGCTAAAATTAGACCTATGCCAAGCACCATGCACAAAACTACAGTCAAAATGGATCAAAGATTTAAATATTAAAAATGAAATACTAAATCTTCTGGAGGAGGGGCTGGGGATATAGCTCAGTGGCATAAGCATCTACCTGGCAAATGCAAGGTCCTGAGTTCACTCTCCAGTACTGCAAAAAAACAAATCTTCTGGAGGAGAAGGTAAGTAGAAATCTTACAGACATAGGGGTAGGTAAGAGAGTTTATGAACAAAAATCAAACTGTACATGAAATATTTCAAAGAATCAATAATTGGGATCTCATCTTTTTGAAAAGTTTCTGCACATCAAAAGAAATCATCAACAGAGTAAAAAGAAAACCCACAAATTGGGGGAAAAAATATAGCCAACTGACCCTCAACAAAAACTTCTATCTAGAGCATATAAGGAATTTTTTTAAATGAGACCTCCAAAATTCAAAGATCTGATCCAAAAATGGGTATTGGAGATTAATATAAACTTCAAAAATGAAGAAATACAAAAGGCAAATAAATATGTGAAAAATGTTCAGCATCATTGGTAGAGACACAAATTAAAACAATGCTGAGATACCATCTTAGGCTAGAAAGAAAGGCTGTCATTAAGAACTCAACCAATAGCAGATGCTGGAGGAGCTGTGGGGATAAAAGAGCCCTTCTCCGCTGTGGGTGGGAGTGCAGACTGGTGCATGCACTATGGAAATCAGTGTGGAGATTCTTCAAAAAGCTAGGCTTGGGGGTTCCATGCAACCAGCTATTCCCTTCCTAGGTATTTTCCCAAAAGAACTGAAAGCATCACACCAGCAATATATTAGCACCTATGTTTATAGCAGTGCAATTTGTTATCACTAAAGCTTGGAAACAGCCCAAATGCCCAGCAACTGAGGAATCGATTAAAAACATGTGGCATTTTTACACAAGGGACGATTAGCTACAAAAAAAGATAAATACAAGGCTTTTATAAGGAAATAGGTGCAACTAGAGACTGTATTAGTAAGTGAAATAAATCAAACCCTCATATACAAACATTGCATTGTCTCAGTAGTGTGAGAATCTGAAGGAGTAAATAAAATCTGAAAGGTACACTAGATACTGTGAATGGGAAAGAATTTGTTCAATGAGAAGGGAAAGCTGGGATGAAGAAAGAATGAAAGGAAAAAGGAAAAAAGATGTATCTATGTATATATGCAGGATAGTTTGGATAATTATACTGCTGATTTCTGCTGGTCTATTAAAAGAAGCAATTAATGCTTAAATTTTTTTTCTTTGTAATTCTTATAACTTTATTTTTGTTGTTGTTTTGTTCTGGTGTTTTAAACCAATTTTGCATATTTATATCTGGTAACCTAAACTAATTTGCAGATAACATCATTCAATACAGCAACCATTGTTGAATTCCTAGTACTTCATTTAATAAAATCTTGTACCATCTCTAAGGCTTTTCTTTACTATTTTGTATTCTTTAAAAATTAAAAATTAAATAAAGTCACCCATGTGCCAAGGTTGGTGAGGATCTAGAGGCCGGTTCTTCGGCCACTCAGGAACTAAGCTGGCGCTCCTGCATGCAAGCTGCCACCCGCCTCAGGACCCCTGTGCCTGGCAGATGTGCGCCTCACGTCCGCCAGTCGAGCTCTAAGCAGGCGCACGTCCATGCTCATGACGTCGCGGCGCTCACAGCCAGGAACTGCCAGAACCACCCGGGGCTTGGTGACAGCAAAGGCCAGGCCGTGCCTATCAGCAGCAGTGAAGTCTCCAGATGTGCACGGCATAGCCTGAATCTCACAGCCCCGGAATGAGGGAAGGAGCTCCGGCACACATGCGACGTGTGTGTGTCCCATCCGGCCTGCACACAGCTCAAGGCCAGGAGAAGCTCGTCTGTGCAGTTAGTGAGTCAGATCCCTGAGGTGGAGCCGGCAGGCCATGGCCCCAGAGCAGAGGAGCGACCGGCTCCAGGCTGGCCGGGGTTCTTTTTGTTCTCTGGGTGCCGCAGCCACTGTGTTCCCTCTGAAGTCTGGGGTTGTGGGGTTCTCATTCACAGCAAAACCTGGCTTTAAGCTTACGCCACACCATCCCCCCAAAACAGAATTAAGATCTATCTTGGGCAGAGACAAATTCCCTGCGATGAATGTGATCATTACACATGGCAAACGTACTAATGAAAAAATAAGAACCTACTCCATCCACATCCCCTGTCCTTCGTTCATTTTCCACCCCTACTTTTATCCATATGTTAAAAATGCACAGGCCGCCAGGGAGATAGCTCAGCGGCATAAGTGCCTGCCTGGCAAGCGCAAGGTCCTGAGTTCAATCCCAGTATGAAAAAATGCACAGCTCAGGGGCCGGGGAGATGGCTCAGTGGAATAAGTGCTTCCCTGGCAAGCGCAAGGGCATGAGTTCAAACCCCGGTTCCACCAAAGAAAAGACAAAAAAAAAAAAAAATTGCACAGCTCCGTGGGACTTGCGACCTGTCTGAGAGCGTTCCTGTGGAGCAGGCCGGCATAGCTACGCCGTTCACTTAGCACCTTTCATGTCACAGACCTGGATTGTTAGATGAAACATTTAACTAAACTCCAAAATATTGTCATGTTTGGTTATACTCCAGCCTTATCTCTGAGTTTTGCACGGGCAGCGCAGGGGCCTTGTGCTCTTCTGGAAAGCTACAGGGTGCCCTCTTCCTCGGCCGTTATTTTTCAGCACTCAGCAAAGATGGCAAAGGGTTTCAGATGTCAGGGCACAGCCTATTGCCCTCTTGTCGGGCGTTTAATCACTTCCCCAGGGATGTCCCTGTCAAACACAAACATAAACACACCCATTTCAACAGAAAAGAGACATCTCCCGCATCCGTAAGTCCCCTTGATCTGCCATGGGGCTGGAATGAAGGACAGGACCAGAGCGGGTGCCTGCCCTTTCTCAGGCACAGGAGCAGGCTGTCTGTGTGACTGGGCTCCTTTACAAAGGAGAGAGAGACAGGGTCCTGTCCACAGGCAGCAGGGGCTGGTTGGCTGGGGCAACCGGAGCCTGCTAGAGCCAGGGGAGGGCTGCAGCGCCCAGGCCTCCGGCTTCCTGCAGTCCTGAGGGTCTCTGTGGTGCTGGGAGAACTTTTGCACTCTGTGTGCTTTGCCTTTGTGGCAGAGCTATAGCCAATAGCTAGAGGTTGTGCAAAGGGAAGAGATTTTGAACTTGGTTTTAATACCAGAACTAACCATAATTGGAGCAGGTAGTCATGGGGATTTGGAATGCATTTATTGTGCGTCAACAAGCTGTCAGAAGTTTATAAATATAATTATTATGAGTTGATTTGTGGTAAACAAGGAGAAATAAGTGGCCCGGCCCTTCTTTGGCCTCCAGGCATCCCCCAGGAGCTCGGGCCCACCTCTGTTCTGCAGCATGCCTTGCATGCCGGAGCTCCTCTCCTGCAGAGCCCAGGGCTGCCTGCGGTCCTAGACCCGATGAGGCTGGTAAGCACTGGAAGGATCGAGCATTATTTTGTAGAGAAGATTGCAATTCCAAAGCCGTCCTTGTGCTTTCTTTTGCACAAGAGACAAAGTAATCTTAGGCCAGAAGTAGCCCTCTGATTGTGCAGAAGTCAGCCCAGAGGACATCTCCATAGATCTGAGGAGCTCCAGGAAACGAGTCATCTGCGGTGCTAGGGAGGATGCAGGAAGTGGGCTAAGGGAACCTACTGCTCTTCTGACAAAGCTCGTGTCTTCTCGCGCTGCGCTCCCAGATCCAGTGCTCTGGCAGCCTAAGAAAGCTGCGCCGCCAACTGCGCCTCACCCAGCCAGCGTGCCACGTGCACGTCCTGCCACTTTGGAAGGTGGCAGTGGCTATGTGAGCTGTGGAGACAAAGGAGACTGAAGTTTGCTGAGCTGCAGCCTGACCACGTGTGGCCCTTGTTGCCACACCACAGGTGCTACCTGCTCCTCAGCTTCTCCAGGACGGAAACCAGCAACCGCCTATGTCACCGAGTGGGCTTGACACCACTGAGCCAAGGACACCTTCTGACCTTGCGAACTACTCACAGGAAGCAACCCAGAAGGGGAAAGCACTTGCACAACATGCACAAGGTTTGCATGCCCAGCACTGGCAGAAGAGGAAGAGGAGGGGGATGAGAAGGAGCGAGAGAGGAGGAAGAAGAGAAGAGTCTGTGTGTCACCATTTATAGCAGTTTGTGGTGATTGGGGCCACCTTGCTTCGATAATCCAGAAGAAGGCAGAGGATGAGGTGCCTGCTGGCCACAACTGCACACCCCACACTTCTCAGGTCACTGTAGTCAGCTCCTGAGCCACCCACAGGTAGGCAGCTGCACACCCAGCCCTGGGACAGTGTCATGCCTGGGACAGAGCCAGAAGCAGGGGTGACCAGGAGGCTCCCAGGGGATCATCACCAGCTGATCACATTATAGGCTCATTGGAGAGGACACCACTGAGGCCCACTTCATCAGAAAGACTTGGGCACTGGGTGAAGGGTGTGTCCTGCCCCAGCACACAGCAGGAAGAAGGGGTTGGGATGTTTGTCGAGATCACCAGGAAGCCAAGCAGCCCACCTTGGGAGAAGCAAGGAAGACAAGCAGAATTGGTGGCATAGGCCACAGCATGGGTAGGGTGTGTAGGTAGGTTAGGGTCTGTAGGTAGGGTAGAGGCTATAGGTAGGGTAGGGTCTGTAGGAAAGATAGGGTCTGTAGGTAAGGTAGGGTCTGTAGGTAGGGTAGGGTCTGTAGGAAAGGTAGGGTCTGTAGGAAAGATAGGGTCTGTAGGTAAGGTAGGGTCTGTAGGTAAAGTAGGGTCTCTAGGTAGGTAGGTTCTGTAGGAAAGTTAGGGT
>NW_004524781.1:164779-206811 GCF_000260255.1 Octodon degus
GTCTGTAGGTAGGGTAGGGTCTGTAGGAAGGGTAGGGTCTGTAGGTAGGGTAGGGTCTGTAGGTAGGTAGGGTAGAATCTGTAGGTAGGGTAGGGTCTGTAGATAGAGTAGGATCTATAGGTAAGGTATGGTCTGTAGGTAGAGTGGGGTCTGTAGGTAGGGTAGGGTCTGTAGGTAGGGTAGGATCTGTAGGTAGGTAGGGTCTGTAGGAAGGGTAGGGTCTATAGGTAACTAGGTGGAAGCCACAGGCTACACAGAGGTGGACACAAGACCCGCACATGGTCTGTGGCACCAGGAAGGTCCTTGGGATTGTTCTGACATCAGATAAGTAAATCAGCTTGGAACCAAAGAAACAATGGGGCTTCCCTGCAGACCACAGCTGGTGGGTAAAGCAAACCCTCTGTGGTGCCAGGCTGTCCCCGCAGGGATCACAGGAATCAGGCCCCTCAGCATGTTGGTATGAGCGTGGAGGGTTTCAGGCAGGGGTCTGGGCCCCTGTCTATCCTACGTGTCTTCCAGGCTGGGAAATATGCACCCCGCCAAAGCCCTGGGATCCGACGTACCTGTGGACAGTCACCCTAGAGTCAGATACTTTCTTGGCAGCCTCAGGGTGCAAAATTGGGCCACAAATGTTTCCACTAAAGCAAGTGGCACCTCTCAGTTTTGCGTGTGTGTGGCCCACCTCCCTGCGGATGGAGCAGCAGGTACACGCTACTTGGGGCGCAGCAGCTGTCCAGAGAGGCTGGACCTGCAGCATCAGTCCCCCAAACGCCACACCCTCCCCAGAGGGGTCGGGGCCAAATTCCTGACCTGTGAGTCTGAGCCCCCAGGACTCAGGCTCGGCCCAGGGAGTTCAGTGTCCTCGTGGCGCCTTCTCTGGTTTCCCAAGGCCTCCTTCCTGTGCCTCAGGAGGGTGGGGATCGGGTAAGCTGTCTCCAGGGCACCCCATTTGCAGGTGGACGTCTGACCCCATGTGTCCCTGGTGACGGTTCAGTTACCTCTCCTGTAACAGGACCCCATGATTACTGCCATCGAAATCAAACAGGCCACTTTTTCGAGAAGGATCCCAGGTCACAATGAAAACAAATCAAGAGAGACCCGCCTCCTGATAGCCACCCACGGGACACACCACCCTCCATTCGAGTTTCCTGTGGCTTTTGTTCCTGGTAAGAAAGTGGAAACATTGAAACCCAGTCTCTCCCTGGAGACCAGATTTTGTTAACATTTGGGAAAAAGCTGAGCGCTCTCTCATCTGGTCTCCAACGTCAGGAAAGGAGCCGAGGCCCAAAGTCTCTGTGCTGGTGACTCCAGGAGCCCCAGGCACGCGTCTTCTTATGACGGGGCCTGCAGACACTTACGGAACTGACCCCGTGAAGACAGCACTTGGACTCCAAGGACCCTCAGCAGGATGCCACTGTAAACACAGCCCTACAGGTACTCAGGGTCCGTCCCTTCAGTGGAGCTGGGGCTGGAGCAGGGCCTCGGGAGGCCCTGACAGTGGTCAGTGCGACACCAACACCGGTGTCTGTCCTTCTGAAGTCCAGCCAGATTCCACGCATTGCACAGGCCTCTGTCTGTCCCTGTCGCCTCAGCTCCATGATTGTGGTTTTCTGCGTTGCCCAAGGTTAGGGAATGGGAGGCTAGAGGGCCTTAGGGCTCTGCCTTCAAGGTTCATCTCAAAATGAAACAAAATTATAGCCACCTTCAAAACCACGTGCAAGATAGAACAAACCGAACTGTGTAGCTGAAGGGAGGGTTCCTCTCACCTCCACGTTCATTGCACTCTTAATTGTGTTTGGTTTCTGCGCTTTCCTCCTCTGCATCTCTGGAGTAACTAAAATCCTCTTGCTAAAAACAAGAAGACACAGGCCCTAGCCTCTGCGAGGACAGACTGGTGGACGCTGTGGTCGGTCTGGACCATCATCACCTGCGGCTCCAGGGGGTGCCTGTTCCTGTTAGCACTGAGCCAGCCGCATGCCCTACCCCTCATGGGCACTGAAAGACCCAGCTGCCCAGCACTGGCCCCAGCAGGGAGCAGACTCCCCAGGGGCTCCTGCTGGATGCCGTAGTCCTGCGTGCTATTGGAAGAGTGGCGACAAGCACTGGGCAGTGAGGTGGCTGAGACTGTAGACTGTGGACTGAAGAGGGCAGAGAACAAGGGGGTGCAGGGACTGTTGACTCAGGATGTACCTGGGCCTCCTTGTGCTCTGAATGCCTCTAACGATGGGGGCACTGACTGTGCCAGTGTTGCCGCGAAGCTTGACCAGGTCCACACCTGCAGTGCGCTCAGGCTCTGGGCATCTGGGAAGCGCGTGGCAGACGCAGCTCCTGCACGCCCTGGCAGGCGGGCGAGCAGACACGGCCGATGGCACAGGGCTTCTCTGCTCAAGGCAGCGAGGGAGACCCTGAGGCCCAGACTCCAAGCCACAAGGGAAGGAGACTCAAGGGCAGAATGAGGGGACAACTGCCTTCTGCTCCTGCGTGTTCAGGGCCACAGGAAGTGTCCAGTGGGATCCACGTGACTAAATCATTGGCAGGGAGGTGAGAGCAGGACAGATTCCAGCATCGCTGAGTCCACTAGGGCACTGGGCATGAAGGAGGAGATTCCAGGGTGCCCCATGCTGGTGCCTCCCTGTGGAAGACGGGCAGCCTTCCCCTAGGTAAGGCCAAGCGCTCACGTCTCCCAAAGACGCAGCATTTTACACAAGCTCACGTGACTCCTTCAGCTCCACAGGCTACTCACTGAGGTAGGAATATGCAGGAGCGCAAAGGTGTTCCTGCTCCCTCCCCAACGTCCAGGCTGCTCCAGGCAGTGAGGGAGACCCTGCAGGGCCTCTCCTTAGCTCCCTGGAGGAGCTGCAAGGTCATGCAGCTGGAGACTCGCACAGCTAAGTACTTAATAAGCACTGCAGAATGAGTAAGTGCAGTACGGCTGGGGGCAGGGCTCCGCTCCAAGAGCAGTGGGGGGTGGGCCGAGCTCAGGTCAGCCCGGAGGGGCTAAACGGCCTGCCTGCGGAGGTCTGCGCAGCAGCGACAAAGGCATGAGAGAGAGAGATTCAGGCTCCTGTGCAGCCCGGGAGCCTCCAAATGGAGACTGTGTGTGGATCTTTCTGAGGCCCTGAGACAGCCCAGGAGCCAGACCAAAGAGGCAGCCCCACAGCTGCCCAGTGGAATAGCACAGCTCAGGGGACAGAGACTGGGCCAGGTGGGAGACGAGCGGGCGCGTCAGGCCAGCAGCCAGAGGAGGCCAACCACACGGGCCCCTGGGGAGCGAGCTGTCCTGTGCTCAGTTGTGGCCTGCACACCTGGACTTAGCAGCTGACAGAAAGCCAGCACGTGCTCCTAGGCTCCAGCTGCAGCGCTGGCCGTGGAGAGTGAGGCTGGGCCCGGCCAGGGACATCAGACCTGCTTTTCTGGGCAAGGGCGAGGAAGCACGAGGCTGGCGGCCTTGGAGGTGACGCAGGACAGCCCTGCAGGCCCGTGCACTGGCGCTAGTGACTTCCCAGCGTCCTGGGCAGGAGACTGAGGACAGAAGGGGGCAAACAGAAAGGGCAGAGAATAAAGAGGAAGCCAGCGAGTTTTAGATGAACGGAAGGAGAACTCCTTGTTGAGAGAAGCAGCCTGTCCCATGTCACGAATGGCCATGAAACACAGAGGTGGGTCTGTCTGTCGCCTGTGGCCACTGATGACCAGGCCACATATAATGGTCCCTGTTCCTCATTTCTTAGGGTTTCAGAAAAATAGTCTTATGAAACCAGATGTGGTGGTGCACACGAGAAATTCCAGCACTCTGGGAGGCTGAGATGGATGGATTATAGGTTCAAGCCCAACCTGCAACTGTTAGGGTTTCTACCTAGATGTCCCACAGCCTCACGGTCTCACAGGTGGGGCTGGGGAAGGTGACAGGGCCATGGGGCTGAGGCTTAGCAGTGCTACCTGGGACATTGAGAGGCGGGGCCTGCTCAGGGAGCTGGGTCGCTGGGAGCGAGGCCTGGCAGGGAGGCAGGAAGGCGAGGCGAGGCGAGCGCGATGCGGAGGTAGGCGTGTGAAGACGCCAGGCCACACACACCAGGCGTTCCCAAGGCCCCGTAAATGGACTTGCTGCGGGTCCCCACAGCACATGGAGGAGACAGTTGTGATGCCAGGAAGAGCTCAGTCGTGCCCCTTCACAACAGCTGCCCTCAGTCCCCCAGGGTATACTTTTCCTTTTAATTTTTCCTCCTTTGTTTGGCCCAAGTTGACTCTGCAGAGCCAGTTTCTCCCTTATCCTCCACCTTCACTTCTTCAAATAAACTTCAGCACCGTTTTGTTGTTGTTTTTGCTTTTGCTTCTCTTGTTCAGTTCTTTGTTAGACCCAAGGACCTGGAAATCAAGAGGCATGCACCCTAAAGCCTGGACATGTTTAATTAATGAGCCGGTTCGAAGAGGAGCCTCCTGGAACGAGCAGAGTCCATCTCGCTCCTCCTCGCTTGGTCTCTCTGCTTCCACCCCCACAGCATGAGTCCTCTCTCCTATGCCATGCCCCCCCCCCACCGCCTTGGAACCAGCTGGCTAGGCCCGAAACCTCTATGAACAGTGAGGCAAAATAAACCAACCTCTCCTTCTTATGGTTGTGGGGTTAGGCATTGTGTCTTAACAAGGACAAAGAAACTAAGCCAGCAAGTTAGCAAGGTGAAATTCAGGGTGGAGGGAGAGGGAAAGGGAGGGAGGGAAGGAGGGGGGAGGGAGAGAGAGGAGGAGAGAGGGAGAAGGGGAGGGAGGAAGGGAAGGAAGGAGGAGGGAAGGAGGAGGGAGGGAGGAAGGAAGAGAGGGAGGGAGAAGGAGACGGAGGGAGAGGGGGACAGAGGGAGGGAGGGGGAGAGAAGGAGGGAGGGAGGGAGAGAGACAGAGTCAGAGACAGGGACAGAAAGAGAGAGAGGGACAGAGGACTGCTCAGGAACAGAAAGGATGCACAGCAGGAGGGCTTTTAACATTGTGAGAAGACCAAGGCCAGAAGAAGGCCAGTGTCGAGAATACCTGCTGCACTCTTGGACACAGAGCTCAGCACCACCGGGCCCAGACGGAGCTACCCTGAGTCCTGACCCAACAGCTCGGAGGCTGGATCCTGGCCCGCTGCTTCTACAGCCCTGGAAAACCACAGAAGGGTGGGCACTGCTGGCAGCACAGAGGACCCAGGCCCATGTGTGGGCATCTGCCCACCCTCCAGCAAGGACACGAGACCTGTGAGGTAGCTATGAGCCCCTGCTTACAGAAGGGGCTATGAGACACACAGGAAGCTGGAGGCCCCAGGGTCACCAAGCGAAGGGCGTGGGGCCCAGCTGTGTGGGCGAGCAGAGCTGTGGCACTCTGGGACGCACGCATTTTAACTATGTGAAAATGTGTTGTAACCCTATAGTATTCCTCCCTTGCCAGGACAGCCACAGAGTGGCACCTTGGCTTTCTATGGAGGAGGGGCCCATGGCCATTGTGGTCTGGCCTGTGTGGCTGCACTACCCAGCAGCTGGAGCTCCACACTACTGGCCTGTTGGCCACTTTGCAGACCAGCTACTGGGTCACTGGTCTCTGCACCCCACAGCCAGCACGGAGACTGGCAAGGATTCCGGCAAAAAGAGCCCACGTGCCATTAGCCTGAGCCCAGGCCTCCCAGGCAGCCCTCCTGAAAGCGTTTCCACCAGGCTCCTGCCCTGCATCCTGCAATGAACCCCCCTCCACCCGGCCAGAGCAGGCTGCAGCCAGCTTGCAAGCGGACAGGCCGCTACCTGTCAGCCCAGGTCACGAGCAGTCCCCAGGTTGCTGACCGCACCTCCTCCTGGCCCACAGGGACAGGGCTGCCACAAGCCCATGCCCGCCTCCCTTCTGCCCACTGCTTCCCTCTGCCCTGCATTCCTGGTCCTGCCTGCAGCCCCAAATTCCTGCCGTACCGGAGGCAGGATGCACATGACTCAGGAATTCACGCTTGCCACCTGTTCCAGCCTGAGCCTGAGGGCCTGCAGGGACCAGCACAAGTCCCCCTGCTCACTCACCAGGTAGGTGGCACACAGGTTGTGACTCAGGCCCTGGGCTACGGCCCTTTGATTTCTAGACCCAGGAGTGCAGTGACGCCCTACTCTGAAATCTAACGAGAAAGAATTCATTGCTTACAGGCCCCTGTCCAAGACGGGGGCACAGAGACTTGGTGGGACATAGCTGTCCCTTGGCCAAGCCCAGGTCTGGAGTGTGTCGCCAAGTGTATGCCCCCAGACTCAACTCTGGGGCCGCCAGATGGGCTTGAGAAGTGCCATGACTTCACAGGAATGTTGTCATTTGGGAAGGGCTCAAGATGACATGAAACAACCCAGCTACGCAAGAGGACAAGCTCCAAAATCAACACGTTCAGAGGGCACGACTGCCAGAGCCGGGAGTCACCCAAGCTGCCCCAGCACAGGTCCCGCCCAGCCCCGGGGCTCCCTGAGTTTCCCCCACATGTAGGAGCCCCACAGAGCTCAGCCAGCCCAGTCCTCCTGCCACATGCCGCCTGGGGACCCTCATCCACCCACCTTGTGTGGACCGGGCAGCCAGCCTCCTGGCTGGGACTCCTGAGATATTCATGCACAGTTTTTAAGCTCATGACAATGCAGACTTACGGATGTAGGCTTTTGTCCTATTTTCACAAACAGAGTCACCTAAATCATGCTCTTGACACCAGACGCTGTTTACCAGAGTCACCCTGCCCCAAGACACAGGACCTTGGTGGCAGCGGCCACTGTGGTCAGTCGCTAGAAATGCAGGCTTTGGAACCAAAAGGGACCTGGGCAGCCACATGCATGGGTGTGAGCGTCACCTCTGTGGTGAGAAGTGCAGCTCAGCTCCTCTCCCCATGCACCTGCTGAGCACCTGAAGGGGTCCCTCCACCAGCAGCCACGCTCGCCAGGCGGGGTGTCCACCCTGTCCTTGCCTGCCCACAGCACTGAGCGCCTGGCCCCGGGAGGATCTTACATTCAGAATCTCATGTGTTTCGTAACATTTCCTTCTGAATCCTAAACAAGCTTGTACTCGCCGAGTGGAAATGTCCTGCCAGGCCATCACTATACCTGGCAGCCGCAGAGCTCTTGAAATGCCACCAAGAGCTGTGAGAAGGGACGTGCGCAGTCGGCTACCTTGTGTTCCTTGCCGGGGAAGGAGCTGCTCCGCTGTGGCACTGCAGCTGGGGCCAGTGCCCTGGGAACCGAACCGGCAGAAGTCCCCTTTGCCAAATTCTTGGAGCCGGGTGTGCTACGTCGAGTAACAGGTTCTGAGATAGCCCGAGGTGCAGCTCTAGGCCTTTCCTGACAGCTGCTAAGCCACAGTGTGCTCCATGCCTAAAGCCTCCGTATGTCCCATGTTTCCATGTAATAGTGTACAGCTCAAATTTGTTTGCTTCTTTTCCTCTTGTACTGGGTGTTGACCCCAGGGCTTTTGCACAGAGCTAAAGCCCTTTTTTATGTTTTATTTGGAGACAGGGTCCCATTAACTCACTAAGTTCCGTGGGTGGGGATCAAATTTGCAATCCTGCTGGCTCAGCCTCTCAGAGTGACAATTACGTTTCCAAGTAGAGCCCAAAGAGGGGCTTTACTTTCTTTCAGTTTACAAGCAACGCCTTTTCCAAGCAAGCAGCAGTGGAAGGCTGCATTGCATGCTAGTTGTCTCCAGATGGGCTTGAGAAGTGCTATGAAGAAGTCCACAGCATCCTGCCCGCTGCTTCCTGCCCACGTTTGACCCTAATTGGGGGTCACCAACATGCTGACCAGCCCACGGCCTCCCCGAGCATGGGATAAAAGGCCAACGCCCTGCAGCAACGCCTCAGCTGGGCAAACCCAGACCCTTGGTCACTCTCTGACAAGCCCAAATAAGTCCCTTTTTTTGTCCTGCAGCAAGCAGATTTTTACAGCATAAAGCATTTTTTTTAAGAGCCATAATGGGAAGAGCTGGGAAAGGCATTTGGGTTTTCAAGGAAGGCACAGGGACAAAGGCGAGAAAGCTCCTCCCTCTTCCGGAAGTTCACCTTCGTTCACCTTCATTCGCGGGTAGTAATAGCAGGTCAAGGAGAGAAGAGAGGGCGCCAGCAGGCCCTCCTGCATCCCGCTGGCGCAGCCAGCAGGGGAGGATGCAAAGGCAGCAAGTTCCGGAAGCGGCCGGGCTCCCCGATGAGCATCACCCACTAATTGTCTCTTTGTCAATCACAGCTCCCCTCTGCGGGCAGCTCCCACCGCAGGTCAGCACCTGCTGGGACTCTGGGCCCAGTTACTCCCTGGGTGAAGGTGCAAGGGTTGGCCTGAGCACGTGGGCCAGGAGCCTGCCTGGACAGCTGGCATCCCCACAGGTCCGTTGTCGCCTCGCTCCCCACAGGGTGCTAGCTGGCACGCCATCCCAAAGGGTGAGGAGATGCCAGCTCAGGCAGTTTCCAGGGCGGGACACAACAATGCCTGGTGCTGGCTTGCAGGGCATGCGGCCATCTGGGCATCGGGCGACCGCTGCCAGCTCATTTTGAGAGCACTGGCGCCAGTGGCAAGGGCTCTGAGGAGGGTCTGGCTAAAGTTCACATCTACTCTGATGTTGGACAGCGAGAAAAATGAATAGGACTGTGGGAAAACGTGCACATACGCACATGCGTGCGTGTACATGTGCGTGCCTTGCATGTGTGTGCGTGCCTTGCATGCATGCATGCGTGCATCTAACACAGCAGTGGCTAAGGAGCCAGGTGCCAGGGCAGTGGGAAAGTGAGAGCAGATGGCCGCAGTGATTTCGGAATAACAGGCAGCAAATCACAGAAGAGCAGGAAGGCAAGTGCTGCCAACGCGTGAAGATAAGAAAATTATTATGCAAAGAAGAAAGAGAAAAGACATGAGGCCCAAGGAATGGTCACCCAAAAAACAAACTTAAAAAGTGGACAAATGCAAAGAGAAGCTGGACTCCCTGCAGCGTGGCCCTCTGTCCCACGATCCGACAGGATGCCTCTGAGCTTGTTTCCCACCTGCTGGAGCCACCGCAAAGCCCAGGCCAGCTGCGGCGCATGGACTCACAAACTTTCACACCACTGCTCCCTGGGAGATTCCGCTTTTGTTTCTAACACAGAGCTAACAAGGAGCTAAGAAGAGTCAAGCAGAGGAGAGACCGCTCACTTTTCCTAAAATGCCCACACCAGGGTACAGGCGACCCAAAGGCTGCTTGGCCATATTGAGAGAACACATGACTCAAGGCTGACCAACCCCTCCAAACCTGAGGTTCCTTTGCCCTCAGGAGCCCCCGAGAGGGTGATCCCGGTGTCCCCACCTTGCTAAACACACTGAAGCCACAACCACCAAAACTAGAACTTGTTCTAGAGTGCCACCAACATAGGAAGAACACAGCTCTCCACGGTGCAGAAGAAATCATGAACTGAATCCCCTGCCCCCTGGAGAGTGCACCCGTCCCAAGGACAGGAGCAGAGTTCATGGTACATGCTCATGGCCACGTATTTTCGGAGCCAATTAAGAAGCAAAAACTCCCTCATCAAGCCCCACTAAAAGGGGAAGCCAGGATGGAGACTGCAGATGCAAGAGCTGGGAAGGAGTCCACCCCTGGAGGAGCAACTAACCTTTCAGCGAGGGCTGGAAGGCACCTTTTGTTCCTTAGTTATGGCCCTTTACGTCCCTGGTGTATTAGTCAGTTTTCCATCACTGTGACAAAGTCACCAAGAAAATCAACTAAAAGGTGGGAAGGTTTGCTCCAGCTTCCGGGCTCCGTCGTGCTGGGCCTCTGCTGGGCAGAGCATCACAGCAGAAAGGCCAGCACGTCTGGAACACGGACAGGAGAGAGGCAGGGGTTGGATCCCAGGGGCCTCTCTGAGGGCTCCCATCCTCTCAAAGGGTAAAGGCTGTCACCTCTCAGTGGTGTCACAGGCTGGGACCAAGCCCCAAGCCTTCAACACACAGCCTGTGGGGAGCGCTGCAGACCACAGCAGCTGGGGTGCGAGTCCTGGTGCTCCAAGCTGGTCCTCCAAGCTGCCAGCGGCTCTCTCGATCCAAAGACTGCTCAGCAGAACCCTAGTTGGGTGCAGTGCACTTGGCAGGTTCATTCTCGTGCCCCACGTGCACTCGCTGTCTCGTCTAGGCAGCTGGGTGCCAAGGGCGGCCACTTGTACTTCCGATGCTTCTCAGCTTGAGTGCCACAAGTGTCGTCTTCGTAACCAGAAATCACAAATGCAGAGCGACACAGAAGGAGCCATGAGGAAGTGGCTGAGGGCTGAATTCACAGTAATGATTTCCATTCAGGAGCCAAATACCTGATGCAACACAGACCCCTCTGGCCCCTTCCACACTTGGCGCTAGAAATGCTCAGAGCCTGCAGGCCAGCAGCGCTGGCCTAGAGAACTTGGCTATGAGCAGCAGCCCAACCTGACAAAAAGATTCCCTCATCATCCCCAGGCCGGGTCATGGGCAGGGGGCCTCCTGGGGTCTTCCCATGAACACCTTCCCCAGGCAGCTTACTCCTTAGCTCTGTGAAAACGTGAGTGGTCTTGGGAGTGTGGCACGCAGAAGCACAGGCGTCTGCGACAGGTCACCTGGCCTGGCGCTGTGGGGTGGCTGACTCCTGACAGAAGTCACCATTCCGCATGCTGCAGGCACAGCCTGAGCTCCTCAGCTGGCGGCTCCGTGCAGGCTGCTGCCTGAGTGTGCGCGTGTGACCACAGCCGGATCCCAGAGAGCAGGCGGTGCCGGCCGAGGTCTGTGTCTCAACCCCAGATGCTCTCGTGCCTGCTGTGTGGGCCCTGGAGGCTGCAGGAGGCTCAGGAACTCGGCCGGCCGCACTTTGCGTGGGGGTGAAGCACGCTGTGCGGGCAGCTGGCTAGATCCTGCTTCCTCAGAGCCTTCGCGGTTCACGCACCGGCCACCCTAGTGGGATGCGCTGGCCTGGGCAGGGCTCAGGACCTGCTGGGGGCCGCACAGCTCCTCACGTCTGTAAACCAGGTAGAGGAAAAACCAACATGTTTAACAGAAGGAAGAGTGCGTGTCTGAAATAAACTGTGTCCAGGTTGCCGTGGTGCACAACGAGATTTCACAGTGGGGCTGAGAGAACCGAGCTGCACCGTAAGTACTCCCATGAGGAGAGACAAAGTTCAACCCACCTCAAGGGCCCGGGCCACTCCAGGGTGGGAGGTCCAAGCGTGGTACACTGCAGCCTTGCAACTTCTGGATCACAGCAGGGCGCTGAGCTGGACGGTGTGGTTACGTGTGTACCCGTGTTCTTCACCCAAGCTGCAGGCCGCCAGCCGCCCCAGATCCGGCTCAGGGCGAGACTGGTGGCCTTCTCATCTGAAACCACCACTGACACTCACACCACTGCCGCACCCAGGGGCACTGCCCAGAGTGCTGGACGCTCGGTGCTCCTGGCCTGGCCATGGCTCGGGATCCACATGAAACCTCCTGATGTTTGAAGGCAGAGATGATGCCTGAAGAGGAGGTGGAGAAAAACAGGGTTTACTTTCTGTTGGCAAGAAGCTCCCTAAGGGTCCGTGTAGAAAGTCACGTGATTAGAAGCCTGGCCCCCTCAGGACCTCCCATCAGCCTACTCGGCCTCCCTACTTACCCGTACTCACTGGCTCTCACTTCTTTCCTCTCATACTGAGGCCAAACATCCGGCCTCCACCTGTGCCCTGCTTACAATTTCAATCTAAAATATTCCCTAAAGGCCCATGTGTTCAGAAGTTGGAAACCCTAGATGAGGTCCCAAGGCTCGAACTTTATCAGGCCTTGGAGCCAGCTGCCTGTGGCCTGAACCTTCCCTCCTCTAAGCTGGCTTTCTCGGTATTTTGTCATAGTATAACAAAGCTAAGTAATATACCGCGCTTTACTCAGGAAAAAGGAACAGAGTTTGAATTCCCTTGGCCCCTAAGCTGTTTGCTGGTACTTCTGCCAAGGAAAAGCTCTTTAGGAAATACAAGTAAGAGATGGTCAGTGCCCCTTACTAACCCATGACCCTCCCTCCACTCCTGAAGGAAAATGTCTGATTCTTCTGGAAACAGTGCTCTGAGACACCAGCACAAGGCTCCATCTACCCGGCTCCCTGACCCACAGCAACTGTGGTCACCAGAGCCCTGTGTCACTGTCCAGTCACAGGCAGTGATCAGCAAGACCACGCCAGCCCCTCGGCCCCCCCCAGCCACCCAGAATACTGCGTCTACTTCCAAGACTGTTCTGTGTGCCTGATACCTGAAGTCTGGTGACTTCCAGACTCACTAACTCACCTTCCTTGGCGGCTCTGAAACACCTGAGCTTGCTATGGGGCCAGGAGTGGTAGAGACATGGACCAGAGAAGGCCTAGACTCAGGCAATGACCACAGAAGAGTGGCCATGTGGCTAACCACCACCACAACAGCATCCTTGACTCTTCGGGATCCAGTATAGCAGCTGATGTCGCAGCCAATGTAGGGTTACCAGTCAATTTAGCCAAGCAGCCCCTCAGCCCCCCTGAGCAGAAAGCCAGGTGAACAGGTGAGGGGTGTGTTCTCCTGGGTGTGAGCCCAGAGCCTGTGGACAGGGTCAATCACTCCTCAGCCTGTGCATAGTCTCCTTTCCCACTGTCCCCATGTAATGGTGGGAATAAGGTGGTGCCCCTGGGACCACAGTTTGTGCCACTTTCAAAAATGTCCGTCATGCAAAATAGCTGTCATCATCCAACTGGCTGTAGTCATTTCTTTAGCATTTGACCCAGATTCACACACCTCACACTGCAATCTGAGTCAGCGTGTGCATTCTGCCATCCTCTTGTGTGCATCAGGCCAACCATACTCCCTTGGTACTGCCTTGCGGTCTGTCATCCCTGACCCGAGATTTCCATCCATGCTCATGGAAGCACGTGCTCCCCATCGTGGGGCTGGGCCAAGAGCTGCCTCAGGGCCTCTCTGGCTGGCTGCTCACTGCAGCCTCCTCCTCAGATCTGTGGGCTCAGTGCAGCCTCTCCACAGGCAACAGGAGGATGTTGGCAAGGGGATGACTGGCCTTTGGAGGGCAGACAGGAAAGGTCTTCAGATGTCTGTGACATTCATGGAGCTGACCTAACCTGGAGAGAAGACGAGCCCGGGTTCAGAGATGGCCAGGCCCAGCTGGGCAGCAACAGACTGTCCCCCCAGACCTCGGTGCTCCGTGTGCAGAGGGGGCTCCTCTGCCCGAAGAAAAAGGCTGTTCTGTGTACCTGCAGTGAACATACTGCCTGTGGATTACAAAGGTCCATCTTATAGCCTGCTCAAAGATGGTTAAAGTAGTTTTGTTTGTGGTTCCAAAAATAAAAGGCATGGAGGCAACATTCCCGTGGAGGGTGTCAAATACGGGAAACAGCGCAGGGCTCCACAAGGACACGGCAGACCCTAACAGTGAAAGGTCAAAGATCTACGCTCACTGACCGTTTGGATTTTCTGTGGACGTTCTTTGGCCTAAGACGGGACACTTCACTCTCATATTTACCATCCCGTGCTGAAGTAGAAGCTTTACAGAAACTCCTGTGAGTCCCAGTGGTTGGCTTTGCAGAAACCCCATGTCCGCCCCAACCTGCCTGATCACACGCACCACCCCCTCACACGCCGTGGGGATCGGCCCTAAGAAACCGAGAAAATGAAGTGGAACTGCCGAGCAGCTCACTGTCGCCCAGATGGACTCCAGGGTCACATGAAAGCAGGTCCTTTGCCATGGGCAAGAGCTCCGTGCCTTGCAGACAGCCCAGGAGCCAGCGTCTCCACACACACAAGCACCAGCCTGACTGCCCAAGGAGACGCTCGCTGTGGGATCTGTTTCTGCAAATCAAACTGGCCTCTTAATCACACTCAGGCTCAAGTCAGGGCCCTGCAGAAGTGCCTGTCTCGGAACATCGGGCTTTGCTGCTCTCTGACACAGAAGACTGGGGACCTTTCTGCAGGGGCTTGTAGAGGCCTAGGCTGGTGTTTGTCACAGCCATCTCCACCCACCCTGCTGCTGTCCTCTGTCCTTAACATCCCATCATCCTAACCCCCATCCCGCCCTACCCCCCATCTTCCTGAGTAATGGTGACTACTCTAGCAGCTCTCTTGACCCCTTGACTATTGCACGGGACCTTTGGTTTCTATGTTGTGTCTCTCAAGGATGTTCTGGTTCTGACAGTGGTTTTTTTGTTTATTTGGTTTTTGGTCCTCAGTTTGGGAATCAAACTGAGGACCCTGTGCACTGCCAGGCAGGCCCTTATGTCGCTGAACTATTTCACCAGCCCCCCAACTGTGGTTTTAAACACTACAAAGCTAGTCAAAGACACTGCACACAGAATGCAGTTCAACTGATGTTTTAACAAAATCAGTTGAACTTCCAGCAAATGTTGATTGTCAGATTCCACACTGTTATTTTCAGATCTTTACTAGCAAATTCAGTAGAGTGATAGATTTTAAAATCTGTAAAAGATTGATATGCTGGGATTCCATTTGTAGCATATGACAATGCTTTTAAAAAAATTAACCACTCGATGAAACAGTAAAAAAGCCTTGTGGAAATAAAAATGTATATTTGAAAGCAAACAGAGAACACCAGGAAAAGTTAAAGTGTTGTCCATCAAAAGTCATCCAAGCTTTTCTTGTCATTTTCCTTATATCTCTTTTCTGTTCTGTTACACACACACACACACACACACACACACACACACACACACACACGAACACAGTGCCAATTAGATGGATTTAAAATCCAACCTAGGCATCTTTTTAGTCAAAGGGGACCATTTCAGTTTGAGAGCAGCAGATTGAAAGCAGGGCCTTCCCTGCTGTGCACCGATCAGCTATTGATTAGGGGGAGGGGGGGCGTCAAGCTAGGTCATCAATGCCAAAGAATAGAGGTTCAGCCCGGAGGGAATGAGCTGAGCACGTTTGTTATAGGAGAAGTAAGGCCAGTCTTTTGTGGAGAACCAAAGGCCCTGGACTCTCTCGAGGGAAAGAAATGTTAATTGAAAAATTCCTTAAATAGGTGAAGGCTGTGAAGTCTGCCTGACATGAAAGGTATGAAATCCCCATCAGGGCCCCCAGAGAAAGGGCTCTGCGTCTAAGTGGGAGTTTCCCCTAATGGTGCTGATTAATTTCCTATTCACAGAGACAGGGGTTGGTGGGAGCAGGTCATTGGCATCTGGGTCCATGTGCACAGGGAGGTCACAGTTAACCAGCTCCTGGACAGGGAAAATTGAGACAAAGAGGCGTCCTCCTGGAGCCGACCAGCAGAGCCTGCGGGTGTGCGGAAGGAAACCGCACAGGCCTTTCTGTTTCCGGAGCGGACAAACTCTGAAAACTGGCTTGCTATCAAGCAGGGTCATCCACTGATCCTAAAACCACATCCGGGGAGCGTCTCGCACCCCAGTGATCCCCTCCCCAGTCAGCAGAGAGCCCTCAGCTTCTACATAAAACCAGTGAAGTGCTTGATCAGAAGGCAGCACAAGGCCTAATGACAGGGACAACCGTGACAGAGGAGAAGAAAGGGGAGATGCAGTTGAGAGGCTCTTTCTTCGGAAACCTGAGCTCAGATCCTGCCTGGAGCCGCAGCGCTCTGTGCAGCCTGGGAGGACATGGGTACCGGGCCTGGGAGGACACGGGTGTGGAGCCTGGGAGGACACGGGTGCGGAGCCTGGGAGGACACAGGTGCGGAGCCTGGGAGGACACAGGTGCAGGGCCTGGGAGGACATGGGGTGCAGAGCCTGCACATCGCCCCTTCCGCGCTCCACGCCAGCCAGGGTGGGATGCACGCATTAGTGGGGAGGGCCAGTCTGGAGCTGCTGTTTCTCACCATGAACCTCTTGGCCCTCCTTCCAACCTCTGGACTTCAGTGAAGGATGCCCAGCTCCCATCAGCTGGCCTGGTCACAGCACGTGGGCCAGTAGAACAGGACAGCCATGACATGAAGCAGCTCATGACAGCCCTGAAGGAGCCTCCCCATCTTCACAGAAAGAGTCCGTGCCTCAGGGAAGGCCGCAGCACGCTAATTCAGCACAGCTGGTGACTGCTGTTGCCTATTTGAAAGGCAAAACAGAACAGATTCAGCTGTCCACTATCCCACCTGTGGGAGATATGACACACAGGCACCACCTGAGAACACAATGCGGCAGGTCGTGCTGGCTTCGTGGATGATCCTACCACTGAGAGAAACACAGTGACCAAGAAGATTGTGGGCTGCAGCGGTGTGCAGGAAGTCCCCTGGAGACAGCCCGTTGTTATTACTGGCTCTAAGGCCATAAGGGGGCTCCAGAACCATGGTCACAGGGGAATCCCAAGCAAGCAGTAAACATACATTCTATATTTCATCTTCACAGGCCACCAAAAATGTAAACATGTTCTACCAAGTTGCTGAAAACGTGAAGCCATCTACACATACTGAGTGTTGGTCCGGAGTGGGGACACGATCTCAGCGCTGGTCAGTCACACAGCCATTCACGTTTTAGAAGACAGTATGCATATAACCGAGAATGTTGAGGGCTGGGGTGTGACTGAGTGGTGGCGTGCTGGCTTGTCACATAGGAAGCCCTAGGCTCGACCCCCAGCACCGCCAAAGGATGAAAGAAGGCCTCAGAAAGCTCTTCTTGTTGTGTGTTTTAAGTGGTGAACCTGCTTCCCAAAACCCTCCTCACAGCACAGCCCTACTGCTTCTATCTTTCTTTTTTGCACCATCTGTGAGTTCCCTTCTCCCAACCTTTCCACATGGCAGTTCTGCTTTGCACAGTAACTACAGTGGAGCCACACTCATGTTTTCTTGCCGTCATATCCCTGCTCTTTTTCCATTCCTGGAAAGTTAATTGAATGAAACTCACTTGACTCCAGGAAAAAAAAAAATTTCAAAACAAGTTCTCCCCTGCATTGTCTGTGGAAGTGCTGTGTCACTTCAAGTAGTCAACTAAATATTAAAAAGGGAAAAGATGTTGGGTAGCAGAACACACCACCCAGAGGCACATTGTAACGACCAGACAATGCTTGGAAGACAGAGAAACACACACCCGCAAGCAAAAGTGGTAGCAGATATGTGATCGTCCAGCCCTCTACAACAGCAACAGTGTTACTCCCAGGCAAAAGCAAAAAGGCCCAATCGGGAAGACCAGCACAGAGGAGACTAAAATGCTTTCCTTCTCACTGATCTCTGCTTGTGGGCTTTCCAGCGTGAGCAGGTTTTAATTCGAGCCAACAGCGAGTTTTGTTTGTGAGTACAAAAATCATGCCTAGGTTTCCTTCCACTTCTAGGAGAGAAACTCTTTTCTTCAGGACTTTGCGCTCTCCAGGCAGGCCCTTGTGCCACTGAGCTATATTCCCAGCCAGAAACTTTTTCTTTAAGGTCAAAGAGCTTAAGCCCCTCAGAGCTGCTCCTGCTGCCCTGCGGAGGGGGCACAGAGCTGGGTCTGCGCCCAGCAAGGCGGCTCCAGAGCCTGCAGTGCTGCAGAGCCACACAGTGGAGGAAGGGGGCAGAGCCAGTGCACACCATGAGACGTGGACACTGTAGAAGCCCCCACGGGGGCCACTTGTGAGGAGACCTTCCACTTGTCCCTGAGACACTGCTGTGTGGTCACAAAGTCGTCACTCAAGGGCATGCGGGGCTCGCGCACACATACCTGCAAGTGCAGCTCAGCACTTCAAGCGAGCCCACATGTGTGCGAAGACACACACACCAGACATGTCAATGCATTGACCCATTCACACTTCCAGGCACAGTCAGACACAGCGCAACACACCCAGACACACACAGCTGTGTCGGACGGTAGCCTTCTCCAGTGTCCACAGTCCTCCCTGCAGGCCCTGATTCTTTCCATGAAGTAAGAGCGTCTCTTAATAAGAAAGTCTGCTACGTTGAGTTCCCACTCTCTAAAGGTCATGAGTAATTAGGCCCTATTCTCTGTCCACTGACCTTGCTGTCAGGAACGTGGGCAACATACAGGAATTTCCTTCTGACATATATGTTGACATAAACATTCTCAGCTGATGCCCCTTACTAAGGCCGGAAGTTAGAAGGGAAAAGCGTCTCTGAGCTTATATTAAAAGGAGTGAATGTTTGTCACCCGATGAAAACAATTGAGTCCACGCAACAGAATGATGGATAATGTATCCAACCAAACATGCAAGCCTTTCAGAATTTCACACTTGGCAGTAGTTGACATCAATTATTTAAACACAAATTGAATTAACAAAATATTCAACATATGTTCTCTTTAAACACTGCTAACATAAGAGGAGACATCTAAAAGCCGAGGTGCCTGGCCTGTGTGGGGAGAGCAGGCCGCGGGCGGGGTCTCACAGGAAGGGCCACGGCGGCGAGACACAGAAGGCAGCTAGCTTCACACAGCACTGGAGGCCCGAACTCTCAGCCCCCAGAGGAAGGAATGATTAATGCCGCCACCAAATGTGTGCCTACACCTAGCCCTGACCTCATCAAACCCTGCTGCCACCATCTGCTGTTTTTAATTCCTCTGCAATATTTGTATTTGCTGCCTCACTGCAACAAAGGGTAGGGGCTGCATGCGCTCTGGCTGGCTGGTCGGCCCAGCCAGAAGGCATCTGTTGCTCACGGTCCAGCAGCATCTGCTACTATTTCTCACTTTCCCCAGCATGCTGTGAGATACGGTTTCTCCCAAAGGTGGCCCGTCCGCACGCACATCAATCCCGTCATTGTCCGCCGCCTGTTCCCACGGTGCTGCTCGTGGCTGTGCTGCCCAGCTTTGGTGGCTGGCTGGCTGTAACCCAAGATACTGTGTGATCCAGTTATGCCATTAGGCTTTTCCCCACGTATCAGGACACTCGACCGAGCTCCCGGGAGAGGCAAGCCCAGAGAGGCTGTCTGCTGGGCCAGGTGCCACCCGCCCCCGGGATGCACGGGTCCTCAGGACTGCTGGAAGCACAGCGTCCCACGAGGGCTGTCCTCAACAGAATTTACTTCCAGAGAAGTAGAAATGGGTTCCTCAGGGCCAGTCCTCCTTTCTGGCTTTTCTTGTATTTTAATGTGAAACATTATAAAAGGATGTGCTGGTTTTCTCCAGATTCTTGACCAAGCTGCCAAGCACCATCATAAATGCATGTGCATGCCATTACTCACTGCCTGATCTCTGCGCGCTCTGCCAACAGGGTGCCGCCTGGCCGGTAAAGATGCCGGCAGCAGCCAAGCTACCGCCGTTCCTGTCGGCCCACGCATCCAGGAGCTTCTGGAGGGATCCCGAGCGCACATCTGCCCTTCCTCCCTGAAGCTGCTTCTCACTACAGTGCTAGCCTCACCTCTGCGGGGACAGGAGGACTGCGGAGGGAGAGGAAAGGGCAGGGGTCAGCTGCAGGGAGCCTCGGAAATGTCACCTAATAACTCACAGGGGCAAATGCCCCAGACAAACGGCCAGGCGTGAGGATGGTCCCTGGCTGCGCTCCAGGTCCCGGCGCCCCCTTGCTCCAAGGAGGGTCTGAGCCCCAAAGCCCTGAGCTCCACCTCTGCAGGGCAGCACATGGGTGACATAAGAGTGAGGTTGTGGCTACCCAGATGTTCCTATCACACAGAGTGACAAACGTGGTCCCAGCACTTGCCAGCCATGGCAGCCAGCAGCACCCTGCCTAGCCCAAGCTCCCCTCCAAGACTCTGTAACCCAAGACAAGGACAAAAAATAGATTCCTGGAAGGCAGAGGTGGCACCATGGTGAAACTGCCCGTGCAGAGCTTGTCCCCGCCAAAGCAGTGAGCATCACAGCTCTCTTAGGGAAGCATGAGCACAGAAATGAGCTCCAGGCCGAGGCCGGGGAGGCTCCTGGCCTGCTGAAGAGCAGCAGGCCGCCGTGCTGGCGGAAGAGTCATAGTTCCTACCCACAGGCACCTCTGCAAAGCCCGGGACCATGCACCGAAAGCACATAGCCGCCACGGCCTCCTGCGGGAATGGGAGGTTCTTCTCAGGCTGCACTGTGGCTCCTTCCTGTGGGCTGTGGCAGGCAAGCTATGCTTCTGAGTAGCCTGCTGGGAAACCAGGCCACGTGGCCGCCCCCTACGTGGCACTGCTAACAGTGTACCCTGTCTGGGGGTCAGACATGACTGCACCGGAAGCACACAGTGGTGGCAGTGGACTCATACCTCCCTCGTGCCCCCAGTTCGGAGCCCTGGGGAAGACAGGCGCTGGTCCCTGGCGCTCAGGCCCCTCAACGTCCCACGAGGATCCACTCCACACTTGTAAAACTACATGCCTGGCAAACAAAGTGCAGCTTTCAGAACAGATCTGAGCCGCAGAAAAAGACAATGGTCAGGGGAGCTGGCCCGTCCAATTGCTGGAGCCTGGACAGGAGTGCTGCCCCATCAGCTCTTGGGAATCATTATTTGTAGGAACCCAGGGCAGCAGAGCCAGAAAGATTCCTACTCTGGAGCCCGCAGTCTCTGCCTGCCCGCCACCTCGCAGCTCCAGCACTCAGGCGGCTGCTTGTACAGAGTTCTGGAGGCCACTGTCACTCCTGTCAGAGCCTCACTCACGCCTGCGGGCACCACTCCACCAGCCAGGGGACCTGCACCCCGGCTCCCAGGGGCCTTTCCTCAGCCAGCACTGCAGCCCCGGGGCAAACAACGTCTCGGACAGACGTGTTCTCAGACTCACCAGAGGGCCTGACGTGGGTGTAGCATACACAGGGCAACAAGCCACAGCCGCGCACACATGTGTCGGACTGTGTGTCTGAGCCTGAGCGTGGGGAGCCGTCCTCCTCCACGCCACCCGGGCCGTGAGGCTCTCCTAGAGCGTGGTGCTCGCACAGATGATGAGCACATTGTTCACGTATCTATAGCCCACTTGTACTTCTGAGGCGCGTCTGCTCATTTCAGTTGCCCAAGTTTGGATTGAGTCATTTACTGGGGGCCTAATTTTTGTTAGCTCTTTATGGATTCTTGATATTGGCCCTCTGAGGACTAGCTGGCAATTTCTTCTCCATTCTTTAAATTGTCTCATAGGTCTGTTGGTCATTTCCTTCACTGAGCAAAAGCTTTTCAAATTGACATAATCCCATTTGTTGGTTCTGGGTCTACTGCTTGAGCCACCGGGACTCTGTCCAGAACGTCCTTGTCTATACCCACATCTCCACGAGTGGCACCCGTTGAACCTGCCAGGAAGTTAACTCCTGGAGCACTCAGGTATCTGATCCATTTGAGTCCATTTTAGTACACGGTGGGCTATGTGGGTGGCAGGACAGTGGCATGGACAGGAGTGGTGGCCTTAGGCGAGCCCCATGGGGCCTGCACGCACCAGGCTCCCTGCAGAAGGCACACATCACTCCCACTCACACACCTTACACTCACACTCATTCTTACACTCACACTCGCTCACACTCACGCACTCAGAGTCACGCATGCCCTCAGCACCATCTCACACCTTCACACCAGTGGCCACACTCACACTCACTGTCACACACTCTGACTACACGGCCACATGCCCTCACCACACCGGCGCACTCGTGTTCTCGGCCATCCTCTCTCCCTCTCACGTTCCCATCTCACACTCACTCTCATTCCCAGTTCTCATATCTCACACGCTCCCACACTTTCACTCGCGCCTTTTCACTTGTGCACAAGCTGTTTCTCTCGTTGCAGACTCTACCTTTCTCACAGTCTCACTCTCCTGCATCTCCCCGTGCGTGGGATGGGTCAACTCCTCCTCCTTCTCCTCCTCCTCCTCCTCCTCCTGTTCCTCCTCCTCCTCCCCACCTCTTCCTCCTCAGCTCAGGCCCCACAGCAGGTCCAGCACCATCCTGCCCTTTTCTCTTATCCACTTCTCCCTGGTGGGACAGGCTGAGGCCTCCATTTCCATTAGTCCTGGCCCCGATACCCACTTAGTCCACCTGACCACAGAAGTCCTCAGGAAAAACAGGTGACCACAACAGGGAAGCTCAGCTCAGGGTCAGGGTCCAGCCCTTCAGGCTAACCAGGAAAGTATTGACCAAGTGTACAGCCAGACTCAGAAACTGGCCTTCGACTCAAGCTCTGGCCAGAAGGAGAGCAGAGCTCTGAGACCAGGAGGGTGTGGCACAGGTGTGCTTCTCCTTGCCTCACCGTTTCATATTTTAGTAGTCACCTGAAACAGGAGCTCCTGAGAAGTGTCCTCTCAGTGGCACAGCCTGCACCAACAGCTTTGCTGGGAAGCCTGCTGAGGCACCTTCACCCCACCCCTCGGAATCCCTTACGCTCGCCCCCACACCCGGGTACCCTCAGAGTTCAGAGGTCAGCGGCACCCATCTCTGCAGCTGGAGGGAGACTCAGCAGCACAGTGACTAGTTCTGCACAGGGCAGGCACTCGCTGCCGTCTCAGACTAAAGGCCTGGCCCCAGGGCCAGCGCTCGCTAATGTTCCTTAAGGATTCCCAAACTTCATCTTTTAAAAAACTTTCATTTACAGAACTGGGAAGATAGCTCAGCAGTCTAAGCGCCTGCCTGGCAAACACAAGGACCCAAGTTCAATCCCGAGTACCACATGCTGTGCTGGTGTGAAGACCCTGTACCAAATAAATAAATGATTTTTTTTTTAAAGCCTTCGGCTGTGGAGATAGCTCAGTGGAATAAATGCTTGCCTGGCAAACGCAAGGTCCTGAGTTTGATCCCTGGTACCACAAAAAAAGCCTTCATTTATATAACTTTTCAAAACTTCCTGCTTGGCACAACACTTTGCTTTAAGAAGAACAGATCAAGAGTTAAGCCCAAGGCTCTGAGATGGGCCACGGGGTTCCACCTGCTTTTGTCTCGGCCAGCAGAGGTTGGACCACTGTGGAGATCTGTCCTGGGGAGGTGGCAGCGCAGGGCACACGTCAGCTCACACCTTTCCAGCTTTGCACTGCCTGCACTGCCCAGCTCACCCTTGTGCATTTCAAGGGGTGGGAAAGGAAATAGTTTCACAAAACAGTGTTCGAGTGGGATAGCTGAGACTCAAGCCAGGGCGCTTCTGAAGGCCAGGTGGAGTCACAGCGCCGACTTTGGAAGAAAATTGCTGGTTTCTGTGAGACCTGGCACTTTCATTTCTGTGCATGCTGGGTTTTTTTTTAATTAGGAAACCTCAGCTTCTCTGATGCCAACAAGTCTTGGCTCCAGCATTCCACGACAAGAGAGGACATGTCCTTCCAAACAGGGGCTGTTAGCTCAGTCCACTGATTTGATGGGTTGAAAAGGCCAAGGTAGAAAAGGAAAGAGAGAGATACTGTGTGCTTGCTACCAGGTAGACCTCAAGGAAACAGCAGATCCCAAGCCTTGTGATTCCCAAAATAACTCTGAACATCAGGCAGGAGCAGAGTGGGCTGCCTTTGCCTGGTGGCCTTTAACTGCAAGGATAACGCAGTTGCCCGCACCCAGCGGCATGGCGCCCTTGTTGCAGAGGAAATGGAAACAACATTGGGGCTCGCGGCACAGACGGCCTGTGGCCACGCACAGACACTTGTGAGTTCTCCCTTCAGCCCACTGGGCCTGCCAATGCTTGGAAAAGGGGGTGACACTGCGTGTTGGGGCAACACACAGAGGACACGGCTGCAGCCATTCTCGGTGGTAGAAGCTGGGCTGCACGCCAAGTCCAGGGTCTGGAGAGTAACGGGGATGCTCTCGGGGAGCACGCCAGCTCCCATAGCTGATGCCTCTGATAGCCCTCCCGTCCCCACAGACAGGGCGTGCTCCCCACGGGAGGGATGCACCCTCCTCCCCGTGGATTTCATATATATAATGGGTCTACGGCATCTACAGGGGCTCCGGGGTCTTGCTACACAGATCTGACTTGTAGTGAATCTCCTACTTTCAGCTTCCCAAGAGCTGGGGTTACAGGCATGCGCCACCACGCCCAGTCCCAATCGCCATCTCAGTGCCACCCCGGGGCAGGGCCAGCATGGTAGGCTAGGGATTGAACCTCCAACCCCTGCGTCTGCCTGAGCAGGCACTTTAATCCACAGAGCAATCTGGACAACCCTTGGATCCCCATGGAAGGGACACATCTCCCAGTCCAGGAGCATCAGTGCACTTTGCTGTGAAACGTTACAGAAGCGCTGTGGTTCTGTCACTGCAACAGATGCCAAGCGGCCCTTTCCAGCCCCTGGGACGTCCTCCTACAAACAGCATTCTTCTGGAAGCCAGCAGCTGCAGAACCAGAACTCAGAAGCACCGGGGCACCAGTGTGTTCTTGCTGTCTTCCCTGGAAAGCACCGCACCAAATACCTCCTTAGATCAACCATCTGAGCAACCTGGAAACTGTTCTGCCCCCACCAGGGCACAGGGCAACCCAGCCATGCTCCGCCTCGCAGAGCAACCCTGACAGATTTCTTGCTTAGGAACTCGTGGGAGGGCGCTTTCCTAAGAAAGTGAGCACATGTCCCAGGGATGGCGATATGCAGTGGCCCCAACAAAGAAGCAGTGCTCAAGAGTCCTGGCACTGGGCGGCCACAGAATGCAGCAACTGCACAGGAGAATGTGTCCCCCACCAACTAGAAGCCATGTGACACAACCACCGACTTTCAGTGGCCCCTCCGCTAGAGGCCAGATTCTAGGAGTGTGGGGCAAGGACATCTTTACTGAAGCCACAGGCTCCACAAAGGCCCCTCTCTCTACCTTGTCCTTGAGCATGTGCCAAGAACTCTGGATCCCTGTCTTTTGTGGTCTCCTCATGACACCATGTTGGGGAGATGTCTTGGTCCCTGTCACAGAGCAGAGACATGCAGCTCAATTCACATGGTTCTAAAGACAGAGTAGCCTGGGACTTGGGCCTCCCTTCACCAACTGCTCTGTGTAGGGCTGTATCCTGCCTCGCAGGCTGTCTAAATGACTTAAACAAACACATTGAAATATCGTCTTTCTTCACCCACTGTCCCATTCACAGCAAGTTTGGCATCTTAAGTGAACACTATGCCAACCAGGTATTGGGTGTGAGTTGACTCATCCAATCTTGGCTTTGCAACTCGTGTCCACTGTATGGATAGCAAGGAGCACATGTGGCAGCCGGAAAAGCTTTGAATGAAGAGAAGGGAAAAGGAGGAGGATGCTTTGCTGTCAGTCCTAAGACTGTGTCCAAAGATGGCTCAGGCTCAGAGCTCAGGGCCAAGGTCAACACGGCTCCACTCAGCAGCAGGCCAGTGGGGACCACGAGCAAGGGTCTCCTACTTGTTTCCTTGTGGTTCTGTAATAACCAAAATTTCTGGTGAATTTCCAGATTCTCAGTATTAAAGTCTCTGGTCAATACTGAAACCCTCCTGGGGGTCAATGGGAAGCTGGACTTCCAGACCAACTCTGCGTGTCCCTCCAGCTTTGTGTGCCATCTCTGCCGTACCCAGGCTTTGCTCAGAATCCCCAGGACTACGACATCCTGCCGAAGCTCCACCTTCCTGAACACTTAAGTGCTCTCCAGCTCAGGTGGAGATGCAGAGACCGCCCAGCGTGGCCTCCTGCCTCACCTGCACAGAGCTGTCCTAGCCAGGGACACCATGGCGATGCCCCCACAGCACAGAGATCGTCTACACACAGGAACCCAAGGCTCTGACGCAACAAATGGCAAAGTGGCCAAACCGAAAATCTGTTGGGTTGAAAACATCGTTTCCCAGAACACTCCACAAGGAGTATACGTATCCCCACCCCCCGCGCTTTCTGCGGCTAAGGGCAGGGCATCTTTCTGTGAGCTAACGGTCCCCTGGCAGGCCAGCTGTCAGAAGCCAGAGACCAAGGACCCCGGACATCCCAAGCCATGAGGCTCCTCCTCCACCACTGCAGTCCAGAAGCATGGACCTGAGTTCTTGACCCAGGACGCTCCAGATTGTCAGTGGAGATTTCCAAGTAAACCAGAGCAGAATGTCACCTCTCTGTGTATTGAATCTAAAATACACCATAAGGAACTACGTGGCCACAATACTGTACCAGCTATGGGTTCAGAAATCTCTCTCCTGCTCTTGGTCTCTAGCCATGAGCTCCAGGACCCACAAGGGCAGGCCGGCAGCACACAATTACCCTTGAAACATCACAGGAATTCACCGCTCATTTGTCTGTGGCAGGATGGCTACCACTGAGAGCCAGGTGGGCCCGTGGTTTAGCTGAGCGATGGGTAATAACTCACAGAAGGCAGAGGAAGCACATAACAGAGTGAAATCTTGGCCTCTGAGAGTCGGAGGGCGGGCTGTGGTGTGCATTTATGCGGTTTTTTTGTCCGTGATGGAGGTCATGGAGCTCATAAACCTAATAGAGAAAACCCTAGCCGTGTGATTGCGCATTTCCCAACTTTTAAGTCTGCTGATCGTGGTCCAGTAGGTGCCAAGTATGAGCCAACGACGGTGCGTGAGTCAGAGGAAACAGACCGAAGACGTCATGTGGGCCTGGTGGGCTCAGTCTGAAGAGGGGACAGGCATGGGGAGTCCTGGTGGGGTGGCATCAGCCTCCCCTGTGCCACGGAATGTGCACCTCCTGTTGTGGGGGGAGCACTGGGACTCAGGATGAAGATGACTTTCCTAGGGTCACCGGGTGTCACTCTCAGGCTAGCCCCAATGTGGCTGCACGTTGGATGGAGGGCAGCTGGCCCACAGCAGTGCTTCTCAACCAAGAGCACAAGAGGCACCTGGGCGAAACACCTGTGTCACCTGCAGGGTGTGATGGTGCCTCTTGTGCACAGCGTGTGGGTCAGGGATTGGGAATCTGTGCTCTTCTGGAACTTTCAATCCTAGCTAAAAAAAATCATGCAAAGTCCAAGGTCACAAGATGAGAAAAACAGGAAGCAGGAGTCACACCTTGTTTCCATTCTTGTGTCTCTTCTCCCTTTACTTCTTCCTTCATAACATTTTTTTTTTTTTTTCAGAACCAGGGATTGAACTCAGGCCCTTGCACTTGCCAGGGAAGCACGTATTCCACTGAACTATCTCCCCGGCCCCCCTTCATTACATTTATCTTCAAGGAAAACCATGTGCGGGAGGTGACACAGCCCGGCCCAGCCCTCCAAAGATGTGGGCAGCCTTGCTGTAGTTACCTGCAGGACAGAGAAGGATGCTAGTTGTGAGCAGGAGCCCAGGACAGGCATTCTGGCATGCTTCCAGGCACTAGAAACCCAAGTCCTGTCTGCAGCCAGCTGCTCCTGCTGGTCCCATGGATGGGGCCCGTCCTAGGGCTTCCCCGGGGCTGTAGGCAGAACAGCCGACTCTGTCACTACGACAAGACAAAAATAAATCTTCATGCCAATAATAAATAGAATTTCTTTTTTTGGTGCATTGCTGCCACACAAAGCTGCATCTCAAGTCGGCCGAGGTGCTCAGAGCTCTGGATCCTGTCCTAGCTAACCTTCCGAAGGCCCAACACACTCTGTGTCATGTGTGGTCTCTGCCCAAAAGGCAGCCTCAGTGCCAAGGTTGCCAGCCACGCCCATGGCCAACACACGAGCATCAGCCGCAGGAGGCCTGTGAGAAATGCCATAAATGTCCCTGTAGGTGTCTGGAGCAGGGCTCCTGCCCTGGAGTGCTTGTGACCTGGTGAGGCACAAGCATGATGTGCACATGGCTGTGCAGGGCCAGCCTCTGCGGAGCAGGCCACGGCACCTCCTCCACAAGGAGGAGCGGCCTCTGCCAGCGAGCCTTCCCACAAGCGCATTCACAGCTGGTGCTGCTCTGAGCCACAGAAGTTAGGTATCGTTCACCTCACTCGCGCTTTTTTCTAGACAAGCTAAATGCCGCCCATGAGCACAGATCCCAGCATGTCTCTACTGTGCACTTTCACGTGGATTTGTTTCCTTTGTTCTTTATAGCAATGTTTAACAACCTAACCAGGGACCTAACAGCGATGGTCGGCCCCCACAGAGACCCCCAGTCTGGGCTTACAGGGCCCCGCCCAGCCAGCCCCATCAGGCTTTATGCTGGCAATCTAGGTGCCTAGGTGTCCAAGTCCAAGGACTGTGAGAGAACCAGGGCCCTTCAGCTGCGGCAAGCCAGACCCTGTGCAAACGCCACGAAGCTGAAGAGGCCCAGGGTTCTCAGACCCCTTGCCACCCCCGTGGGACACCCCAACAGTCAGGAGCCTTGTGCCTAGAGCCTGGCTGGGCAAGCCCCAGGTCTGGCTGTGGCGCTGTCCTGCTAATGCTCGCAGCTGCGCCTCCAGCAGCTAAGACTGCCCCGATCCGTGAGAGTGAAGCACTGATGGAGACGCAGGTTTCTACCAGGAAAATGCCCAAAGGGCCTTCACATTCTTGCTGCATTCCCATAAACCTGGGGAGCTACACAGGAATTAGAGCGATATTAGAAAGAGCTTATTTATTATGCAATAAAGCCAAATAGATGGAAAACCATCAATAGCCTATTAAAAGTAAGAGAAATTCTAAAACTAAAGAAGAATATTGTGGTTTATATAGAAGATACCCACTCAAAGCCTCCTACACTTCCTGATGGGGCTTTCGGGAGGGGCTGGATGATGCATGTGTGGCAGCTGGAGCGGTCCACCGATTCCTTTAATGTAGTAGGTCGACAACTGGTAGTGAGCTTGTAGCACCCAGCTGAACAGAACAGTGTGGTGCTGGGCATGGGAGGCCTGGCTGGGGGTTGTTGCCAACAAAATAAAAAGCAGAAGAAATAGAGGAACCGTTGGGCACTATTGGCCTGGGGGTGGCTGCTGGCTGTCCTAGAGGAGCTCGCCGTCTTGGCTTTCCTGATATGGACACAGCTCTTCTCCTTGTTGAAGAAACTCAGGACCTTGTTGTCCCTGAGAGTGGCTGTGGTTCGCTTGGGACCTCGTGCTCACTGAGGATGGCTGTGGTACCTTTTAGGGCCGCTCAATTTCTTACCTGGGGCATTGCTTCCTGGCCCCAGTGCAGATCCCTCAGCCTGCTAGCGCAGACTTTGTAGCTTCCACCTCTCAGCTTTGGGCTTTCTCAGCAAGGATCCATGAAACAGGCCTGCATGAGAGATTGCGTGGGCTCTCAGCCTCCGGTTGGACTCTTGGGAGGCAGTGTTATGGGCTCTAGGTCTTCAGCTTAGCCATGCAAGACATTGCTATGGGATCCAGGCCCTCAGTTGGCTTCTTTTGGCCTTTAGCGTGTGGACAGATTTCCTGCACTCTTTGTATATGATTCTTTCTTTGGTAAACTACTATAAATAATCTTCAAACATGGGTCTTGTACTGTTTCCCCTTGTAACACCACAACTACAACAGTTAGCATAGTTCTGGGTGTGGCTAATGGGAAGATCCACCCTGGATACAAGCAACACCAACAGGCTCATGGCCTGGATGGAGCACAAGGGAAAGCCGGAGGAAGGCTGCACCTTCTGTCTGCCTGCTGTGGACTGTTCTCTACTGTCACCCCTCTGCCATGTCTGCCTACCTGGGAACCAGCCGACTATGGACTGACATTTCCGTAAGCTGTGAGCCAAAATAAACCTTTCCTTCTTTAACTTGTAGGTGTCACATATTTTGTCCCAGCAATAAAAAAGACAAAAGGACTGCTTAAACTTGATCATAGTCAAACAATATAGTTATAATAATTCCTCATTCCAGTAATTACAGAAATGCTCATAGTGAGTAATTGCAAAACAAGTATTCTCGGGGACTGGTGGACATGAAGTTGGTTGAGTCTGGGGAAAAGCTTCAGCAATGTATGTCAGAGAACAGACTCATGCTCATGCCTTTAGACTGTGATCCATATGACATTCTGCAGGGGGCAGGAGTATCTGGGATATCGGTGGTCTCACTGTCATTTATAGCATTAAGAATTTTCAAAGTAGGGCTGGCAGGATGGCTCAGTGTACTAGGCAAGTGCAGGGACCATGGTTTGATCCCGAGCACCACATGCCACCAGCCCTGCTCCCAGGGCAGGCTCCCAGCAAGAGTCTGGACACAGTGGCACACGCCTGTAATCCCAGCCCTGGGGAGGCTGAAACAGCAAGATCATCAACAGTTGAAGCTGCATAGTGAGACCCTATAACAATCAAATACATTTAAAAAAATAATAAATAAAGTCTATAATGTAGACTGATGGATTTAGGAGAAAGAGTAAATTATGAGTCCTTCAATCTTACTTTAAAAAAAAGTATTTTCAAAGTATATTGAATGCCCAAAAGAGTATTAAACAATCTTTTTTTTTTTTTTTTTTTTTTTTTTTTTTTTTTTTTTTTTTTTTGCGGAACTGGGGATTGAACTCAGGCCCTTGCACTTGCCAGGCAAACATTTATTCTACTGAGCCATCTCCCCAGCCCTAAACAATTTTTTAAAGTGATGGTTTCTAAACTATGTGGTAACAGAAGTTGCAAATAACATTGAGCTTATCAAAAGCAGGATATAAATATTGTTTATACTCACTGATTACAACTTTGTACATAATGTACACAGGAAAACAAAATGTAAGAAACACAGCGAATGGCAACAGGTAAACGTGATGAGCTCGAGAAGTTTACTTTTAAAAATATTGTGTAACACAATTTTATTAACTTGAATTTAAAACTAAAATTATTTTTACAGCAAAGAAGAGTTCGAGATTCTTCCTCTTGATAGTATTAAGAGACCACTTCAGCAGGGGCCAAAATCAGCACGACATCCATCTGTCTCAGATCCCCAAGAGCCCGGGTAGGCAGACGGGATGGTGCTGAGCTCCCTGGATCTGCACAGCTCCGGTAGCCGGGTTGGTAGCCCACTACGTGACCCCTCGGGGTGTCTGCTGCCAGTGCCCAGCAGTGGGAGCTGCGCTCAGGAACGCCAGGCCACGCACCTCCAGCAATGTCTGAGTCCTGTGGGCCTGAAGTAGAGGAGAGCAAGGACAGTCCTGAAACCTCCTCTGCAGGCAGCAGCACGCATGCGCTGACCTCCCCACATGCAGCGGCTGCAGACTTGAGAACGTGGGGCTTTCTTTTTCCGAAAATAAGACATTTCTTCCCGTTCAACCTGAAGCTCACCCAGGACTTCTGAGCATGGAGCTCATTCTTTGCCCACAGCCTTGCCTGCAAGAGGCCACAGTTTTTAAAACCCACTCATTTATTTGATAGAGGGTCTCACTATGCAGCTCAGACTCATAATGATCCTCCTGTCTCAGCCTCCCCAGAGCTGGGATTACAGGCGTGCGCCACCACCATGCCCAGTTTTGATGGCCTACATCCTACCCCCCCCCCGTCCTGGGGCCCACATGGCATGGGGTACCAGGGATCAAACCCCAGTCCTTGCATTTGCCAGGCAGGCGCTTGGACCGCAGAGCTGTCTCTGTAGCCCAAGACACCGCATCTTTACAACAGTTTTGAATCAGCAGCATATCCCAAGCCCACAGCACCAACAGCAGCAAGCCTCATGGCAGTGAGGGCTAAGCAATGCAGACAGCGAAGACTCGTAGAGCGCACAGAACCGTGGCTGCCACCGGCGCAGTGGTCCCTGCACTGTGCAGGAGGCCGGGAACCTGCCACAGAAGCCTGTCTTCATCCAAAGGCACCGTGTGCAACTGGTGACTCCTCAGAACGAGGGGCACACCTCAGAAGGACGGCTGCAGAGCCCACAGGCAAGCCCCGGCACCACCAGTGCCGTGTGATCTTGAGCCAGGCCGAGGCCTCTCTGGGCCTCAGCTGCCTGCATGCCCTAAGCTTCTGTGCTGCCCAGACCCTGCCCAAAGAAGAACTGGTCTCGCCGCACTCATCCACACAAAGCGGCCTTCCTGTCTCAGAAGCTCACCAGGGTGTGGTAGGGCCAGCACGGGAGGTGACAGTTGCCATGTCTGTGGGGACCAGGGCACATGGGGAGCCACAGGCGGGCTCAGCTCTGCAGACCCCTGCACATTGGGCCCTGCAGGAGGTGCTCCCGGGAGGCAGGGGCCCCCTCGCCTTCCCTGGATCATTCCACGGCCACACAGTGGAGCAGGTGCGCTTGGGGCTCTGGGCAGCATACAGCGCCGCCCCTGAGTTGCAGGCACAGGTCCACAAAAGGAAGTCAGGATGGGCAGGGCTTTCCCTTCCTTAAAACCAGATCTCTGGGATCAGGGAGATAGCTCAGTAGAATAAGCGCTTGCCTGGCAAATGCCAGGGCCTGAGTTCAAGCCCTGGTTCCACCAAAAACAAACAAACAAACAAACAAAAACCAGACCTCTGGGACTGCTTGATCCCATGTTGACCTCAGGGAAGAGCCTGCTTCCTGCACTGCCTTTCCAGGAGCTGGATTATCTACAGAATTGGCCATAAACTGAGCTGCAGGAGGAGGAAGAAGGAGGACTCCCCCACCTGCATGCAGCCCCACGGCTGCTGCAGGCTGCAGAAGCACGGGGCCGCTCAGCTCCATCCTAGAGAAGCTCGGCAGCTCAGGGGGCCAGAGCGACTATCAGACCTGATGGACAAATGTGGCTCCAGTCCCCCCATACCCACCTGGGGCCCTCTCCTTCGGGGCAGGCGCCTTCTATGCCAAGACTGAACAGACACAAAAGGGGACCCTGAAGTCCACAGCACTCCCAGGAAAGGTGGCCATGGGAGGCCAGGGAAAGAGAAGCCCAGTCCAAAAACAAAGTCCTTGCCTCAACTTCCCTCCTAGTCATGTTGCTTACTCTGGCAAGGGTCAAAGCCTAGAGCCCCACAGCACAGGAGGCTGCAGAGGTGGAGAAGCCTTGGCCAGAGGTGGGCAGGACAGGGCATCCCACCAGCTCAGCACTAGTCTGAGGAGTTGGAATTGCAGGCTGAGTCTGCTGCTTGCCACATTTTGTGGGAGCGACATGATGCCACCGGGTCCAGCTGTATGGCTATGATTTGAGTTCCAGTTGCTATGGACACTGGGGTAATTTTCCGTTCTATTTTTCAAAAAGGTCAGAGGTTGGAGGCTGTAGGCCACAGGAATCGGGGTGAGGAGACCATGGATTCTGGGATGCAGTTTCTTGGAAAACACCCCCAGGAGAGAAATACTTCTGTCACAAAGCGTCAATGCCAACCAGATGTCAACAGCTTTTTTTTTTTTTTTTTTTTTTGCGTGTGTCCCTTAACAGCTGGCCAGAATATCAGCTTAAATTATTCACCACAAGCACACACTTTCTGTTTGTCCCCAGATAAAGGGATTTTAAATCCTGTTTGTCAGTCAGGAATGGGGAAAACTCTGGACTGGACTTTCCTGTAGCAGGAGGCAGATGACCTCCTCTTCCCTACTGCTTCGATCCTGGGGACGGGGGGCGGGCGCAGTACCAGCTCTCCTGTGGGCTGTGGGTTCCCCTGGCCCCTGCAGATGCGGTAGGGGAAAGGCTGTGTTCTGTCTGTATGATACCTACACAGCCTGGAGCCCTGCACATCTGGGCACACCTGGGTTCTAGCCTGGAATACTGTGTCCTCTCTGCAGTGTCTATAGACCCAGGATGCCGCCTTCGACCTCATTCTGGTGCTCTGAGCAAGACAGGCCTTGGAAAATGATCGCAGCTGAAGACCTGCCTCAGGCCTGCTTTGAAAGGTCCACTTGACTGATGGCAAGAGTGCCGGTGTGAGTTGGGGTGTGGCCTCCAAGCATCACGTCCAATCTGCCACTTACCAGGGACCTTGTCGGAAACAGGCTCTTTGCAGTTAGTTGAGGAGGGAGAGGAAACCACACTACACTCACCTGGGCCCAAAATCCATCAATTAGGCCCCTATGAAAAGAGAAGAGACTGGCAGGGGGACAGGAGAACCCCCTGAAGGTGGAGGCAGAGGATGGGCAGAGCATGGACGAGCCAAGGCAGAGCAAGATTTCGGCCTCCCTTCCCTGGCCTTTGAGCCAGTCTTGCCTACTCCTGACCTCAGGCTCCCAGCCTCTAGGATGGTGGGAGAATAAATTTGTACTTTCTGCCCACCACCCAGCAGGCCCCTGAGACCACCTTGCAGGTGTCCCATGTGAAGAGCAGGGCAGTACCAGTTAGGACTGAGACCAGGGTGTGGCAGGCAGAGGGTGACTTCCAGGAAGCAGGCTCCTATTTCCTGAAGGTGGCAGACCACTCGATCCTCAGAATGCCTGCTCCAGTGGTCACAGGGCACTTGCTGTCACAGCACTGGGAGAGCAGGCTGGCCTTTCTCGGTGCACATACTCCAAGGCCTGTGTGTGAGCTGCCTGTCACAGGTGAAGGCATCTGCCACCCTCCCACTTGCAGTACAGCAAGGCCTGAGTGAAAAGCAAGAGTGCACGCTCTTGGTGTGCAGCCGCCCACAGCTGAGCAGCGCGGGGCTCCCGGCTCCTGCCGAGGGTGCAGATTGCGATTTGCAAACACGGGGCCTCGCTTTATCTTACGCGAAGGGCATAAGCACACTGCACACCTGTCCACGAGCCATAAATGCTCCATGCTGAGCAAGCACAGGCCCAGCCCAAGCAATTCAATAAATATTTGTGGAGTGAGGGAGGTGAGTGCGGAGGCTGGCCCAGGAGCAGAGGGCGGTGTGTCACGGCTTGCTCTGGGACAGCCCCCAGCAATGCCGGGAATGCCGACAGATAGCAGTTGGGAGCCAAGGTCATCTTCAGAGGCCAGACCCGCACCTTGACACACACACACACCCCATGTGGGGCTGCGTGACATTTATGCAATTTATGCTCCCCTGAAAGCCTGTCAGAGCCCAGCAAGAGTCAATAACTCACCCCAAAGAGAAGATGCCAGCAGAGACCAAATACCACTGGAAGCCACTACAGGGCGGGCAGCTGCCATTTTCCTCTGCTTTGCCACTGCCCAGCTCTATGGCCTCCTCATTCAGCTGAAAAATTCCAAAGTTGTAGCTGCCACAAGAAAAGCACAAAAGAGACGCTGATATCGCAGAGCAAAACACTCTGGGAATCCTTGGCTTGCCTAGAAAACGCATCTGAAAGGAAAGAGAGTGGTGGATCAGCAGCTGCTGCTCCCTGCGCCTGTTCTGGAGCCCCATGGACGACGTCCTCCTGACATTTTGGAGAGATCACACATTTCTCCCGAGAAATGACTGGGCTCCAGGCACAGTTGATGGAGCTAAAGGGAAGCAGTGCTTCTGGAGCAGAACTGGCCCCCAGAATGCCCACAGTTAGCACCCCCAGGGCCACTTTTGCAAGGAAATGGTGTCGGCAGGGCACCTCCGAGGCTCTGTCCATCTTCCAGTCCAGGAGTCTGGAACCAGCACGCTCAGGGCACCACAAGCGCAGGCCACAGCCACTCTCCTGAGCTTGCCACAAGCTGTGGTTCCACCCTGGTGAGGACCAGGCTCAAGGCCTCTCTCCAGCCACCAAGTCCCTGCCTGCCGTCTCTGTCAGTTCACGCTGCTATGACCCCTGGTGAAACTGTGGCACCAGGCAACACAGACCACCCGACAAGGGCTCTGTAGTCCAGAAGTCCCACAGCCTCCCAGCACCGCAACATCCACGTGGGCCAGCCATGCCTCTGCCTGAGCCACCTGAGCCTGTGTACCTTAACTCGCTCTGCAGGCTGTCCTGCTTCTGCCCTCATGCCTCAGCCTGCTGCTCCAGCCCTTGTGCCCACAGTGTCAGTATGCTGGGCCGCCAGGGAGATAGGGGAACCTCATCCTAAGGTCTTCAATTCCATGACATCCGCAAAGTCCTGTTGCCACAGGAAATGTGTTCACGGGCTCAACGGTTAGAGTGTGGGCCTCTTTGGGGCTGTTTTTTTCTACATACCACTGAGCTGCACAAGGCTTTACTGATTCCCTCAAGATGGATTCTCAACTGCCACCATGGCCAGTCGCCTCTGTGTCCACCCCTCCACTTGGGTCATAGTCTTTTAAGTCTACAGTGGATGGTGTGGCCAGAAAGGGAGGCCCTTTCATCTCTTTGGCCAGCAAGCATACTCTCAGCACTGACAAGTGCTTGCCACCTGGGACATTGTCCCCAACAATTCTCACCAAGGGCCCAGCTCCCAAAGTCACCATGAGGAGACAGTGAAACAACGATGCTAGAAAGGGTACACTGGGGGACGCTCAGGCCATGCCTAAGATCCTACCTACAGGAGGCATGGTGCAGCATGCTTGTACACCTAGAACTAGGCGGAAGGGTCAGTGGTTCAAGGCCAGCCTAGCCTAGCAAGAGCCTATCTCAAAAAATAAGCACACACCAAGAAAACTACAGGAGGGGCTGGAGAGATGGCTCAGTGGTCTAAAGCACCTACTTAGAACAAGCTTAGCAAAGCATCAGGGACTGCGGTTCGATCCCCCAGCACCACATGCCAGCCAGCCCCGCCCCCTGGTGGGCTGAGCTGGCCACACTCTCTCTCTCTCTCTCTCTCTCTCTCTCTCTCTCTCTCTCTCTCTCTCAAATGAATAAAAATTAAAAAAAAAAAAGAAAAGAAAAGAAAACTACAGGAAAGGCAAAGAAAAGAAAAAGGAAGTGCCTGGTGATAACATAAGTTACACATCTGTAATATCAGCACTCGGGAGGTAGAAGGAGGATGATCATCATGAGTCTGAGGCCAGCCTGAACTACATAGGGAAACCCCTTCTTAAAAAGAAAAAAAAAAAAAAATTGCCATCATGAAGTGTGGTTCCGCCTTGACCATCAAAACCATGAGTCAATATAAATCTTTTTGTTTAATAAACGTACTTGACCTCAGGTTGTTCTATAACTATAGTAACAAAAGAGACCAGACCAATTCAACAGGTGGTCTGAAGTTCTGGTCCAAGGCCAACCACCAGGGACCTCTCAAGAGGCAGATAAACACAACTTATGTGCTGGGAGGAAGGGCCTGGAAAAGACCTGCAGATGCTCAGCTCTGGGGCGGTGACGGTCAGCACAGGGGACAGCAGTGACCATGTCGCTGTAGGCAACAGAAAGACCTGCAGCAGAGGGTGGTGGGCCTCAGTCCCCAAGCAGGCTGGGCTTTACCTTCTGACACAACCACTGGCCCCACTAAAAGTCAGCAGAGTACACAGAGAGGGACAAGTGACCAAGAAACCCCATGCTGCATGCCACGCAGCTGTCTCTCCGGGCCTGTGGGTGCAGGTGGGAGAACGCACATCACTCTGCCTGCAAAGCTCAAAAAACCTCCCAAGGGCTGGGTAGCAAGCAAAGCAGAGGCAGGGAAGTGGCAGCTTCTGAAAGGCACATGATCCGCTGCAGCCCTGAGCAGCACCACGGACGAGATGCCTGCCCTCTTGGCATCCAAGAGCTCCAGAAGTGTAGTCTAAGGAACGAGCATATGGTCGCACACTAGAAAGCATTTTGAGGTATTGAACAGGCTGGCATTGTTCTCCCTCACATCCTGTGGAGACAGCACGGGAGCAGGAGTTCAGTTTGGGGCCCCAAGTTTGGGAAGTAGGAGGGGCCAGGCCTTGGTCAGTCTCTGTAGGCGACCCTGGTGAAAGGATGACCGCGTGAGGTGCTCCAGCTCCTGCCTGAGGGGGCGAGGCAGCAGTTCAGCCCCCCCATGCTGTCGGCGCCTTGATGCGGTGCAGAACCTCAACCCCGCATGAGGCCTTCTAGCTCCGGCAAAACTGAGGGGGATCAGCAGCCGCCTCTCTTTTGCCTGCAAGGGCAGCAAGGATGGAGCCGAAAGTTCACTTCCCTTTGCCCACAAGAATAAGTGATGGAGTCACAGGTGACCACTGAACAAGCTGCATGCCAATTCTTGTGCCCATCTCCTGAGCAGCAACAGGCACGGTGCTGCCTCCACTCGTCCATAGACTCTGGTGTGTGCACACACATACCTGCAGATTAAAGCACCTGCTTCTGCAGACGCAGGGACTAGGGTTCTATCCGTGGGGTGCCATGCCAGCCCTGCCCCCAGGGTGCACTGAGGTGGTTATTGAGACTGGGTGTGGTGGCACACACCTATAATCCCAGAGCCTGGGAGGCTGGAAACAAGGATCACTGCAAGTCTGATCTATGTAGTGAGACCCTGTAGACCCTGTACACACTGTACTGGATACATTATTTTTTTAAAGGGAAATTAAAAAATATGTTGGGATACGCTTGAAGAATAGCATATATAGGGTTGGGCGCGTGTAGCTCAGTGGCACAGTGCCTTTCTGGCAAGCATGAGGTCCTGAGTCCCACTACCATTACCAAAAGAAAAAGAAAAAGAAAAAAAGCATACAACTATCTTAATCCGCGATTTTAGCCAGCTGCACTACAAATATTGTGCAATTCTGTTTAATTTTGTTGGTTAGAATTAAATTTTACAATCAAGTTCTTTTTGTAGGGTTTGGTAAAGTCTCAAAGCAAAAGATGAAGGGAGATGCCAGTTTTCAGGGGGTAGAGAGCGCCCAGAAGACACTGTGCTCCGACCTGGATGCCTGTGCCCCTTCTGCTCCTGGCCCTCGGCCACACAACCAGAGGCTCATGTGAAGCGGTTGTCAACCATGTATGTGTCTGCCCCATCCCACTCGGGGCAGGCATAGGTCTCTCAAATCCTTTACCTGCTGCACAGACAAGCACAGGACACTGGAGAAGTACTGAACAAATACGGTGTACATGTGCCCCGTACACTCACACAGAGAGACACACACCACATACACGTGTGCACACACATACCTGCATACCCACAATTGATAAATGTTTAAAAGCATTCATCACCTGCCAATGAGGCCACTGGGCCATGCCTCAGAAGTCAGGGTGGCGGGGATCAGAGGTGGAAGCTGCTGAGCAGGTCTGCTTCCCCTCCCCCTACCTCCCTTGAACCCTGCCTCTCCTCCCCAGGCTGGCAAAGAGAGAGGAAACACCGTTAATCCCACCAAAGACAGGCTGCTTCAGTTCACTTCTTTCAAAGTGGAAGTGTTGCTCAAATCTTTCCCACCACCCAAAGTAGTAGCAGAAGTGGATTCTGGTGACCTGGAGCTGTTGAAGGCACTTGATCCCAGGGGAGTTGACCCCAAGGCACGTTCGCACCTGCTTCAAGGAGAACAGAGGTGCTGCTGTGGCTTTGGCAACACAAGGAAACCATCAAGTAGGTTTGACGGAGAGAAAGGAAGACTGACTTGACCAGGTCAAACATTGGTGAGCAATATTAAATTAGATGGACTTCGTTACAGATTCTACTTGGGGCTTTTGTCTTGGTGTTTTGTTTTGTTTTTTGGTTGGTTTGTTGGTTTTTGATTTTGGGGGTTTTTTGAGGCAAAGTCTCACTGTGTAGTTCAAACTGGCCTTGAACTCACAGGGACTCTCTGATATCATCAAGAAATAGAGGAATCTTCATCAAATGTAGTAAAAAGAATTGAGGAACAGCAGAAAAGTTATGTGAAAGCAGCTTTCTTTCACCATTTGCCCCAGCCATCCAGTGTTGTGCTAGAAAAGCACCACAACGTGGAAGAGTCCTTGTAACCCTGGAAGAGCAAGGGCGGTGTCTCGGTCCGTCTTCTCTCGTTGCTGGGAAAAGTACCTGATGCTCAAAATGAAGGAGGGAAAGGGTTAGTTAGCGCACAGTTACTGGAAGTTTCAGCCGTACTCAGCGGGCTCCAAGGCACAGCAGCACATGGTGGAGAGCAGCCATTCATGACTGCAAAGAGCAGAGAGCAGAGGGAGTGGCAGCAGCTTCGGCAGCTAGACGGTTGGTAGTCAGCAGCAGCTTTTCCATCGTAGACTACAAGCCCTCAAGTGTCCACCCCAGGCCCTGCGAGCTCCCACGGTGTGTGTCCTACCTGGCACCCCCGATGGGGTGTGCCACTTTATGCTGCCCTAGTATTTCTCCCTCTTCTAGAGAAACAGTGTGGTTAAAGACCCGCTGGTCCTTGGGCATCTCCTGCCCTTTGGTAATGTTCTAATTTCCTAGTGGTTACCCTTGTTCCTTAAGGCAAAAGTTAGCAGAATCCAGGACACTTCCTCCAGCCCTGAAGCCTCCTGTTATGTATCTAGTTGTCCCCGCAAAACCTCACGCAGTCGTCGCAGGGTGGCTTCTGGAGTTTGTGACTCATTCTTGATCTGAACTGGGATTATGGCTATGAGTGTCCTGGGGCAGATCCTGCACACAAGCAGGATTTCCTTCTCCTATAGGAGCAGTAGAATGACCATTCTGAGGGTCGAGACAAGAGTCCTTAGTGAAGAACTCCGAGGCAGACCCTCGTCCCATCGGGGATGCCAGCTAGCGTACACACCGTGGGAGCTCGCAGGGCCTGGGGTGGACCCTAGCGGGCTTGTAGTCTATGATGGAAAAGCTACTGCTGACTACCAAATACAAGTGCTGCTTCTAAGTGAAAACCAAAAAAAGGTGTTACAATCTCTAGAAATTAGTAAGCCAGCCAGCTTTTAATAAACTACTCCCAGAGGAGTTCCAAAGGAGAGAGGGACTTGGTTCCACATCAGTGACGGCGTGTCACCCAAAGGGTGTTTCCCTGGTTACCTCAAGTCTAACTCCTGAGTTGAGGGTGAAGTCTGGAAGTGGGCAATCCTCACTGCAGTCCAGTTCTGCAACGTGGCCCTCCACTCCGGTATAGACAAGCTTCATGATTTCCAGCGACTTGACACTTTCTGGTGTCCCTGACACCCTGCCCCAGGGACAACCTTCTGCCCATCTTTGTCCTCTGCTCCCCAGGGATGCCCCATTGCTGACCCCTGTAACTGGCCCCAGACCCAGGCCACAGCCTCAGTGGTGGATGAGGACATGTGGACTCTGGGGAGCTCAGGGAACAGCAAAGGTGGATCTTGGTGCAGATGTACGGGGGGGAGGGGGGTTCATCCCAGCAGCTGGAAGCTGCCTGTGGACACACTTCTCACCAGGACCCCATCACCCCGACAGCAGCACCACGTGCAGATGAGCTTCGCCTCCCTGTCCCAGGGAGAAAGCACCAGAAAAGCCAGTGGAGGAAGAGCTGGAGGCCCGGACACTCACACAGAGAGAGGACATAGAACCCCCTGGAAGTCCAGCCCGAGGCCTCACTGGCATCTGGACAGAGGCAGAACACGAAGGTGCTCTTCTTAGGAAGGCAGCACTGTGACACTCTGTGGCACAGCAGCAGGGACACCAGTCCATGGCCCTGAATTTCACTCCTACTCCCAAGTGCACAAGCTGGCTACTGGTATCTCACCTTTGAACTGGAGCATGGCAGAGTCCCTGGAGTGCACCTCAGGATCAGGAAGGTGTTAAAGAACTCTCCCTGCAACCAGCGGAAAAGCGAACGGGCTTCTAGACACTTCCTTGGCACAGCCTGATAGCCACCTAGCTATACATAGTGTTGGATTCTGCTTGTTAGTGCCCGCTGCATGACAAAGTGGCCCTCCTACTTGTCCTGCCCACATTTAAAACTCTAAAAGTTTAATGGTGGTCTCAAGTCAAGCCTGTTTTAAAGAATGGGAAGACAGGGCTCACCAGCTGGTGTGTTGCATTCTGCTGACAAAACCCCGGGGCTGGGGCAGGGGTTGGGGCGGGGGTGGGGGACTAGGGTGAGGCGGGGGCGGGAGCGCGGACGGGGGATGTCCAGATGAGCAAGTTCAAAGAAAGAGCACAACTTTTGATGAAGCCGGTCCCGTGCTTGGGCCCGATTATTCCTCAGGAATGACGTTTTTGTCTGTCATGTGCACATTATTTTCCCTTTCTAAGTTTTGCTAATTATCCTGCATAGGAGCTTCATAGATCCCTTTTTTTTTCTTTTTGAGACTAGGTCTCTCTGTGGTAGTTCAGGCTGGTCTTGAACTTGCAGCCGTCCTCCAGCCTCAGCCTCCAGAGGAGAGATTAGAGGCATGCGCCACCTGCCTGGCATATGTAAGTCTTTAAAAGACAGAAATCTGGCCATTTTAAATTCCTACTTCAACTCCAACAAAAGAAGAAATATCGTGGATGAGCAGTTTTATCACGTCTGCAGTGTTTTTGCAAGACACGTGGCAATTTTAATAGTACTTTTTGTCACTTAAATTTTCCTGTCAGCTTACCACACAGGTATGCACATGTACAGAGGTTTGATAAACTAGCTTTCATGTTCAGTAAATAAATAGTTAAATATAAAATAAAAGGAGAGTGTCCCTGGCTGTCTGAGTGTGACCCACATCTGCCCTGCTTCAGGTCTGCAGTGTGCGTACTGGTGTCACCAAGACTGCACTGGGCAGCCAAGCACTGGAAAGTCACAGTTCGGATCCTGCATCAGAAAAGTGACTTTCTTAGGCAAATGTGCAGTGCCCCACTGTAAGTAGGAGTCGCTAAGCCCTCAAAATTTCATAAAATAGGGCTGGGGAGATAGCTCAGTAGAGTAAGTGATTGCCTGACAAACGCAGGGTCCTGAGTTCAA
>NW_004524781.1:206951-228950 GCF_000260255.1 Octodon degus
TTGTAACTTAGGCTGGGCTTGAACTCATATCTTGAGTACAGCTCTTGTTACTGAAGCAAAATACCACACACCAAGAACTGAGGAAACAAAGATTTATTTAGCTCATAGTTTGTGTAGTTTTCAGTCCATACTCCGGCCGACTCCAAGGCAGAGTAGCACATGGCAGAGGGCAGCCATTCATGACAGCAGAAAACAGCAAAAGTAAGAAGAGCACAAGGGGAACAGCAGCAGGAACAAGCCTCTGCCCACCCCATGGCGGATGTAGCCCTCACACCCCTAACCCCAGCATTGGACCAGGAGTCAGTCACTGACTCTGGAAGCTGCCCCGTAACTACAGGAGGCTCTGGGGCAACTTCTAGATACGAATCATAACAAGTACTCTTCCACACATCCAGCTCAACTTATCTTTAACAATAACCAAAATTTGGTCAGTGTGAGAATCAGTATACAGAGGTAAAAGCTGTAGTTTGTGGACACAGACAACTCAGAAACTCAGAAAGGCCATCCCAGTCCACCATCTCTTCCCGCTGAGTGTCTGCCCCATTCTAACACTGTGTCAGAAGATATGACCTCCTGATGGTCATGGACAGCATGAGATCTGCCCTCCTGAGCACTGTGCACAGATCTACCCTCCTGAGAGTCGTAGGCAGCACAGGCCTGTCCTTGGGATGGCCCTGGACCTTCTCCCTTCTTCACTGCTGGAGGTCCCACCTGCGTCGTTCTACGTGGTTTTCTTCCAGGCTGATCTTAGAGTCCTTTTCAGCACGTAATTGATGAATAACTCTTGTTGGTCCCTATAGAGAAAGATTCTGGCCTGAGTGATGGGAGACCCGGTGGAACAAGCCTGTTCTCTAGCTGCTTGTTACCCCACTGTCATTCCCCTCAAAACTGACATCTCTAGAAAACGGATCAGCACAGAGCAGTGTATGCTCCCTGACAAGCAGGGTAACTGAGAAAGAGGGTTATTCTTTTCCAGGCTTGTTAGCAGGAGCAGAGAACAGTGCCACTCTGCCCCCACCAATCAGCAAAGGGAGACGGGCCAGTTTCCTCCAAAATCGAAACATTCACTTATTTGAACAAATAAATATAAATCAAAATTATTCTGGGAAAAAACGATAATGCTCTGCAATGACACATATCCTCTTTAAACAGTTATCCCCGAACTGTTTCCAAATGGCAAATGCCCAGAATTTCAGAGTGTTTCTTGCATCTCATACTTGTACCAAGAGACACTGCCGCGGCACAGCAGGCGCTCGGCGCCTGAGCCCTGGGTGTCCGGCTAACGCCTGTCGCTGTGCACATTGAGGCTCTGCCACCCTGGGGAACCACTTACCTTCCCTGTCCTTCCAATAAAGTCCACAGACTGAGATGGCATAACTGCACAACGCCAAGGAAACATGGGATCGAACATTGGGCTGTGTCTAGTACCTAATTAGAACAAAAACAAAATAGTGTGATCATCCGCTTAGATAGTCTCTGTATGTGGACTCGCGTTGTGGCTCCAAACACTGACCACGATCCAGGTCTGGATGGAGAATGCTTCCTGAGTGCAAGGCATTTTCACGCGGAACTGACCAGAGTGACAACAGAACTCAGCACTCCAGAGAGACCGAGGGCCACTGCAAAGTCCCAGAGCTGGGAGTGGGCAGAGAGCCACGCTGCCCACAGCCGCCATGGCAGGAGCCCAGAGCTAAAGGGTCGGGAGGGAAAACAACAGAACCGGCTGCAAGGACATCAGGAGCCAGATTACGCAAGGGCCTGAGAGACCGAGTTCAGGATTTTAAACTGTGCTGAAAGCAATCGGAAGCCATTAGCTAGTGTCAGTTGAGCAACATGCTCCGATGGATGTTTGGAAAAGTCCCTAGTGGGGACAGCAGATAGGGCTCCTCCTGCAGCCTGCCAGATGCTTGCTATGCTGTTTTCTATAATAGGCTCAGCAGTGCGGGCTGTCGCCAGGTGCAGAGCTAAAGCACAGAAGAGCCTAGAACTGGACGCCACACTTTCTGGCAACAAAGTTCTTAAGTAGTGCTGTCTTTACCCTGTTTAATTTGCTTGTTGGAATCTTATAAAACTTCTCATGTGAAATGTGCTATACAAAGACAGGATGCACCCCTTAAAATCTACCACTCCAAGTACAATGAGATTGATAGCATCACAGATGGCCACAGACCGTGCCATGGGGTGTGTGTGTGTGTGTGTGTGTGTGTATGTGTGTGTGTCCTCGGGCGGAGCGCCTCTACACTCCCACGGGTCACAGGTAACCCACACACATGCTGCGTCTGTGCTCACGGTGTAGCTCCTCTTAGTGGAATCTCCGTGCTGCCCTGTTGTGCCTGTGTCAGCCCACCTGCCAGCCAGCCGGGTGGAGGGAGAATTAATTCTACAGCTTCTGGGCCACAGAGATAGCTCAGTGGTCTAAAGTGCCTGCATAGACAAGCTGAGGCCAAGAGCAGGGACTGCGGTTCAATCCCCAGTACTACATGCCACGCCAGCCCCACCACCAGGGTGGGCTGAGCTGGCCACAAAAAGAAATAAATAAATAAATAAGTAAATAAATAAATAAATTCTACAGCTCCTACAGCTTCGTGCATAAATACAAAATGGTTCTCTAAATGATAACAGCTAGTTTGTTTGTTTAATGCAGTAGTAATAAATAGACTTTAAACCCATTAAAATATCCAGTCAGCATTTAAATTTCACAAGTTGGTTCATACATTTTTAAACTGTTTGAAACAGGAGCCAGGCCTGGGCCTTGCCATCAGTCACTCTGTCACATCTTCATCTGCAGGTTCCTTGTTCACCTGGTGATTTGTCTGATCTGCAGAGCTCCCAGGGTTCTGTGGAGTGGAGCCTGGCATCCTTGCAGATGTTCTCAGTCCTGTGTTCCTGTAGCCAGCGACAAGGTTAAGAGCCACGATCAGATGCAAATTCAGCTCGGGAGGCGGGAGGACTTCAGTGCTGGTGTTGCTGACCTGTGCCGAATGTGCTCAGTTAATTCACAGCCTACAGTGTTCTTGAAGAGACCCCGCTGGTGGCCAACAAGCGTACTGAGGGTAGGTGGCAGAGCCTAACCCACGCACACCTTGGTGGCTGCCGTGGCTCCTCCGAAAGAAACAGGGCTTGCAGGGAAAAGACAGGTATGAGGGAGCACACGATAAACCTGGGGTTCGGGCGGTGCTCAGAGAACAAGGGCCTGAGAGGTGGGAGCCTCACAGCTCCCTCTGCCAGATCTCTGCCACCTGAACAGTGCAGTGGTGACAATAGTAACTCTCCCTTTGTGCAGACGGCTCCCCTGGAGTCTGCACCGCTCTGAAGGAGCGGCTGAGATGGGGACACTCATCTTTACTGTGAAACGCCGAGAAATACACATGGATGCCTAATGGGGTCAGAAGCTCATCCCAGGAAACTATTTTAATAATGAGGTTCTTTGTGCTATTCTTACACCATGTCTGAAAGTACAAAATTATGTCCAAAAGAAGGAAGTATGAGGAGAACATGTGTCGCTGGCCTTCTCCCTGGTGGACACGCTGGTGATCCAGGCGCTCTGGCTCCAGGAGTGAGGATTTGATGAGCGGGGGTCTGTGGCCCTCGTGTCTCCGCCGCAACCTGGGTTGGAACAGGTCTCTCTGCAAGCTAACGTTGGCACACTCTGGCACTTCTCGAACTGGAAGCGCTGAGGCCCGGCCAAGCGTCTCTGCCTTGAGAGAACCTGCTATTTTTACCTCCTCATTTGAAGTCAGTTTGTTGTTCCTTCCTGCCTCATTCTTTATGGCATTCTTGGAGAGAAAGCAGCGGAGGCCCTGGCGAGCGCCCACGGAGGCTGACTGCGGCTGGGCATCGCTTGGTGCCTGTGCGCATCTGTGTTTATAGGGCTGCTTCTAAGCAGTGGGCTTTGACACTGAGTTACATGTGTCCTTTTTTAGTCTTGCTAAAGTGCCTTGTTGTCCAAGCTACCCTCAAAGTCTATCTTCCTGTGTTAGCATCCAAGTACAGCTTCGTTCTCTGCTTTTTTTTTTTTTTTTTTTTTTTTTTTTTTTTTTTTTTTTTTTTTTGCATTTTAGAGAAGAGTCTACAGGGTGTTCAGGGTCTCACTACTAGATCAGACTCATAGTGATCCACCTGTTTACAGCCTCCCAAGAGCTGGGATTACAGGTGCTTGCCACCATGCCTAGTCTCAACCCCTGAGCCCTGGGCCTGTTTGCAGGCACTTTAATCCACTGAGCTATTTGGCTGGCCCCATTCTCTGATTTTAAAAAGAAGATTGGGAAGATGAAAGTGAGATTATTTTAAAACACTTGGAGATCTCTTGTGGCCTGAATTTCACAAGATCTCATGATGTTACAAATTCCTAAAATTTACTAAGTCTTTTGACTAGAACCAATTTGGGCCCCTCTAGATAGGCAGTGAGAGTGGACGAGTCCTTCCTGAGTAGAGGATGCCTCAAGTCACCCTAACCCTCACCAGGTTCCCAGACAATGGGAGTATGACAGCTACCCTCCACTACGGGACAACAGTCTAGAGTGAGCAAGAGCAGAGCCCAGGAGGGAGGGGTCTGGCCCTGCCACTGTTTCTCTGGCTGTGAGAAACTAATTTTCCTGATGTCCTTGCAATTAACAGACCAGATGAGTCATGGGGCCAGGACGGCACTGGGCATCTCAGAGACCCAAAGGCCCTTGGACACTGCCACTCCTTGGGCAGTGGTCAGTCCTCGCTGACGCTGGACTTGTCAGCAAAACCCACTGGGCCTTGACATTCGCACCACACTGAGGAGCAGAGCAGCACGCACGCCTCCTTCCTCAGTCATCCCAGAGGCTTCACTACAGCCCGTGCCTACCTTGAGCCACAGAAGCAGCCACCTTTCCCCACGTGGACTTGCTGTCTGCTAGCTGACTACCTACTCCGTCATCTGAACAGCGATGGAGGCTGTTAGGTTCCAGCTCTTTTATCATGATGCAGCTGCGTTTCTGATGCACGCCAGCCAATGCCTGCGCTAAGGTCTGAGGCAGGCTGCCCCGACGTGAGTATAGTCACTCCCACGGGTGATCCTGAGCCCAGCAACCTCGATGCCTGTCTGCACCTGTAAGCAGGCAATGACAAGATCGCCACAGGCACCAGGACTCGAGTGGCCGTCTTAGCACAGTGGAGAAGGCCTGGCACGCAGCACCCACTCAGTAAAGGGTATTTAGTGCTGCTATCTGTGCATGAATTACAAAGCAGTTAACCTTTCAATTTAAAAATAAACTTACAAGGCTGACGAGATACCTCAGCATTCTAAAGTGCCTGCTTAGGCAAGCTTAGGCAGGTAGAGGGGACCACAGTTCGATCCCCAGCATCACATGCCACGCCAGCCCCACCCTGAGGATAGGCTGAGCCGACCAAAAAAATAATTAAAAACTTACAAGCAACATCCTAAAAAGCCACTGTAGTGTTGATGTACAAGTGCCTCCTGGACCCCGAAGGAGGTCTCGTTGCAGTCTTGAAAAAATAAATAAATCAGGCTTAGAGGCAGTGGTTGGTTCTCCAAACTCCTCAGTGGCACCAGGGGCAGTGTGGTTGATCACAGACATGCCGGGAGCTGGGGATGGGTGGGGGAACACTCTCAATGTGCCAGTCGAGGCCAGGGGAGGTTTTGCAGGAGGGCCACTGTTATGGTTTGTGTCTAGTTGTCCCCCCAAAGCCTCATGCAGTCATGGAGTGAGGACTTCTAGAATTTGTGTTAACTCATGATCCACTGGGATTATGTGTGATCCAAGGCTGGGATTATGGGTTTTAGTACTGCTGGGATTACCCATAGGTGGGTAAGTACTGGGAAGTACCCATAGGTGTGAGTACTTCCCCTACCCTAGGGCGGGTAATTTGCATTACAATGTAAGGTGGGAAGAGAAGCTAGCTGCTTGAGCTGCTGCTACCCCTCCCTTGCACTCTTGCTCTTTGCCACCACCATGAAAGGTTGCCCTCTGCTATGTGCTGCTCTGCGTTGGACCCAGCTGAGTATGGACTGAAACCTCCAGTAACTGTGAGCTAAATAAACCTTTCCTTCCTTCATTTTGGGTGTCGGGTATTTGTCCCAGCAACGAGAGAAGAGTAACTAAGACAGCCACCAAGGCCTTGTGTCCCCAAAGACCTTGAAGCGGGCATGAGGGGCCTATCTCTGCTCAAGAGGAAGGACAAGGACCCACACTGCTGGTTGTCATTCATAATATTTATTTTGGAAAAATACTTTAAAAAGGAATTTCTTCATTAACAAAACAGTAAAAAACTCAAATAACATTTGCACAATATTCCATAAATACATTTATATACAAAAAATATAGTCACATAGACCCGAAGTGCCTTTGTACATATTTACCAAAATTTAAATTATAAAAAAATGAACATCACAAAATACTCAAGCTTTACAGATATCATGAAAAATATTTTTACAAATCCAAAAAAATAACACACATTTTTTTATCTAAAAACAAAAAACAAAAACAAAACAAAAAAAAAAAACACATTTCTGTATCAAAAAGGACAATGAAGGCAGTTGTGTCTCTAGTTCAAGAAGACTGGCTCACAAGAACCCAGGACGCGCGCGGGCAGGGCGTGCTTCTCTGCAGCGCTCAGGTCCACGCTAAATATAAACTCTGACAGCAACGGTCCATAGTGCAATGGGCGCCTGGCAGGCGGGGCAGCGCGGGCGCGGCCAGCGCGCTGCTCGGGAGGAGACCAGCTCGCCCGAGCTGTCTCAGCAGCAGTCCCGGGCTCCCTTCCTCTTCAGCAGCATTCATGGGGGCATAGATCCTTGGAATTTCACTTGTCTTGGGGCAACAGGAATTGCGCCATTCCATTTCCTTCTCACACCTAGAGGCGCAGAGACAGACAGTGGGTGAGTGGCAGACAGATGGTCGCCTCAGCGACCCGGCACCTTGCCCCCCTTCGCGTGCGCCGCAACTGACCTCGGTGGCAATGACACACTCATCCCTCTCATCAGAGATGACGTACACCGACTGGTACTTGGTGTCCTTGGAAGCGGAGTGCATGGACTCTGGCCTTTTCCTCTCCAGCGCATCCCCACTGAATGGGAAAACAAAGAGAAGCAGGCTAAGCAGAGGGGCACGCGTGACGCCCTAGGGCCCTCCCACACCTGCCACCACAGCACATACCCCCGGAGTGTGGCTGGGGTGCCCTTCTCCTCCCCTGCGTTGCCCTGAGGCTGGCACTTGGTGTCACACTTGCTGTGGGTGTCCCTGGTGGCACCTTCGTCGCCCTTGAGGTCCTGTACCAGGTTACAGTCCACTGCCGTGTAGCGGGCCTTGAGGCCATTCTTGTCGGCCCCCTGGTCCCCATGGAAGTCGGCCTTCTTGTTGGTGTTCTTGATCTGTGTGGCCCCAATGACACTGACCGAAACGTCCTTCTCCCGCTGACAGCTGGCCAGGTTGTTCATGGTTTCTGTCTCACCCCGGCAGGAGGGCTCTGCTGGCAGCCGATGCTTCTGCAGTCTGAGCCGGATGCACACTCCCAGGGCGGCACAGCCCAGCAGCAGGACCAGGACTAGGACTGCTCCAGCACACACAGCCACCCAGGGGAACGGCCCACCATGGCCCTCCACGTACTTCTCTGTAAGGTCCACCACCACGGGGCCAGCTGGCTCAGGGAGCAGGAACTGACAGTTGGGGCCCCCATAGCCCTGGGCACACTCGCACACATAGCGCAGGCCCCTTTCATGGCATGTAGCCCCGTTGTGGCAGGGCGCCTGCTCACACCTTCGGACAGGCGCGCTGCAGTTCCTGCCTGTGTAGCCAGGCGGGCAAGTGCAGGAAAAGTCATTCACACCGTCCCGGCAGGTGCCACCATTGGCACAGGGGGAGGAGGCACAGTCGTCCACGTTGTCCTCACAGTGCCTCCCAGAGAAGCCCGCCTGGCAGCGGCACAGGTAAGCATCGCCAAGGTCCACACATTTGGCACCTGGAACACGGGACAGGTGCAGTCAGTGTGTGTCCACGTGAGTATACTCACTTAACAGACATGGCCCCTGAGGGTCACCAGACCCTAGACAACCTTCACTCAGGGGGCATAGTCCACGACCCTGAACACAAGCCATAAGGAGAAATCCACACCTAGTCCCATACACTAGAATCATGAGAAAAGCTGCTATTTCTTGGTCAGCATGTTCCAACAAGCAGCATGCAAAACGCTTTGCCCGATTACTGCATTAATCTTCACAAGAGCCTGACAAAAGGACTGATACCACTAGACTCAACTTACAGACAGAAACAAAGGTTTAAAAGGACGCCACCTGGCCTACGGCCCCAGTATTAATGAGCGCAGAGGCCTGAAGCAGATGAGGAGAGGGGAGCTGTGCGGCTCAGCTCTCCTCGGGGAGGCTGTTTCAGCATCCTGACCTCTCATCGCAACAAGAAGCTCCAGGGCCCAGAACACGCCTCCTCACAGGGCTGCACCAGAACTGGGTGACAAACGCTGGATTTACCCCCTCAGAAAGCACATGGCCACGTTGCTATCGGGACCTGATCCGCTAGGCTATGGATAGCCACAGGCCCACAAGAAGCCCTGACCCTGGGCACAGTGGACCACCAGTGGCCCTGTGGAATGGACGCACAGATGAGCTCCAGCCTGCCCTCTTCCCACTTCACATTTCCAGACTCAAGCACAAAGTCTCCACCAAGAATTCCCACTACACAGCTGAAGGGAGCCACGAACTTAAGGTGGCTCATGAAGCTCTGCATCCACTGAGATGGGACACACACACCCTAGCGCCCAGGACAGTGCCCGAGAACCTGCGGCTGCCCTCACCACTGGAGCAGGGTGCAGAGCTGCAGTGATCCATCTTCTTCTCACAGTTGAAGCCGGAGTAGCCCACAGGGCAGCGGCAGGTGTAGCCTCCCTCAGGGCTGTCTGCACATCGCCCACCGTTGAAGCAGGGGCCGTCGGCGCAGGTCATGGCACTCAGCTCGCAGACCCTGCCATAGAAGCCGGGCGGGCAGGTGCAGGAGTAGCTGTTCTCGAGGTCCTGTGTGGGGAGGCAGAAAGCCTTTCCTAAGGCACTCCAGGAAACCCTCACACTGTCTTTCAGACCATGGCTTCCGGCTTTGGTAAGACCACGGAGCAACCCACTTACCGTGCAGCTCCCCCCGTTCCGGCAGGGGCTGGGGGCACACTCATCAGTCTCCAGTTCACAGTTGGCACCTGTGTACCCAGGCCGACAGGAGCAGGTGTAGCTGCCCTGCCCCGTGTTGGTGCAGGTGGCCCCATTCCTGCAGGGTGTGTGGTGAGTGCAGTAGTTCAGATCTGTTGGGGTGGAGACAGAAAAGGAGGGAAGCAAAGGAAATGCAGGAAGCCTTTTATTTTTCCAGTAACCAAGAGCCAGGTAAGTCCCAGGCTGCCTTGGAGGGGCAGTTATGGGCTGGGAGGCTTACCTTGGTTACAGAAAAGGCCCCCCCAGCCTTCCTGGCAGTTACACTGCCAGGGCTGCTGGCAGGTGCCATGGAGACAGCCTGGGTATCGGATGCATTCGTCACAGTACCGTCCCTGCCAGCCTATCCTACACCTTGGGAAAAAGCAGAAAACAATCAGACAGAGGCTGACCGCTGCTGGGTTCCTAGTGACACTGGTGCACATTAAAAGCCATCTGGGGCAGCACCAGCAATGTGTGCTAGGCAGAATGCTGGGTCACCTTGGAAAGCCTGAACTGCCTCAGGGGTTCTGATGGTGGACATTTGAAAGCCCCCTGCATGGTTCTAACACCAGCAAGGCCCACGAACCATGTATGTGAACACCTGCTTTCTGTGACCGTTCTTCACCTGCTGCCTGTCCACCTTCATCACCACTGCATTAGGTGACTGGCAAGCCCTCGCCCATACACAGTGGGACCTCAGTTCACACGTGCTTTTGTTTGCCAACATTTGGTTCGCAAACAGAAGCATCTGACAAAATTTTGTTGTTTGCAAACTCTGCATCAGGTGACCAACATGAGTACAGCCATCTTTCCGCACAAACACAAACATGGCCACCTTTTCCAAAATATAGAACAAATTAAACTTGCAAACCAAGGTACCACTGTACACACCCAAGCCCTCACTATGCAAAAACACCAGGATGACAGCCCCCTCACTCAACCCATTTTAGCAGTTTTCCAACTGATGGTTGTAAAGCACAACATGCTCACAAATACCATACTCTGGGTATAAAATGATAACGAGCAGAGGCAGAAAACAAAATGCAAAACAACTTCAGAAACTTACTTGCATTCCCCGGGCTTGTCACAAAATCCATGCTGTTCATCGCACCCAGGCAGGCAGATTGCTGTAGGCAAATAAACACAGGTTGAGCCCCACCCTGGGGCCTCCCTCGAAGCTCCAGGTGGGGATGGTGGAAGCTAGCTATGCCCAGTCTGCAGGTCCTAGCTGAGCACACCTGGGTAGTGGAGCCCTGGCCCACACTGGCTGGGAGCTCTGGACTTCACTTAGCTTAGAATGAGCATTCTTCTTAATACAGTGGCTCCCGGACAAAAGGGCTCTCGGAAGCCCCCACCCCCACCCATCCCCTTTTCTTCTACAAGAGGGTCAGAAGTCTTCCCCCTCCTCCTCCCCCACTTCCCAATTCTATGCACAAAGCTCCACCTCTTAATATCCCAGAAAGTGTGTGTGCAGATAAGAGTGGACAGCTGGTGTGCAGGGTGCCTGGGCAGGACAGCTGCTCCATTGTCTCTTCCCTCCCGGCAGCTGCCCCAGCGCAACAATGCCGCCCCCCCACGTCCCCCCACAGCCCTAGCATGTGTGTCTGTGTGTGCGGTCACACACACAGACACACACGCTCCTGCCAATGGGAGCAGGAGGCACACCCGCCACCTATCCTCCCAGAGATCTAATCTATGGCACGTGCAAGCTGGGCGGGGAGAGACTAGGTGATTGAATAAGAAAAAAGTTCGGGTTTCTGGCTACCCCAGAACCATGGGTGAAAATAGAGGAAAGCTCAGTGGGAGGCAACCCAGGAGGTCGGAGCTGCCCCAGGGATGGGGGCGCTGGCTGAGGCTTCGAGCTGGCTAACTTTCCCAGTTATGAAACTCACTGAGGAGCCACTCTGCCAGTTCTTAAGAAAACAGAACGCGCCTGGGCCAAGGCAGAGCTTAAAAGGACCTCCATGGAGCCCTGACAGAGATGGGGAACTAAGCAGCAATGACGCTGGGCCTTCCTGCAATGAGAGGTCCCCTCACCTCCGTGCACAAATCAGAGCTGAGTAAGCCACTCTCTTCCTATCCCCCCACCCCAGAGGTTGGAGGCCTCACAGAGTCCAGAGTTCACCTGCTCCAGGGCAGGAGAATGAAAGTTCATGGCCTAGTGGGGGTGGGGGTGTTTCCCTGGCAGCTCACCAACCCTTGACTGTGGGGAAATGCTGTACCAACAGGCCAGGGTGGCCAGCCTGTGGGGAGGCCTTGGAGAGCTGGAAAGAGGCTCTCTGAGGGCCAGATGAACCAGAGTAGAGCCAGGGGCTCCCTGCCTGCCAGGAGATTACATCAGTACCTACATTTCTTTGCAGGCAGGGAGCTAGGAGCACTCAAACAGGACAAGGAGAGGTGTGCCCCTCACCCTTGTGGCTTTAACACACTTGTCCCTGGTATCCACAGACCCACAGGAATAAAAACCTCCCACCAGGAAAGCATAAACAGTGTGCACCACAGGAAATCTTTGAAATTGGCTTGTTCGGTGGTCAGGTCAAATACCCCAAATCAGGGAAGAGAAAGCGGATCTTCCTGAGGAGACGTCACAGCCAGGACAGTGTGGAGAGCAAGTCCTGCACACACCCGCTCTGTGACTGTTCCTCCCTTCCTTCCTCCCCTCCCTCCACATGCACACACCCTGGGGGGAGCACAGCCTCGCTTCCTGACCCCTGGCCTTGTCTCTGAACGCCTCCCTGATGAAGAAAGGCAGCTTCCTATAGTGAGTAAACACTGTCTTGGATGTGAAAATGCCTGAGTTGACCCTGACCCTGCTCCCGACTGTAAGACATCAGAGAGGAAGCCCTGCACTTTGGGCCTCTGTTTCCCCATCAGAACATGTCCAAGGTTCTCTCTTGTGCTAAAGCTCATAATCCTAGGCCTCCTCAACAGCCCCACTACCACCGCCAAGCACAGCAGCAAGAAGGAGCGGCCTTCCCACAGGACTCACGTTCGGTGCAGTACTGGCCTTTCCAGCCCGGGTTGCACACCTTCTCGCCTCTCTCCCCACAGGTGAAGTGGCCGAAGGCATCGTCCCGGGGGCGGCAGAACACCGAGCAGCCCTCTCCATAGTAGTGCTCGTCACACACAAAGCGGTACGAGTACTTGAGATCTGTGCGGCCGCTGCTGTGCAGATCCTGGGACCACTCTTCACCCACCGTCAGGTGCCTCTGGGTGGCCAGGCGGCTTATGAGCCTTTCTGGGTTTTCTGGGGGAGGAGAAGATGCTCTAGTCAGTCCCAACCAGGAACACAGGGCTTAGGGACCAAGAGGGAGATGGCAGGCATGTCCCTTGCATGGGAAGAAGGCCTTGGGCCTGGAGCGACTGGCACACATGCAGAATGAAAACCAGCAGAGTTTGAGGGTACAGTAAGCTACATCTCAGGTGAGGAAGCTGTGCACAGTCTTGGGCGTGAACATGTGGTTACCTGTGGCAAGGTCGTCAGGAGCATCTGTGTGGAGGGCCTCGATGATCAGAGAGAAGGTGCCCTGGGGAGAAGAGTGGACATGAGACAAACCAGAAAGGGGCATCTGTAAAGTCAGTCTCTGGGACACGCAAGTCAGGACAGAGGCTGGTAACCCAGCAGCATCCAAGAGGGTCTTGTCATCTCTCACTGGCCTCACTTCATTTATGGAATCAGAGAAACTTTGAAAAGATTGCTTTCCTGGTGTGTCATTTTTTTGTTTGTTTTTTTGTTTTGTTTTGGTTTGTTTTTTTCAGCCTGTTAGTACAGGATATCATGAAGGGGGAGAGTAGGAGAGCTCAGGCAGTCAAGTGGGACAGTGAAGAGGCTGGAGGACAGCTGTCATTAGTCCTGCAGGATGGGACCAGGCCTAGGCCTGGGGGCTGAGAACAGTACTTCCCAGCGTGAAACGTCTGACTGCAGAGACAGGCACAGTGGCGCCTATGGTATGTCCTGGATTTGGACGGTTTGGGTCCTACCTGCATCCTCACCACAGCCCAGGGTCACCTCCAGTGCCCACGGGCCCTTTTCAGAAGGCTAGGCAACAGACAGACCCACACTTCGTCTTGGGCTGTGCCCGTAAGACAGGTGTGCCAGCCCCCACCCACCGTGCCCGCCCGCCCGCCCGGGGAACGCATATGCGGCACTCACCGGCCAGGTGAAGCCAAAAGGGAAGCGGATGGGGTTGGTGAAGGCAGAGTCGGCGCCAGCGCTGTCGCCGTCAGGCAGGCTGAAGGAGTCGACGCCCAGCACCGGCGTGACGGTGCTGCCGTACGTGCAGGGCGGCTCGGGGGACACGCTGGCCTGGTAGTGCTTGAGGCACACTCGGAAAAAGGTCCTGCAGGCGCATGGCGGGCCCGTGCCCCCGCGGCAGCAGTTGCGGTTCCCCAGCAGCCCCTTCTTGTTGACGAACTCCTGCAGCTTCAGCTCAAACACACCCGAGCTCCAGACCTGCACGGGGAAGGGCGTGAGGGCGCGGGCCGTGGCTCGCTCGTAGGCTCCGCATTCGGCGGACAGCTGCGCGCCCCCGCCCTCCGCCGCACCGCCCGCCCGGCCCCTACCTGGCACAGCAGGGCCGAGACGACGGCGAGGGCCAGCGCGCTCCGACGGCCCATGGTCCCGCGGCGCGCGCCTCCGGGTGTCCCGGGCCTCCTCTGGGGCGGGGGCGCGGGCAGGTGGGGCGCCCGGGATTCCTGCTCCGGACGGTCTCGGCCCCTCTGAGGTTTGCGGTCCTGTGGATCCGCCGCGGGGAGCCGCGCTCCGCGATGCGCGCTGCGCGAGAGAAAGAGCTCGCTCCGGCTGCGCAGGAGACGCAATTTGCGGTTTTCTCCTTTCTTCCAAGCCACGAGTAGGTGAGGATCGTCTGCTTCCTGGTTTTGTTTAAGCGTCTTCAAGATAGAGATAGAGATGATAGAGACAGATAGAGATGGAGACAGAAAAAGCGAGAGCGCGCAAGCGTCCAGACATTCAGTTTAATTCCCAAGAGAGCGACGGAGGCTTCCTGCGGAGGCCGATTAGAAGGCGGTGGTCTGGATATCCCACGGGCGAGGCGATAATCCTGGGCCGCGCGGAGCGCGGAAGGGACGGCGGGTGCGCGGTGAGTGTGCGGCGCGCTCCCTGCGCTCGCGGCCCGGTGTCACTGGGGCTTGGTGTCACTGGGGCCCGGTGTCACTCAGCGGCGGCCGCTCCGGGAGCGCTCCGCGCCTGCGGCTCCTGCGCCAGCGCCAAGCCTCGCGTCTTCCCGACAAATCTGGCCAATGCCATTCGAGTCAGCCCGCCCTGGACCCGAGGCCCGGGCCGAGAAGCTTCGCGCGGCGCCCGTCCTCTCGAGCGACTGCCCTCAACAGGACAGGGATCCGCGAGTGCGCGCCGAGGATCTGCCGAAGGCCGGCGCCTGCCGCCCTTATATTCCGCCGGCCGGCCGCATGCCTAATGAGATGCAAATGAACGGCCCCCCAATCTGGCGAGAGCTGTCACAAAGGAGCCACTTTTCCAAACCCTCCTCTCAATGGATCGCCAAATGGTCAGTGAGCTGTAAAATGTGCAACCCTCCTCCCCGCCCCCACCTCCCCGCCCCCGGCCCTCCCCTGCCCCCGCCCCCAGCCCCTCCGCCTTCCTCCCGCACCGCACAAAACGCACTCATTTACATGCCTGCAAAATGTTCACGGAAGGGATCCCTCTGCTCTCGGAGCTGATGCCACCACCGCGGCCCGGGCCTGAAGACCTGCAGACCCTCGGAGCCTGGCGGGCGGCCTGCGCTTCCTCCCGCGGCCCAGCACCGGGCTCGCCCTCTTCCAGATCCCTCCCGGCCCGGAGCCCGCCTCCCGGGGTCCGCGCGCTGGCCGCGTCCCGGGGGCGTGGGGAGGGAGGGGTTGGAGACCCGGCCGCCCCTCGGAGACCGCCCCTCCTCCGGGAGGACTCTTCCTAAGGAGGAGGCTCCGAGAGGGGGCGGGGCGGGGGCGCGGTAGGAAGGGGCAGGCGGTGGGGGGTCGGGGGGCGGGGGTGGCTGGTGCGCGGCGGCAGTTTTGAGAAGTTTGAGGAGGTCGGCCCCAGATACTCCCGGCCATGGAAGGCGACTGAATCTAGGAAAGTGCAGATCCGGGGCGCGGGGTCGGGGGCTGACCCCTGGGCCCCCGGCGTCCGGCGCCCTGGGTGTCCCTGTGTAGTCCGCGGCCGCTAGGGTGGGGGTCTGAGTGTGAGCAGCGTGTCCCCCGAGCCAGGGGAGCCGGAAGCCTTGAACTACCCCCTCCCCAAGACACACACACGCACCCTGTGCCGCCACCACCTTCCCTGGGTCTCGGGCCCCTCTCTCCTGGGCATTGCCCCCTCGGCCTCCCTCGGCTTGGTAAAAAGTGAGTTTGGTGTGTGTCGTTCGCGTGGCTGTCATTAAGGCAGTCTGTTATTGTGCGAGGCTGAATCAGTGGCTCTTTGTGCGCTCAGCTGTATGGTAATGCAGACAGCACCTGCTCGCCGCACAATGCCGAGAGAAAAAGCCCCCTCCGCGCGCTGCGGCCTCTGCGACAATGTCCGGCACATGTTCCAAAGACCCCTCTAGCCTGGCCCCCCAGCCCACAACCTTTACACAATCGTCACCTTATTAGGTTTTTACATGTCCGTCAGACACTAGAACTTTTGTTTTCATTTTTTTATGGGAAATGAGTTTATTGGGAGGGCCGAGAACACGCACCACAGTGAATTATCTCAACTGCTCTCCTGCTTCCAGGCCGGGAGTAAGCCAAAGCGCATCGTCCTCCTCTGGCATCCGGCTTTGTATAGGGCGCGTTCGCTGCGACCCTTTCTATCCCTGACTGCTGGTCCTTACCCCTGGCCGCAGCACCTTGGAAGCTTCCTTAGAAGGCTGGGGATACAGCTCCTCGTGCAGCATCTGCCTGGCAAGCACAAGGTCCTGAGTTCGATTCCCAATACCCCCCCCAAAAAAGAAGAAGACGAAGAAAGAAAAGTAAATGAGGTGAGAGCCCAGCACAGCCCCCAGAGGGACCCGGGCAGTGTCCTGCTTTTGGTGTGGCAGGCCTGACAGGAGACAACTGCACTGTCCTGCAGAGTCATCACTATCCAAGTCTGGTGTCTCCATAACAGTGTTTTGACACATTTGAAAATGGGGACCCCCTCAAACACCCAGGATACCCCTGGCGTCATCAATCTCAAGGGTCACTTTGAGAAGTCATCTGGGATGGTCCCTCTGGTTATCTACACCTGGTATCAGGATTGCTTCACTCCTTTTCAGTGATCGGACATCTGCCAAGGTGTCTCACAAATACTTTAAGTTTTTAGGATCCACAGAGATGTGCACTTAAATTCCCCATTGCCACCAGGTGGAAAACCAGAGCTAGCCAAAAGCCCTGTACAGAGTGTTTAAGGCTGTGGTGAGAAAGGAGGGCTTGGGCCCCACTAGGAAACTCACCCCCATTGTTTCATGTTGAGCAAATGGAGGCTTCAGAAGGACTGCCACCCCAAAGGACAGTGTCAAACCCACTGTCCTTGTCCTTTGCAAGCATGTACTTGCATTGCCACAGGGCTCGGCCAGCTCAAATCCTAATTTAATCTTGCCACCTAGTGTCAGCATCCTTTTTTTACTAGGGTAATGTTTCCTCCCAAAGCTACTTTCTGAGGGTTTCTGCTCCCTGTGACTCAGAAGCTGTTCCCTGTGGAGAGGTGAGAGGATTCCCAGAGCAGAGAGGTACAGATGAAAAAGGAATGCAAGGTTAGAATGCAGAATCCTGAGTGTCCCTGAGACAGTGCAGATTTCAGGAAGAAATGAAATATCAGGAACCTTTTAATTAGAAGATGGAAGTGGGAAGCAGGCTCATTTGAATGCCTGTTTAGAAAACTGGAAATAAAAAGTTCCACGCGCAAGGGCTTAAACTTTGAGGGAAAAAGACTTGCCCCAAATCTTTAACAAACCCCCCTTAGTATCAAGTATTTGTTAAATTGACATGGCACAGATTTCTCGATTACAGCGCAAAGCAGAACTGAAAGGCATCGTAAAATCCATCAGAATCCTGCCCAAAGCCTTCATTCTTTTCCAACTTAATTTATGCCACGCGATTCTGTATTGGGGAAATCAAGCAGAAAGTCCTTTTCTCCCTCCATCTCCTCCTCCTTCTCCTCTTCTTCCTCCCCCATCTTCCCCTTCTTTTCCTCCTCCTCTTCTTCCTCCTCCTCTTCTCTCCACTTTTTCCATCTCCCACCCCCAAGTTGGTTCCTCTTCCCTTCTTTCAAAAGCTGAGCTAAAGGGGAGACTGTTTAACTTAAGCATTTCTATAGGAGCCTGTTGTAGTTTAACTCCTGCGCACCAGTAGCTGGGATGAACAAAGGAGAGACTCGAGGTCCAACTATTCATCCTTTCTTTGCACTTTAATTTTCATTGATTGGGAAGACAAGGGGAGCCCTTAGGGATTTGAGCTGGAGGGGGATGACACGCCTTTAGACGCCATCAGCCCCCTAGCCAGCCATCTGCTCCAAACCAAATGGCGTTTTTTCACTCCCTAACTGCATGTCTCTATACTACAACTAAGCACTCTGAACCCCCCAAATGCAGAAGGGAGCTTAAACTAGAGATGTTAAATAGATCTGACTCGCTGTTGGCCCTAGCTGCCAGATTCCCTCCTCCCCATACGCCATAAATCCTCACCTTGCTCATTAGGAGAAAGCAGGAAACTTTCTTTTAAATACTTTTTGATGCCTCAGCAAATTTACTGTACAAAGTGAGGCTCATTAAGGCTTAGAAGGCACCCAATATATCAGACACAAGAGTAGAAGGAAGCATTTGCTGCCTGGTGGTGGTAGTGATTCTTTTCTCCAGGCATGTGCAACTCATCCTCTGAATAACTTCAGTGGTCAGGGGCAGCTCAAGTTGTATAGACAGGCACAGCAACCTACAGTTCTGTTAGAGACCTTGCCTATTTTCTCCTGTTATGTCATTTGATGGTGGCCAGGAGTCATCTTGGTAAATTAGACGTGCCCATCCTCTGCAGTGTGTGAGTTAATACTGTGAGCCTCCAAACATGCTCCAACCCCTTCCACCCAAAGGCTCGATTGTGTGTGTGATGGCCCGCGGCTGCGGTAGGCAGCAGGGCCCAGGCAGATTGCAGTAAACAGCACCCAAAACAGGTCAGATTCCAGCCCAGCATAGGTTCAGTTTCTGTGTAAACAAATCTGGAGACTTGAGTGGGGCTTGTGTTTTCTTAGACCAACTGAATACTGTATACCCAACAGAGAGGTTCTCTTATCCCCAAGAAGAATTAGGGTCCTTGTTCAGAACAACAAAATAAAAAAACTTCCAGACAACAAATCTGGTGTTGATCAAACATGCCAGCTTTCACGAAAAACCAAAAAAAGAAAAGAAAACGAAAATAAAAAAAGAATAATAAGAAAAAGAGGGACAGAAAGCCTGTTTATTAATTAGTATTAGTATCACATCTCAACACTCCCAGTCTCTGCAGACCAGTTTTGGAATCTGAAAGTAGTTACAATAGCAGAGGATTCCCTGCTTGCTGTGAGAGAGGAAGCCAGGCGCGCCCTGGTCTCTTGCCCATCCCCCCAGCTCCCGCCCCCCACCCCAGTCTGGCTGTGATAGATTAGGTACTCCCTAACTCCTAAAGCCATCTTTGGGCACACACACACACCTCCGGGCTTACATTTACCGGCCACACCTACCTAAATATGTACACAGACGTGTTCATACTTGATTGTGGTTGTGTCGGGATCTTTATTTCTAACTTTTATTTTTCTAACCCGAAGCACCCAGTTCTGCAGAGCTGAAGGGGAGCAGATCCAGGATGACGTTTAATAGGCGAGAACTTTGCTCTTGATGTTCGGCGAGAACCTGGAGAGGGACGGCCAGAGCGCCTCCGCCCTCCGCGCAGCGCATCCCCTTGGCTGGTGAAGCCTTCCGCACGCCCCCGCGGACCCCCTGGGCGGCTGGCTAGCTTAGGACACTTCAAGTTCTAGATCTTTTCCATTTTAATGGGGCAGGCGGCCTTGTCTGGGAAAGGCGTGAATGCTCCTGCCCACCTGGGTGTTTTGTTTATCCTCTGGGGGCGGGGAGAGCTCTGAGCCGCCACGCAAGCCGGACACTTCACCTCCCGCGCGTGGATCGGAGGTGGCCGCGGCAGGTCCGCGGAAAGTTGCAAAGGCATGTGCTGATTTGCATGAGAAAGGGCGAGTCGCGTGGCTCAGCTGGCGGCCCCGGCGCAGATGACGGGTCGCCCGCCCGCCGCCTTCCCCTCGGAACCGCGGGTCATCTGCTCCGGGCTGTCCTGCGCTCATCTCCATGACAAAGCGCGTGTTTACCTGCGGCAGCAGCACCGGCGGGCGCGCCTTTGTCCCAGGATCAGATTACGCGGCAGCTGCTCGGAGCCACTCCGAACTTTCCGCTGCCTAACGCGCGGCGCTGCGGGGTGGGGGCGGGGCCGCGAGGGGCCACGTGGAGTCAGGGCGCGCGAGAGGCGGACGCCCCGAGGGCTTCTCGGAGGTGGCGCCGAGCGGATGTGGGCGGAGGTGCGGGAGGAAGCTGGGGGCGGCCTGCGCTCTAGGTCGGGATGAGGGTCGACGGGGACCCTCCGGCTGCGCGCCATCGGGGTGAACCTGAGTGCCCCTGCTTGCGCTCTCGAGCACTCCGCCTGCGGGAACTCTTTCACTACTCTTGCCCTGGGTCGCGTCCTCGCACTCAGGAATGGGGAGCTCACGATTTTGGCAACCGGGGATGGAGAGAAAGGGAGATGTTGAGCACGCGCGGGGCTGGTGAACCGAGTCCTCTTATGCCAGGCGCCCCCGCCCTCAGGAGGTCTCGTCACCTGTCGCCCGAGGAGCCAGGGAGCCCGCCAGTCTCCCACGCTGGCCCTGCCCTTGGGGCGTTCGGCGGGAGGTGGGGTTCCAGGGTCTTCCGGGTTAACGCTGGGCGCGGGCCAGCTCCCCGCCTCCCCACTAACGTTCCCCCGGGATCCGCGCCTCCACTCCCGAGGATCCCAGGACAAGATGCTCGTGGAGGCTTTGGGGAGCGATGTCCTCCCTTGGCCTCCCCATTTCCCCTTTTCTGTGAGCATCTGCCCGGGGAAGAACAGATGTGGGCACCTGCGGTGACAGGCTGCATATGTTCTGTCCTATTCACAGGCATTCAGACGTGGCTACAATGAGCGGCCTTTGTGTGCAGAGTCACTAAATATATTAATCTGTACTCCCCAGAGCACCGGGCTGTTTAATTTTTCACTAGCAATAACATCTGATCTAATCCTTAAATCGGCTCCCAAAAGCCTTGCCTCCAGCCCACCCCCCTCCTTAAAAAACGTGTGAAGTTATTCAACTTTCCACCTGTTGCTTGCCGAATTGAGCGGGGTCGCTGCAACAGCTATGTGGGTTCCTTGGGGGGAAAGGAGCAGAGGAGCTGAGGGGAGCGGTCCCCACGTGGCCGGGGAAGGCTGTTTACCGGGGAGAAGTAAACACGAAGTGTGGCGCGCAGGCCCCCAAATGTTGTGCAAACAAAGACTAATGATTATTAAACAGCTTCGAAAGCATCCCTGCAAACTTACCCTATGTGAATGCTTCTAAACGTAGAGCTCCCATTTATCTTTTTATCTAACTCTCGTGGTTATTATAAATATTGGACCATAGGCCACACTGCCAAAAAGTAACATTAATCTCAGATGTAAGACTTAGATTGTTTTTATCAATTTTGCTGCACGACTCTTTTATCTTAGCATCCCTTATTCTGTTTTGATTTGTTTTCGGCTACAATGAGTCCTTTAGTGCCATTGTGGATGTCACAATGCACATGGACATCAGGCCGTGAATGAAGACAGAGGCAGTTTAAACAAACCAAGCTCTTTCTTCCCTTTCCATCTATTGTCCTATGAATGGGCCTGCTGCATGCGGCTGCTAGGAAACCGGCTTTGCAAAGCTCTACTCTAGTAAATAGCTGGGGAGAAAGGCACCCTGATAAATAGCCCGAGTATTGGAGTATTGGACGGGAAATGGAGGAGACAAACTTAGGCACTTCTTTTTTCCACTTTTAAGTCAATACATTACATTTCAAAATGTAGAACACACATCCTAGTTTTCCACCTCTGCACTTCAAATTCCCTCTTTTTAATTCTTTGCTCCCCTCTGATGCTTCCATCTGGGCAGAATGGGGACAACACTGGGTCACCATCAACTTTTTTTTTTTTTTTGCAAAACCGGGGATTGAACTCAGGCCCTTGAGCTTGCCAGGGAAGCGCTTATTCCACTGAGCCATCTCCCCAGTGCCTAACTTTGGTTTTTGAAGTGCAAGAAAATGGGGGCTGGGTGGAATGTTTATCAGTCACCGCCCCTAATGAGCACACTGCTGTTGGAATGCAGGTGTGGTACCACTTCTAGTCCATAGAATACAGAGGCAGGTCTGGTCTTTTAAAAGGAATGATCACAAACTGTGACCTGTTTCAGTGGGCTGGAGCTGGGCCTATTCCTACAAGACAGCTGTATTGCTCCAGCTGTGAAGGTCCCAGGCACTTAGTGTGCCAGCAAGGGCCACTCTCACCAGCCAGAAAGTGGTGTTTCATTCTCAGGAACTAGATGTGTTCCCAGGGCCACCAAGGAACCAGCCACTGTCCAGGCAGATGAAAAACCACAAAGGATTTAGAGTGAGGGGATGGTCAAACATGCCAGGAAGATTGTTTCATCCATTCATTCATTCCATTCACACATTCATTCATTCTTTCTTATCAATCCCAGGGATTGGGGGCCTATTGAAATTGAACATGCTGTTCTCCACCATGCAAAAGTTAAAGTCAGTCAGACAAGGCTCTCCTGCTGTCACATTTTTTTT
>NW_004524781.1:229520-234598 GCF_000260255.1 Octodon degus
TGGTGGGCTGAGCTGGCCACACACACATAAATAAATTTTTTTTTAAAAAGCCTTTAAAAAATAAATAAATTTTAAAAATTTCATTTCTTCACCAAATGAGTGACTCATTTATTTCTTCTTTGGTTAGGCCTGGTAATTTGCATTTTTAAGAAATTTTTGGTTACATCAAAAGTTAGTCAGATATTCTTGTACCCTTTGATATAAGTGACATATGTGGTGCTAAAGTCAGTACATGTGGTGTTGCTCCCTTCAGGATCCGTGTAGACATTGGTGTACCTGTTTTATGGATCTTATCAGAGAACCAATCTTTTCACTGAGTGCCTCTATTGATGTAGGCAGAAATTAGCACAACCATAGCACTTACCCATTTGTTCTGTGTAGACTCCTAGTTAGTCAGTATGGTGGTGCTACTATAATCCTAGCACTCGGGAGGCTGAGGCAGGAGGATAGCAAGTCTGAGGTCAGCCTGAGCAACTACTGAGAGCCTGTCTAAAACTAAAAAAGTACAAGGGCCTGCCAAACAGCTCAGTGGATTAAAGCAGGCAGACACAGGGGCCAGGGGTTCGATTCCATGCTTGCAGTGCTGGCCCCGCCCCTGGGGCACCCTGAGACAGCAAGGTGGTACACACCTGTAATCCCAGCTCTTGGGAGGCTGTAAACAGGTGGATCACTATGAGTAGGATCTAGTAGTGAGACCCTGAACACTCTGTAGACCCTTCCCTAAAATACAAAAAATAAAATAAAAATAAATAAATAAAAATAAAAAGTACAGGGGGAGAGCTCAGTGATGTTATCCTTCAGTTTGACAGTCAGTACTGCAAAATCTTCACTATCTTCATCAGCATCCTTTACTTTCTATTGTCTGAAAAGAAAAAGATCACTACTTTTGTCAAGTTTCCTAGTTGGTTAAAGGAGAAAAAGTTCTGTAGGGATTATTCCTTCATGCATGAACACTGAAACAGCCAGGATACTTTTGACTGCATCAACAGAAACTTCTGGTCCCATCTATGTGCTATATTTAACTATTTTTCTTTCTTATGCCCTTCTTGTATCCAGTTTTAGGTTCTCTCCCAGTTGATGGGCTGGGCCAGTAGGAGAGAGCAAGGGAAGACGTGTCCCTGTGGCGTCAAGGCGGCGGCAAAGGAAGAATGGCCCTATTGCTGTTTCTGCTCCCATTACGGTGAATTTTCTGCACGGCTCTGCTGATGGTTTCCCAGGAAAGAAGCCCCGAAGTAGTCTGACTCTTGCTCTCCTTCTCTGTGGCAGGGCAGTAATGATTAGTATTATAGTTTTTATTTTTATTCTACATGTTTGCTGTACATAATGCTTCCATCCCTTGTGTAGAGTTGGTAGTGTGCATAGCACCTCTTGACTCAGGTTCCATGCCCGCTCTCCCCTCCGCTTCTCCCTTCCTCTATCTGTAGACCACCCTTCTCATTCAAAAAAGGTGCATTTCCCTACTTCCTATTTTCTTATTTCCACTTTGGGTTTGTCATGTAGAAGAAATCATATGACATTTACACTTGTGTGTCTGATTTATACCTTCATACTATTTATACCTTCGTACTACAGAGGTATAGTCTAAGGTGCATTCACTTTCCTACAAATGACTCAAGTTTATCCTTTATGCGAGAGTAGTGTGTGGTTTTAAAAGCTTTAAAAAGCTTTACTCAAGTTGGAGTTTGAGTAATACTGTAATTGTGCCACTCACTATGCCTTTTAGTTTTCTCCTACATTTATATTAACGTATTTAGTACAGGGTCTACAGGCACAGATTCATAGTGATCCTCCTGTTTTCAGCCTCCCAAGCTCTGGGATTATGGCGCATCACCACGCCCAGCTGTCTCAGCTTGCACTAGGGGCAGGGCCGGCTTGGCACGCTGGGGATGGCAGCCAGTCCCTGAGCCTGCCTAAGCAGGCACTTTAGTCTACTGAGCTATCTGCCCAGCCCCATCTCACCACATTTTAAACCTTAAATTTCTAACATCAAAATAACACATTTACAGACTTAAAAATTCAAATAGTATTTCTAGGTTTGGAGCAAAAATAGTCTTTGTCCACACAACGCATCACCAATGCCAGTTCCTTTTCCCAAGTTGATCTGCTAGCTACTGGTTTAGGGACTGATTCATACTTCAGAGCAGTGTTTTCTGCACCACGGCAGAACCTCCTGGCTCCAGCCCTCCCATTGTTGTTTCCTGGACCTCCATGTCTGTACACACACAAGGCCACCTTCCTTTTACAAATATAGTGTGGCACCTTTTAGATTAAGCCACTGATCAATGTTTGCCTGATGATACATAATGCTTATTCACAGTTGAGGCATGGGCTGTAATTATGTGTCCTTTTTTTTGACATTGTTTTCTTTATTGGATTAAAAATTGCACAGTAGGCAATTTACTGACTTTCCCTCGTAGCTATTATTTGTTGTTACCAAACTGGAATTATCACTTTTAATACTTAAATAGGCAGCTGTGGGCTTCACTCTTTTCTGGAGTTGTCTCTGAAGCCTTGAGCCTCAGCGGAATCGGGGATTGAACTCAGACTCTTGCGCTTGCCAGAGAAGTGAGCGCTTATTCTACTGAGCCATCTCCCCGGCCCCTGGATCCTCTAAACTATAACACTTGTAACTTTCTTCAGACTTCCCTTTGCCTCTCTCTTCTGGTGGACTCTCGTAGACCTCAAATATTCCTCTTCTTGACTCACTTCTGAATTCTGGAGAGTATTATTCAGAGTAGCTTTCTAAAATAAGACATTGTGGGGCTGGGAAAATAGTTCAGTGGCACAGTGCCTGCCTGGCACGTGCAGGTTCCTGAGGTTAATCCCCAGTGCCAAAAAAATTACTACTACTACTACTACTACTACTACTACTACTACTACTACTACTACGGCGTTTGATAGACAACAACTTTGAGATTGAACATCTGAAAATCTCTTTATCCTACTCACAACTAAGATTCTTTTTTATGTATTTAATACAGGATCTACAGGGTCTCACTACACAGAACTGACTCATAGTGATCCTCCTGTTTTCAGCCTCCCAAGCACTGGGATTTCAGGTGCGTGCCACCACACCCAGTCTCAGTTGCCTTCTCAGCACATCCTGGGGACTGGGCCAGCACTGAACGCCTGGGATCTCCAGTGCCCGTGCCTGCCTAAGCAGGCACTTCAGTCCCCTGAGCTATCTGGCCAGCCCACAGCTAAGATTCTGGCAAGGTCCAATTTTTTCTCTCTTCTGTCTCCTCAAATGTTTCGGTATATATTTAGGAGGGAGACAAGTGCTGTTGGGAGCCCTGTGCAGTACACAAGGAGTGAAAACTTGAGTGGGTCGCGAAGGCCACTGCAGGGGCTGAGCCTGCCTGGCTCCACCATCCAGCCCTCACTGCCCAGTCCCTCTCCAGCTTGCCCCTGCTTCTAAGTCTGTTCTTCTTGGTTGCTTCATCACAGCACCTGTCTTTTGCCTCCTTCTCTTTCCTAGTTTTGTGCCTGGACGTTCTGCCTCTTGTAAGCCTGCCAGAAGTGCCACTCCTTGTACTGTCTTCAAGAAGTTTTGTCCTCCTTGCCCTGGACTGGAGTGTGATATCCAAATGCCACGTGCTTGGGTTCGCTGAGTGTTTTCTTCAGGATCGCATGCTGTCTTCTTGAATCTTCTTAAATCCACATGGTGGAAGAGGGCTCCCTGGTCTTTTTTTTTTTTTTAAGACAAGGTCTTACTATGCAGTTCAGGTTGGCCTTGAACTCACTGTGCAGCCCAGGCTGGCACCTGGCCATCTCTGGCCTATCTTGTAGGACACCAATTCCACTTACCAAGGCTCCATGTTCAGTATCATCATCTTCAGGAGGCCCTGTTTTCAAATATCTTCCCTGTGGGAATTAGATTTCAACATGTGAGTTTTGTGGGGTGACAAACCTGTGCTTCACTTATTTCTTAGTGTATGTTAGTGTCCCCAGTCACAATGTCATCCTCCAGAAGCCATTTCACATACTCTTTGGTGGAACCCCTGGCCCTTAACCAGCAATCGGTATTGGCCACTGTTTATTGATTTTGCCTATTAGAATAAGGTTCATAGGAAGTGCAGGAAATGACAGACGTTTTTTCCAGAACCATAGCTGACTACTTTAACTCCATGATGAAAGCCTCAAGCTCACCAAGTTGCACCAAAGCTCGACTGGAACATGTGCGTACAAATTGGTTCGGAATGCATCTTAAATACTGTAATGTGGTATACTGATAATTTAAGTTTATCAATAATTTACATAATAAATTACATCTGTCTCAGTTCTTCTACCGTCTTAACACGCGGCCACTCCAATGCTCCACAGCTGCATTGGGTGGGACAAAAACTTGAGGGAGGATCAGAATGGCACGAGTGTAGCCTCCCACGCAGGGAAACGACCGGGATGGCCCGCAGAACCCACGCCCTCTGCGCCCCAGGTGGTGAGCGGGACAGAGGTGTGTCCGCAGCCGCTCTGGCGTGGAAGTGCCGCCTTCTCCACGAGCCGCACCTGCAGACTGCCAGGCCGGGGACTCGAGCACGAGCAGGCCCCACTCGGCCCTCCAGCTCCGTGACTGAGCCGCCGTCCACGAAGGGGGCTCACGGCTTGCTTGGACGCAGCAGCAGCCCCAGGATGCAAGGACTGCCATCCGGTCAGGCGGGAGCTTCAGGTGCCAATCATCATGTCTGCCGCTCCGCAGCGGGCCGGGAAACCAGCGTAGGGAACGCAGAACCGCCCGCGACCAGCGTGTGCCAGCGCCTCGCTCCTACTGACCGCTCAGGATCTTGGCCGTGGGGCAAAAGAGGGAACAAGGGAGGGCCCACTGAACGAGCAAGGACGCCGCGGGGCAGCTGGGACGGCCTCCCGGAGGGCTCGCGTCGCGTCTGGGTTGCCAGGACAATGGCCCGCGTCGTCGCCCCGCGCGTGCGCCCCGCAGGCCCCGCCCTCCGCGCTCCCCGCGCCCCGCCCCCCTGGGCGTCGGGCCGGCGGCCTAGCTCCGCCCCCGAGGACGGGGCGGGGCCTCTGGCGGAAACGCCGGGAGCGGATGCGGAAGTGACCCGGCGGAGGTGGGCCGGGCGGCG
>NW_004524781.1:234938-236112 GCF_000260255.1 Octodon degus
GCGGGTGGGGAGCGGGGCGCGGCGAGGGTGGGACGCCGTGGCCGTGGCCGTGGCCGTGGCCGTGGCGGGCTGTGTGCCGCTGCGCCGGGCCTCCTCGTCGAGGCTCGGCCTTTTCTTTTTGCCTCTTCCTCTGCGTTTGCTCTCACTTTCCCACCTTCGGACGCGTTTTCCGCCCACACGCTCACAGCTTTGACGCGTCTCGGCCCCTCTCCTCATCCGGTTTCTCCATCCCTCTGGTCTTGCTGGGGTTTCTCCGGCCTTCCCGAGCCTTTTCTCTTGGAGCGCAGGTTGTGCTAGCTCATCGATTGTGTTCCTGGAAAGCACCGACGGCCTGGCTGTGTCAAGCCCCTAAAGTTCATCCTGACCAGCTTACGTTACGATTGTTAAAATTTCTAGCCACCTAATCTTCCAAACATACCGAAGTCTCCGAGCAGCTCTGGTCTCCAGAGAAAACTGCAGTAAGGTATATCTGCGGTCACTTGCAGTTTTCAGCGCTGAAATTGTTTCTGAACCTGAATATAGATAGCATTTATATGCAGATTTACATAAAGCTCATGGAATTCCCTCACTTTTTTTTTTTTTTTTTTTTTTGGCGGAGCCGGGGATTGAACCCAGGCCCTTGTCAGGGAAGCGCTTATTCCACTGAGCTATCTCCCCGGCCCTCTATGGTCCCTTCCTTACTTGATCACTCCCAAAGCACTGAAAACTCAGCAGTCTGGCATTTATAACTTGTGTTCTTTTAAAAGACATGCAGCCCCAGATTGTGTATTTGAGCTCTTAGGAGAATCCTAGCTAGCTCATACCTTGCTGTCTTGAGATTTATATTTCTTTGTCGCTGTGTCCCTCCCCGCCTTCCAGGTGTGCCCCTTGTATGAACAAAGGAAGTTGATCAGGAGGTAATTCAGCCCATTGGTCAGAGGCAGCTAACTTGCATATGTAATGTTCTGTTAGTCTTTTGGGCACTGATGCCTCTACTACCTTTTGAGAAAAGATTGAGGATCAAGAGAGTCCGCTCAAGTATTTGGAATTGTAAAATCCACCTTTAGCTAGAGTTATGCATTATGGCAATTCATTCAGAGAAATATATTGCAAACTTTCTTCTATTGCTTTAAAAATGAGACTACCCAATACTGACTTTTCTTCAGTTGCCTTGTTTTTGTTCTTTTTTTATTTT
>NW_004524781.1:236304-255775 GCF_000260255.1 Octodon degus
CTTGCTATGCCTTTTCTTTGGGAGGGGAGTTTTGAATCAAAGTTTTCTGTAGTCCAGGCTGGCTCCAATCACAGCTCAGCCTCCTAAATTGGTGGAATTGCAGATGTGGACCATCACACCCAGTCCTTCCAGTTATTTTTATAAAGCTTAATAAATATAAATAACTTTAATTTTTTTTAGACATTCATTTTCTTGTAAGGTGGGGATTTAAACATGCTATTTAAAGTTGAAGTTATTTACATAAATATAAAGTAACTTCTAAATGAGTTTTTTTAATAGTATCTTAAAATCTGCCAACTTGAGAGGTAAATTGCTTATTTTTACAAATAAGGAAAAAAGTGTTTAGAAGTTAAATTATTTGCCTTTATACAATAAATCACCTGTATTAGTAAAAAAGACCTGCTTGTAAACATCAATAAATACTACTCAGTAAAGAACTCTTAAGTCTTTATTGTGAAGCATTTACTATAAAGTGAACCTTTAAATATATCTGCACAAACCTACATACATACACCAAGTTCTGTAATAGTAGGCATAGACAATATTGTTGTCTTGAGACCAGCTCGTGTGAGTGACAATATAGTCATGCAAATCGTTACAAAATTATTTGCAAACATTAAGATACCAAGATAACTTGTGGCAAAAGAACATTTTTTTTCTTGAGATACAGTGTGCTAAACGTGATCTAAACATTTGTTAAAGATCTGCAGCATTTCAAATGCAATTTTTAATGAGGTAAGCAATGATATTAGCCTTGTGAGGCATATGCTATGGTTTCCCCTTTGGAGTTTTGGCTCCCCCTTGTCAGCACTTCTTACTGTTGCAGTGTACCTAGCTAAACCTGCCCTGTCTATTTCTAACCTTGGGTCCACCAGTTAATTGTGAGAACTGAGTAGAAAAATAGTTCATAGATGACAGAGCTGGAGGGAGTTTCTTATGACTAAGTTCTTTTAGCTTTAATTTGTAAACTCAGATTTATGTCATTTTTATCCTAAGTTCTGGATAAGTGAATCATTATAAATGTGCAGGCATAAGTTTTCTTACTATATTCAGTGACACTGGCTTTCATAGTGTTTCCACAGCCTCTAAGATTTTACAGTGCTGTAGTGCCAGTATTTTCCCTATAGTAGTAGGGGAAGACCAAAGGCAGAGTTCTGGATTGCTGGGAAAAACCAGAGACCTGTGTATCCCAGTCATCCCATTAAGGACCCCATGAATGAGTGGGAATTATCTGTGGGAAGGAGGCTGTGGTGCTCCCAGTGTGCAAGGAACAGATTACCCTCCAGTGCAGCAGTGTGTAGTAAGGAGTGAGTTCTACTGGGAGGAACCCAGTCTCAAGCCCCATTAATCCTGTATCTGTGACTAGGGGCAAATGACCTCAGATAGCATATACTGGTGGTTGCCTCCCCAGCAGCTGCGCCTGCAGTGTTCTTTACTAGGATGTGTCTTTGAGAAAGAGACTGAACGGCACTGATACTGTGTCTACTCTAGGCAAGTGGGACCATTGAGTGTTTTTGCCAATAAACTGCCCATAGTCAGGGTATCCAGTTGGTCACCTTTTGATACATGTGTACATCCCAGGCTGGCTTCTTTCAGTACTTTGAGCCTTTACCATCTTTCAAGATTCATCACGTAGTTTGGTACTTGGTCTTGTTCATTGCAACATGGTCCTAGCAGGGGTGTGGAATGTGCTAAGTATTCCATAGACATTTACCTTGTGGATGGAGGCATTTGGCTGGGCTGACAAGTATTGTTATTTTTGTGCAAGAGATGGCACTCGTGGATTGTGCATTGTTTCTGGACTTTGGTGTCAGGAAGTTTATTTGGCTGAGGGGTGCTGCACTATCAACTTTCTACAACTGTTTGTGAATTGAAAGGAAGAAAGAATCTTGTGAATTTTTCTTTCCCCTTCCCATCATCCCATCCACTACTAACTCAATAGGTGGAGCTGGCCTGGCTGTCAAGAGAATGGAGCCTAAAAAAATAAAAAATAAAATTTAAAAAAAATAAAATTATGGGGAAAAAAGAGAGACAGTGGAACTCGGCTTTAGAATGGCGAAAGCCTCCTGCTGTGTTGTGTCCTTCAGCTCCTTCCTCGAATTCCCTGCATTGATGTTTGTGTCCCAATTCCTGTAGTAAAACGGGGTCACACTTTTTTTTTGGTCTTTTTGTGATGGTCTCACTATGTAGTTCAGGCTGGCCTGAAGCTTGCTTTGTAACCCAGGCTGGTCTCAAACTCTCAGTGATCCTCCTGCCTCAGCCTCCCTAGTGCTGGGATTACAGGTGTGCACCACCACACCCAGACTAGTGATACTTCTGAATCCATGAACATCTGGTTTTCCAATTCTGTTTATACACCTGGCCTTGGATTGATTTATTTATGTATTTACTTACCAGTAGAGGGGATTGAACTCAGGGCCCTGTGTATGCTAGACAATTGTTCTACCACTGTCTCTTGTTGCTGGGACAAATACCCAACACCCAAAATGAGGAAAGGAAAAGTTTATTTAACTCAACAATTACTGAAGACTTCAGTCCATACTCAGCTGGCTCCAAGGCAGACTGGCACATGGCAGAAGGTAGCAGTTTATGGCAGTGGGAAACAACAAAAGCAAAAGGGAGGAGTAACAGCAGCAATGGTGACAGAGAGGAAGTCTATCTCCCTTATGTTGCATTCAGGCTGTCTGTCCCAGGCTGGGTGTAGTGTTCATATCCATAATCCTAGCAGCACTCACACCCATAATCCCAGTTGAGGATTTGGAGGGACACTTAGACACACACCATGACATTCTGCTCCTGGGCCCCAGAGACTCATGTATATCCCTTTATGCAAAAAGCATTTTAGTCTACCTCCAAGAGTTACTGAAGTCCTAACAGATTCAGCATTGCTGAAAGGTCCAAGTCCCAAGTCTCCTCCAAGATCTAAAGCAAAGTCTTAGTTGTGAGCCCCTGTACAAATGAAAAGTTAGACACTTCCAACATTCAATGGCACAAGATAAGCATTACCATCCCAGAAGGTACAAACACTGGCATCATAAAGCACTGGGACCAACACGAATCCAAAATCCAGCAGGGCAAACGTTAAGTCCTGTAGCTCCATGTGGAACATTGGAAGCCGTCTGGCAGATTGTGAGGTCCATGTGGCTTCACCCCTGTGGCACTTCTGGCGGTGGTAGCTCCCCTGGCTTTTCTCTTAGGCTAGCTTTGCTCTCCCCTTACAGTTTTCTGTAGATGATCCATGTTCTTGACTTTTCCAAACTTCGGGGGTTTCCACTGAACAGGCTTCTCACTCACAGCTTTACACACCACCCTCTCAGGGGCACACTGTCTGGCCTCCCAGGCCTTCTGAAATCTAGGTGAAAGACTTCTTTCTGAGAGTTGTGCAAGTGCCTAAAACCAGTGGATGATGCCAAGGTCTGCTGCCAGCTGGGGCAGTAGCCAGGATTCTTTTTCTCTTGGCCATAGAGATTGAATGCCTGGATTGCTGAGCACTCTGACCCTGATTCTGAGGAATAAATTCTCCACGCTGGTGCCATTCTGGAACCTGGCGTGGCCACTGCCACCACCGTTCTGGAAAATGGAACTCTGCAGTTTTCCCAAGACAAAGGCCCTCACCCTTGCAATTCTGAGACTGCGGAGAGTGGAGACCTGTACCTCTTGTGATGCCTTCAGGCCATTCTCTGGTTCCTTCTCTGCAATGGAGATCCTTTCAGCTCTATCTTTGCAGTCCACAGCTTAAGTCCTGCAGTTCCATGTGGACCATCTGAAGCAATCTGTGGCAAATTGTACAGTCCATGTGGCAGGAGCTTCTTTTCTGACCAAATTCACAACATTTTAAATCATCCTGCTGGGCTCTTTACTCTCAATTCTCAACATAAAAGTGACTTAAAATCCCCAACAATAGCCATGCCACTGCCTCAATATTTGGCTGTTTTGAGATTTCTTTTGGAAGGTTAATCAGTCAACCATGCATACTCTCAGGCTCAGGCAAAGTCTCTCGACAAGAACAAAATGCAGACAAACTGCCAAGCCAAAACACAAATGATTTGGAGTCCCAACAACCAATCAGTCCTTTTTCCCAGCAGAAACCTCCCCAGCTGGATCTTTACAGGCAGGATTTCTATCAACCTTCTGGTTTGAGCTCTGACCAGAATCTCCCATATAGAACGGCCAAAGCTATTCCAGTGCTTCTCTTGTAAGCGATGTCTCCAAACCTTTCCTATCTCTTCACATAAGCCATTCCCAAAAGCTTGTAATCCACATGGTTGGGTTTAGCAACAGCAACGACCCCACTTCTCTGGTACCAAATTCTGTCTCAGTATTCTCTCATTTCTGGGACAAATACCCAACAGCCAAAATGAGGGAAGGAAAGGTTTATTTAGCTCACAATCACTGGAGATTTTAGTCCATACTCAGCTGGCTCCAACGCAGACTGGCACATGGCAGAGTGTAGCAAGAACAAAAGGGAGGAGTAACAGCAACAGTGGCAACAGAGAAGTCTGTCTCCCTTATGTTGCATTCAGGCTATCTGCCCCAGGCTGGGTATAGTATTCACACCCATAATCCTAGCAGCATTTACACCCATAATCCCAGCAGCACTCACACCTGTAATCCCAGTGGATCATGAGGCTTTGGGGGACACCTAGACATAAACCATAACAACTGCCAAGCTACATCTCTAGTCCTTTTTGTTTCAGCATCTCACTAATTTGCCTAGAGTAACCTCTTTATTCTCTCTGATACTCATGGAACCCTTCATGTGTCAGGTGATGGCCTTAGAGGGTCACCTTAGTAGTATTGATGCTGGAGCATCCCAGACCATGTTTTGGGCTATTAAAATTTCTGCTTGGGCCAGGGAGATGGGGCCTGAGTTCAATCCCTGGTTCTGGGGAAAAAAAAATCTGCTTAATGGGGCATAAACTCATGCTTTCTCTTATATAGCGCTTATTTACATATGAAAATTTCCCACATAATGTGCAGGTAAAACGTCCCTCATTCTATAATAATTCTCTTTAGGAATGAAATGCCTCCATGTATATGCTCAAAGGGAAGGCAAAAAAATAATTGTTTGAAGTAATACCCAGTTTCCTATCATTTGGATATCTTCTTCCACACCGCGTGAACTGTACCACACAAGTATGGTTCAGACCAAGAGATGCTGAACAGCATCCTCTATTATCATAGTTTCCCAAGTCTGGTCCTTGGATTCTTAGTTGGAAAATCCACAGAAGAATACATTGTCATGCCACACTCCTGAGATAATTTGTGGTTCAGAATGTGAGGAAATATACAGCTACTTTCTCTTAATTCAGTGGGAAGAAAGATTTGTACTAATAGTATTTAGACAGGATATCATGTCTGCGTCTTTTACTATGAATAACCACTAAGAAGATAACAATATGCAATGTATTAATTATTGAAACCGTCCTATTAATCGGTTTTGAAACTTATCTCATTGCTATGTTTCTCAAAATTGGTAAAAAATAAAAATATGAGCAGATTTAAAGATTAAAAAAATGTGAGGAAATTGTTGAAAAGAGGAAGAACCAGGGGCTTCTTAGCTAAAAGATTTTTATTACTGAGATAAGAAAGAGCAAAAATATCAATAAAATTAAAGAGTGCTGATCCTGACTTCTCATGAAAAGGACTATGTTGAGAAATTTATTGTTGTCATTTGAAGTTTTAGTATAAAATGCCTGAAACAAAAACCAAAAGAAGGCTGGGACGATAGCTCAGTGGAATAAGTGCTTTCCTGGCAAGTGCAAGGTCCCGAGTTTGATCCCTGGTACCACCAAAAAACAAAAGTCTTTTATTAGCAAGGACAGGCAGCCAGCTCCAGTGTGGCAGAAGATGCCCATGGATATAGCAGTTTAGCAGGGGGTGCAGGGTTTGCCTTGATCCTCCTAGCTCTGTTTCCCTATGTGTGTGTTGACTGTGTGCTGAGCAGTTCAGCCATCCTTTTGCGAGCTGCCCAAGCCTGAGAACTCCTAGAGCAGGAATCCCCAGGGACTGGCTGTGAGCTCTTTTGGACCACAGCACCCAATGGAGGAGCTGTGAAAGAACATAGAAGCTGAGTCAGATTCCAGATTTGAAATTTGACCTTTGGCCTGCTTAATTCAAAGCTAAGCATAGAATAATAGTCTACGTGTTGCTTACTGTTCGATCCTTATGTTCTTGTATTCCCTTTTCAAAGCTTGTCTCCTTCCCCCTGTGATAATAGTAAGGGACAGAAAAAACCCTTTTTCAGAAATAAGAGGCTGACTTCCCTGGGGTTGGGAGTGTAACTCAGTGGTAGGCCCACTTGGTTGGCATTGTGCAGCCTTGCGTTAGGTCTTCAGTACGGGGGAAAAGGGGAGCCTTCCTGTGGGATTCAGCAGATCCACTGGCGTGGGAATCATCATGTTTTGAGGCCTGTTCTACTGCAGCAGTGGTATTTTGGCAATGTTTCCATAGTAAACTCTGTAGCAGTACTAAAGTAGTGATTTGGGGCATGTGTGTTCATAGCCCATTTAATGACAGTGAGTGAATCTTCTCTAAATTTCAACATAAATATAATCCTCTGCCTAAATTTGGTATATTTTGATTATTAATGGCTATTACAGATAGCTTCATATTGTTACCATAAGAGGGCAGGGTCCACTAGTAGTGGGTAAATTCTTGAGAAATAAGTGGGGAGGGGGCAGGCTAACCTCCTTGGGGATGGGAGTGTAGCTCAACAGTAGAACCACTTGCCTGGCATGTGTGAGGCCCTGGTTAGATCCTTAGCACTTGAAAAAAAAGGTGCCTTTTCTCAACCTAATAATTATTTACCATTTATTTGTAAAATAGAACTTTTGATTTTTTTTTTAACCAGTCTTATCAGAGTTTCACAGATTAAAGATTGTGAATGTGTGTATGTGTCTGGTCCTTCAGCCCTGTGTTTTATAGAGGCATAACTCATTTCGTGTTGCTATTTGCATATTAAAGGTGTTTTTGTTGTGTTTATTCAAAAGACATGACATCCTGATGATATAGATAAAACCATAGTGAAAAAATGGACCACTGAAATGTTTGTTTTTTGTTTGTGACAGTGTCTCTCTGTGTAGTTCAGGGTAGCTTTGAACTCACTATGTAGCCCAGACTGGCCTCTTAACAGTCTGCAATCCTTTTGCCTCAGCCTCCTGAGTGCTGGGATTACAGGTGTGTGCCACCACACCTGGCTGCAAGATAGGTTTATAAATTTTTTTCTGATCATTGATGAACCTTGTAGCCTGCCTAAAGAACATCTTATGTAGAAGCATATCTTATTAAATAAAGTTTTCTGTTTATCTTTTGAGACAGGGTTTCACTCTGTAGTTGAGGCTGGCCTTCAGCTCATTGTGTAGCCAAGGTAGGGCTCAAACTCAGAGCAATCCATCTGCTTCAGCTTCCCGGGTACTGAGACTATAGATGTGCACCACCACTCCCGCCTTGGCTATATTTTTTCCTAAAGTTTGAATTTTAACTCTTGAACTATTGTATCTTAAATTATTGCCTAAGCAGGCACTTTAGTCCACTGAGCTATCTGGCTAGCCCCTGAATGTGTTTTTGAAATATCTTAAATAATAGCCTTAGTGAAAAGCTTAAAAAATTGGTATACTCTATTGTCTTTGAATTCTAACTGATAAATCATAAACGCTTAAGTAAAGCACTTTATGTGTTTCAGTTGAAAATTTTTAGACTCCTAGCCAATGTGTTGCATTAGTTTGTTGACGTAATGTTTTGGGATATTAGCTCTTGCCTTGTGTTTGCTTTGAAAAGTTCTATATGTCTAGTGATGAGGTCATAGTTACTCATTGTGAATTTATTTTTCTTTACAGATTCTTTTTCAGAGTTTAGTTATGGGTGTGAGAGGGTTGCAGGGGTTCGTGAGGAGTACCTGCCCACATGTGTGTACAGTCGTCAACCTCAAAGAGATGGCCGAACACCACCTCAGCAGGCACCCAGCATGTACCCCAACCATCGTGGTGGACGCCATGTGCTGTCTCCGGTACTGGTACACTCCAGAATCTTGGATCTGCGGTGGCCAGTGGCGAGAATACTTTGCTGCTTTGCGAGATTTTGTTAAAACCTTTGAATCCGTCGGCATCAAGTTGATATTCTTCTTTGATGGCATGGTGGAACAGAATAAGAGAGATGAGTGGATCAAACGAAGGCTTAAGAACAACAAGGAGATTTCCAAGATTTTCCATTACATAAAGTCACGCAGGGAGCAGCCAGGCAGAAATATGTTCTTTATCCCCTCTGGGCTGGCCATATTTACGCGATTTGCTCTGAAGGCGATGGGTCAGCAAACCTTGTGTTCATTACAGGAGGCAGACTACGAAGTGGCTTCCTATGGTCTCCAGCATAACTGCCTTGGGATTCTTGGGGAAGACACTGATTACTTGATTTATGATACTTGTCCCTACTTGTCTATTAGTGACCTCTGTCTGGAGAGTCTCAACACAGTCATGCTGTGTCGGGAGAAGCTTTGTGAGAGTCTGGGCCTCCACCTGGCTGACCTGCCTCTGTTGGCCTGTCTGCTTGGTAATGATATCATCCCGGAGGGCATGTTTGAAAGCTTTCGGTACAAATGCTTGTCTTCCTATACGTCTTCAAAAGGGAGCTTTGACAAAAAGGGTAACATTATCTTAGCTGTGTCCGACTACATATCCAAAGTTCTTCATTTGCATCAAGGTGAGAGAAAATTAGAAGAGATGTTACCTTTGGGACCAAACAAAGCTCTTTTTTATAAAGGAGTAGCATCATATCTCTTGCCAGGAAAAAAATCTCCATGGCTCTTCCAAAAGCCCAAAGGTGTAACAGTGTTGGACAAGCAAGAAGTATCTCTGAGTTCAGACCCTGCATCCCCCCGAGGGGCTCCCACTTGTACAGAGCCTGAGTCTAGCCAGGACATCCTAGTGTGTGCAGATCCTGATTCCAAGGAGAAGGTTCTAGTACGTGTAGATCCTGAATTGAAGGAGGAAGTTCTCGTGCGTGCAGATCCTGAATGTAAGCAGGAAGTTCCCATGCATGCAGATCCTGAATCCAAGCAAGGAGGTCCCATGTGCACAGATGCTGACTCTCAGCAAGAAGTTCACACGTATCTAGATCCTGAGCCCAAGCAAGGACTCCCCATATGTGTACATCCTGAAATAAGCCAGCAGTTACCTGTGGGAACAGACCCTGAATTTAATCAAGAAGCACCCATGTGTGTACACCCTGAAGTTATACAAGAAGATCCTATGACTATGGGGCCAGAAATAAAAGAGCAAGTGCCCATGGTTTCAGATCCTGAAATCTTAAAGGTAGGTGGATGTGCCCACCCCAATCTAAGATGTCATCTTTGAAAATATATCAACCAGTGGATGTGTGAGTGAAGATTTACTACCTGTCATGGGTAAGGGGCTGCAGGGGCTACACAGAGTAAGAACCTCTTGGATCTGGGATGGTGCTCTGCACATGAAGGCACATTACATTATAACCCCCATTTGGTATTGTCACATGAGTAAAATGAGCAGAGGTGTATTCCAAGGAGAGAGAGCTCTGGGTTAAGGTACAGGGGAAAGTTCTTCAGAGAAGCAGATTCGGAGCCATACTTTTATGGGAGTTGGGAGTAATTGTGAAAGTGTTACAGAACCTTTAAAGAGTTTTGATGAGGCTGGTGAGATAGCTCAGTGGTGTAAGCACCTGCCTGGCAAGTGCAAGGACCTGGATTTGATCCCCAGTACCACATGCCTTTCCAGCCCCAGGGTTCCAGTCGTGTTGTGCCAGCCACCAAAATCATTCATGGTGGCGCATGCCTGTAATCCCAGTGCTGGAAGGCTGAGACAGGAGGATCACTGTGTAGCAAGACCTTGTACCAAATAAATAATTCCAAAAAAACAAGAGTTTGGATGGAGGGTCACAGCTAGGCACCTGTTTCCAGTAGGTGCTGCATTAGGCACAGTGCTTGTCTTGGCTCCTTTGAGCCTCATTAGTCCTGTAAGATAGGTATTACCATGATCCCCTCATACATGGTAAGTTACCCTGAATCACACACCTAGTCCTGTTACCCAGGTTTACAGATAAGGTACAGCTATGTGAATATCCCGAGGCATTGCAGCATCTCGGAATCAAATCAAATCTTTTTTTTTTTTTTTGCAGAACTGGGAATTGAACTCAGGCGCTTGTACTCAAATAAGATCTTAGCTAGATACCTTTTAATTGTTCAAGGTGTTGTATCAATGTATTTCATCTAGTTATATAAGCAATAGCTCTAAGAATTCTTTGCCTTTGTTATAAGCAATATTCATGAGTCTTACTGCTTTTATTAAATCAGCTGCTCGTTTGTGTAGTGTCCATTCCTACTATCCTAGTGCAGCTGTGTTGTCCGGGTGATGGTCACAATCCCTAAGAACACTTCTTGAGCAGAATTCTCCCTCCTGCAATCCACTTGTCATGCTGCATGCAGAAATAAAGTCCATTGCTTGCATTTCGTCACTTCTAGGGCCAAAGCAAAGGCTTCTGAGTAGTCATGGCTTTTAGCACCTGATCTTTGCAGTTGTTTCCAGAGCTTTATGTCTCATTGATTTTTCTTTCTCAGTTTTATAGCCCTGCACATGCCCTTCTTCCTGAAGAGTTTCTGCTACCATTGTATTTAACACTTACTGGTTTTTCTGTTACAACTTGCGCATCACTTAGAGAAATAGTGGGCAGTAGTGTATTAGCTTTTCATTGCTGTGACCGAATACCTGACATACACAATTTAAAGGAAGAAGACGTGATTTTTGCCCATTTTCTAGAGGATGCAGTTCATTAGCTGTCTCTAAAGCAGAAATGTCATGGTAGAAAGGCTGGGCTGGGCAGAGCTGCTGAGTTCATGGAAGCTGGGAAAAACAAGCAGGGGAACAGTGCCAGAGATGAAGGGGCCAGGGACCAAGGTTATGGTTTTGTGACCCACCTGGACAAAGATGTGTGTTTTACTAAACTCCAGGCAGTCCTAAGCCAAGCAAGTTGACATTTAAGCTTAACCGCCATGCATGATTTGTGTCCCTTGTGTTCATAGCACACCCTGTGATTGCAAGGTGATGATTTCAAGTATGATACGGCCTTCTAGCTAGACTTGCAGTGCTGAGGGCAGAGTCTTGTCTTTTCTCAATACTGTTCTGTGCGTAGCATAATATCTGCTTGTAGTGGCTCATTAAATACTTTGTTGAATGAAGTACTTGCTTTTTCTCATACTTCTAACTTCTCTTAGTGACTTCTTCCCTTTCTTGCTGCATATTGATCTTGTTAACCTCGTGTTGTCTACTACGTTAGCAGATAGGCTAACTTATTACTAGGCACAAGTAACTACAGTAGGATCTAGAATAGAACACCCTTTTAGTAGAGGTACACGTGAAAATGCGGAAGCACTGTGTAAGTACTGCAAATGAGAAAGGAATTGGGCTAGAAACTGGAGGAGGGTGAGTTGGACTTCAGGCAGAGCTGTTGGCAGGCAGAGGCTTTGTGAGTCACAACGTGGGAGTAGAGCTGGTGCTGACAGGGATGAGAGCAGTCTGAGGAGGTGAGCGATATCATGGCAAGAAGTGTGGAAAGAGGGCAGAGAGCCAGATCTGGCTGCTTCAGTTTATTCAGCTTTTGGATGCAGACTGGATATAGCTAGTTGAGTGTAGATCACACAGAGATGGTTCTCATTAGATATGTGAGTACTTTGTAGTTATCAGGTGCTCCTTCCATCATGAAGCTGTTAAGAGAAAGCTGATACTTGCCTTCTTATGTGACAGCGGAGGTGTGTCGAGGCCAGTGATGACCTAGAGTCATGGTGGTCACACTCAACAGAGACAGGGTTTGAACCTGAGCCTTTCATGCCATGCGGTTAGCAAGATCACATTTACCTGTGCTGCTAGTATGAAGTTCAGTGGCATCTGGGAAGGTAAGATGGAATGGTCGATAGTCTAGAACCATGAATGTGGACAGATTTGTTGAAGCCACGTACTCCTAATCTTACACATGGCTGTAGGGAAGTAGCATCTGACATAGAGCAAAGGCCTGCATAGTCCCTGAATTACCTGGGGGGAGGCAGTGTTGGCTTGTCTTCCTGTACCCTGTATGCTTTCTAATGTCCCCATTTCACTGTGTCCTCCCTCCACCGTGTAGCGCTTGCTTGTCTTGAACTAGTGGTAATCCTCCTGCCTCAGTCTCTTGAGTGCTGGGATTATAGGCATGCACTGCCATGCCAGGCCCCTCTGTTTCTTGACTTCCTCATCATTTGCATATGGCTCTGTTCGTATTCCTTTTGGGTTGAGGTCTGTCTTAATGCTCTTCTCCTTGCTTCATGGGTCCCATTCCTATTCACCTCACTGAGTTCCTCCAAGGGAGTTGGGCCTGACAGAGTGTGTCCTATGAATTATGAAAATTTTGGCCTTCAGTATTCATGGAGGAAGCATTGGATACTTTTCAGCAGGGTTGTATGGTCAGATAGATGCTTTATGAAACATTGGTTGTTTATGCTGCAGAGGATGGTTTTGAAATGACTTGCAGAAGCTCAGTGAAAGACAAAGCTAGAATTAGAAAAATGGCAGTGGAAATAGGGAAAAACAGGCTCATGATGTTTCCGAAGTAAAACTTCCAGTAAGGGGGACATGCTGTGAATGGAGTTCCTCTCTGGGCACCAGGGATGGTCGTTGCATTAGCTGAGGGAGAAGGGGGGAAGCAGGCTGAGCCCCAGTGCAAGGGAGTGGGGTAAATGGCATTCTGACAGGTCCATGCAGTGAGATGCAGACCTCAAGTTCTTTACTAGCAGGAGACAAGCATTTGGGAATTGTTCTTTTTTTTTTTTGTACCAGGGATCAAACTCGGGACCTTGCACCTGCCAGGCAAGCACTTATGCCACTGAGCTGTCTCCCCAGCCTGGGAATTGTTCTTTTATATCTCACAGGAGCCTTGGCAAAAGAGCATGTGTACTAGAGAGGTAAAAAACCACCAAGAGAGGAGGAGAATGAGGAAAGAATGAGCCCAGCAGGAGCCCAGGAAGGAAGGCAGCTTTCAGGAACAAAAGAGTAGCCTTGGAGTGTGAGTGCTATGGATGAAGAGGCCAGGATGTCAGGCTTGAGTTAGACAAGCACTTGGGTTGGCAGCAGCTTTGGTGGCTGTAAACAGATGCTGCGGCCAGGTAGAGGGTAGAGGCCACTCACAAGGGTTTGAGGAGCTGACAAAATGAACCTCAGAAGGTCCTCGAAGACCTATCTGTGGGCAGATAGGCAGGTGCTGTGTAACACGGTAGCTCATATAGGCCTTATTGGTGAACTTAGTTATGTCTTTAGACAGTTTTAAAGTTTAAGTTACTCTTGCAGCTCTTTCTAAAAAATTTGTGCAGTAGAGTTTACCCTTGTGTCATAGGCAACTAGGCTTCTAGCCCGTGTGGATGAACAAGCAGTTATCCCAGATGCCTTAGGTGGAAAGGCCACAGTACAGAGCAATGGCAGAGCATGACCTCTGTTGTCTGTGTCAGACAGGGTCTCATTTGTGGCCTGAACTCTGTAGTCTAGCCGGCCTCAAACTCATGCTGATCTACCTGTCTCAGCCTCCCAAATGCTGGGATTACAGGAGTGTGCCCTCACTCCCAGCCACACCTCTGTGTTTTCTGGAAAGCATTTTGGAAAAATGAAATTGGAAAGCAAATGATAAGGTTTACATAATGCTTGATAAAGTACATTAATTGTGCTGTATAGTTGTTAAATTATGTAGATACGATTTTTCCAAGTATAATATGCTGTAACATTGAAGGGTAGAAACAAAAGCACTTAGGTCGTACTAATTTAATTGATTAATTAAAAATCATAATTCTGGAGAACTTACACTGTATGTTCTCAGAAGTGAATGTTAGTATCTCAAATTCTGTAACTTGTCAAAATTAAAGATATCTTAGTGTGAAAATGTCAACTCCTTTGAAATAAAAGCAATCGGAAGTGGGAGAGGGGATGGAAACAACTTGGAAGCATTTCTGCCCTAAAAGGACATGCACAGTTGAACATCTCAAATAGTCTGTATGGAAAGGGCCAGAGGTGTTGGTCACTTGTGATCATTGTCACCTGGTCAAAGCACCAAGCCAGGACTCTTCGGGCCTACAGTGCAGCCTGACTTATAATCCCTCCCTTCCTTTCTCACTTAAAACTGAGCTTACTGCTAGGAAAACAATTAGCAGGTTTCCCCTGGTTTGGAGACGTTCTAGCAGTGCAGTAGGCATCACGCTGTGGTCTAGGCTGAAGAGGGCCAGACGCCTGGGCAGTCTGTAATGGTTTTCCACTGATGAACTGAGTGGGACCCCACGTCTCCTAGTGTATGCTCTTCGAGCATTGACTTCTGTCACCTTTAAGTGGCCCTGTGAGTTGACATCTTTCAGTAAACCTGTAGTTTACATGAGGAGTGTGGGGTGGAGGAATTGGCTGAGGTCTACAGTATAGAGTCCACTTAACAAAGACTCCTAAAGCATACATGAATGAAACCCTGAATCAGAATCTTTTGGTGGGTGGCAGGTCATCCTGCCATCACATTTTACATGCTTTTGGGAGATTATTTGGATTTGAATTCTGAAGAGTACTGTGTATATTTATTTCCAAGTAATAAGAATGTTCACAGGAAAATAAGATCTATATATAAGTTATTGTAGACAAAGTGATTATAACTGCTTAAATGAGGAAAGTAGAATTAGTTAAACCACACATGCTATTTTCTGTCACACGGCATGCAGAGGGAAATGTGGCTTGTGGTTTTGCTCAGTAAACAGGCTGGTCACGATGGTATACCTGTGCTCTCAGCTCCTCAAGAAGATGAGGCCGGATGCTTAATGAGCAGGGATTTCAAGGCTCGCCTGGGAAACTGAAAGATCCCCACCTCAAAACAACCTTGTTGACTGACCACATGAATGAATCCGGTATAGTTTCTGACTCAGAACAGTTCGTAGTTTGGCAGGAAAAGTTAGACAGGATAGCCGCTGAGACCCAGGAGACAGACAGAGTTGGGTCGTTCTAGATGGGAGGAGTAGGAAGTTCATGTAGCAGGTGATACTTCTGATGAATGTAAATCATGGAGTAGGAGGGTGGGAGCTGTGGTGGGGAAGAACTTTCTGGGTGGGGATTTGTGCTCCTAGAGTGTAAGAGGAGTTGGGAGAGGGTTGTTCTTGAGGAGCCATGAAAAAGTCCACTGAGGCTGAGTTTGTAGCATTTTATGTGGGGTTGCGCAGTAGAAGAGGACAGGAGATTGAGGGACTGGAGTGTCACAGTGAAGGATTCACGGTAGCCATTCACGCTAGGGAAACAATGGAGAGAAGCAAGGAAGGAAGCGATGGACTAATTTCCGAGAAGACAGCATAGTGGTTCTTCTGGGAAGGGAAGAAACGAGATCTGGAGTCAGTGGGGAGCCTTTTGTGGCAGCCCTGGTAGAAATTAGCAAGTACGTGGTTGCTGAGAGACCTTGAGTAGGCAAAATGATGAGATACTGCAGAGCTGAATACGACAAGACTGGAGGTGGGCAGCAGAGGAAGAGCAGTACAAGCAAGGATGGAAGATGGTAGTACACAGAAAACCCAAACCTGCTGCATTTTCATTTTGAGCAGATCGCTAGGACCCAGCATGTCCATGCGGAAAGCTACCTGGTGTACAGCATCCTGAGCAGTGGTGAGATTGAGTGCAGCAACACGCTGGAAGACGAGCTGGACCAAGCCCTGCCCAGCCAGGCCTTCATCTACCGTCCCGTGCGCCAGCGCGTCTACTCAGTCCTACTGAGGGGCTGCCAAGGTGAGAGCCACCTGGACTTTCTTTGTACTAGTTCCAGTGGGGGTGAACTCTGGGGAGCTGCCTGGTGAAGTGCAGTGTGTTCTTTCAGCAATAGGAGACAGAATTTTTCCTTTTTCGCTGTAAGATCTATAATTGTGAATGTCACATCTATGAAAATTTAGAATTGTTAGTTTTTGTTTTTTTGTTTTTTTTTTTTTTTGCAGAACCAGGGATTGAATTTAGGCCCTTGCACTTGACAGGCAAGCACTTAATCTACTGAGCTATCGCCCTGGCCCTAGAATTGTTAGTGCCAGGGGTTTGTATATCTTTTTCTTTTTTTTTGATGTTTGCACATGTGAGTCTAGTTTATTTCACTTAAGACGAGTATGTTTTCTGCATCCCTTTACAGAAAAAAAGACTCAAATTTATACTCTTTTATAGCTGAATAATATTCCATTGTGTAAAAATACTACATCTTTTTCATCCATTCTTCAGTTAATCAGCATCTGGGTTATTTCCAGGATTTAGGTATGACAAATTGTTCTGCTATAAACATGGATGCACATATATCGCTGTGGTATGAGGTTTTCAGTTGTTTTGGAAAAGTACCCAGGAGGGGAATAGCTGGCTTGAATGAAATCTCCAATCCTAGATTTTATTTTATTTTATTTTTTTCCATAATTTTATTGACGGACAAATAGCAATGAGACAGTTTCAAATCAAATTGGTAGGACAGTTTCAATAATTAACACATTGCATACTGTCTTCTTAGTGGTTATTTGCTGTACAAGATGCAGACATGATATCCTATTTACAAACACTATTAGACCAAATCACTCTATTCATTAAGAGAATGTAACTGTATATCTATCCTAACCATTTTGAATACACAGATACAAAATGGACATTCATTTATATATCCCCTTTTTTGTTTAGTTCCCTTGTTTGAATATTATAGGTGTGTTAACTCAGCAAAAATATTCTAAAAGAGTCCAGTAATCCATAATAGTATTGGGTCTTCCGCTTGACTGCAGTGTCAGAAACTGTTGACTTAAGTCCCCTACAGCTCAACATAACAACATGGCTTTACTTCTTATACTTCGTTTTTATACTTTTCTGCCAGATGTTAAAACCAAGATAAAGCAAGACCTATGCAACAAGAGTTGTAGCTTTTGGATCTGATAAAGTCAGTCAAATCCCCTCAGAATTTATCCTGAGAGGGGCCGGGGAGATGGCTCAGTGGAATAAGCGCTTCCCTGGCAAGCGCAAGGACCTGAGTTCAATCCCCAGTTCCGCCAAAAAAAAAAAAGAATTTATCCTGAGATCCTATACCTCACATTGTAGATCCTTTGTCAGTGTCAGCCATGTGGATGAGTCACAGCCATTGCTTGGACAATGTGCTGTCTGTGAAAGCCTGAGAGAATGTTTTCTCTCCATGTGACTCTCCTTAGGCACACTCTACATCATCAATCACTTTCCTCTTTGGCCCCATAATCTCTTTGATTAGAAAATGTGGGACACTACTGAGTTACATGACATTACAGTACAAATTCTCATATGTCCTGAGTCTTAATTGACCTTGGAAGGATAGGGCCAAAATGTTGACTTTCCGTGCAGCCCTCCTTTTTTTCTAATTTTTGGTCTGCAAACTTAGGTTGTTAACCCTCCAGAAGAGAAGTTTATTGTTATTACCATACAACCTAGGCTGTTAAGCTTAACCTCACTATCTGTCTGAATATCAAACTTCTTAGGCATAGCATGGAACAGGTATTTTTCATCAAGTATTTTTTTTTTTTTTTTTTTTCTGGAACTGGGGATTGAACTCAGGCCCTTGCATTTGTCAGGGAAGCGCGTATTCCACTGAGCCATCTCCCCGACCCCTTTCATCAAGTATTGATATGTTGAACTTTAAGTCCCTACAGAATATGAAGAAAAAACATTTAAAAAATTAAAATATCTTTTAATAATAGGCATAATTATATAATTCTTATGTTTACATGTTAAGTCCAGAAATCTCACCATATACAACCTTGTAGCAAGCTAGTCCTGCAACATTCCTTTTCCTGTCTCCTGCCTTCATTCACCCTCTTCTTTTTGAACAATCATCTACCCGAGAGACAGCACAGCAGCAACTGGCATGTCATGACAAGCAGCCCGTATTCAGAAGACCAGAATGACAGGCACTGCAAGCATGAACCTACTATTACAGAAGGATTTTTCTTTTTTTTTTTTGCTCCGAATGCCTTCAGGGCAGGTTTGGCTGGCTTGAGTTGTGGGGATCGAACCACAACAACCTGAGCCTGACTGCTTTGTTGAAGCAGCCACTTAAAGAACTAAGCTAAGGGGCAGGCCCCCCGAACCTACTATTACAAATTGCCATCTTCAATGCAGTTGCTTAGTTCACAGATGTTTGTATATATAGTTAGTCAGGGTGAGAATCATTCCGATTAACTGCAAGATTCAAAAATCTTCTGAAGATTCTCAGGATCATTGCCCTACCCATCTTCTACATGTAACAGTATGGCTTGCCCCTGTCATGTTTCCTTGCTCTTTCGGCTTGTATATCTAATGAGCAAGTCGTTAATCAGAGGTTTTTGATGAGGTATGTATTGTTTCTAGGCCCATTGTTTTAGGATTTGTGCTTTTTAACAAATGAGAGTCTGGCTGGGAAGATAGCTCAATGGAATAAGTGCTAGCCTGGCAAGTGCAAGCAAGAGCCTGAGTTCAATCCTTGGTACCACCAAAAATAAAATAAAAAATGAGATTTTTGTATCGCTTTTCCTTTTTCTTTTTCTTTTTTTTTTTTAGCGAAACTGGGGATTGAACTCAGGCCCTTGTGCTTGCCAGGGAAGCACTTACTCTACTGAGCCATCTCTCTGGCCCCCACTCTTGTTTATTGCTTTTATTTATTTATTTATTTATTTATTTCTTATTCTCTTTAAAAATGTTTTTAAAAAAAGATAAAATTCATTTTGTAGGAGTATATTGTATGGTGTGTTTATTACTAGACAAAGACAGTGCCTATTTGGACACCTTTCAAAATATAATTTTCATGAAGTAATTTTACAAATTGTAGTGCATCATTTTAAACTTTTCTTCAGAGTCTTGGTAATTAAGTTTGTTTTTTAACACAAAGAAGAGAGGAAGGAACATCAGTGTCCGGGGCAATCAGAGGAGAGCCCCACGTGTAGTTATCTGGGACCTTGTAATTCACTGCTAGGAATAGTGTAGAGACCATCCTTCATGTTAGAGCCGAGTGGTCTGTAGTGCACTTACCGTCACTTCGTATTTGAGGCCTTCTTTACCTGAGACAGACCTTAGAGGTATTTCCTCTGATGGGAGACAGGTTTGATAAACTTGTGGCCTAGCAAGGAGTAGCCAGGCTGAGAGACAGAAGCCAGAGTGCCAGTGGATGGTGTCTGGGGCCTGCTTATTCAAGCACCCTTAGTTTTAAACATCAGTGTGTTAATACTAGTCTATTATTTCAGAAAATAAACATTTATAACCTGAAAGTGGTGACATTATCAACTGGATTAAAAAGCTGTCATTCTTGTAGTGGTAGAATCCAGGGTCTAGCAGATTCCTGGCGTGATCCATCCAGCACATACTTCTTCCTTCCCCACACACTGTAGGTGCCACAAGACCGAAAGAGCTGGGTACCAGAGAGTGTTACACTGGTGTAAACGCAGAAATGACATTTTGTGTGTAGACGC
>NW_004524781.1:256820-262222 GCF_000260255.1 Octodon degus
TAAAAATCTTCTAATTCCAGTCATTATATTTATTTTATTTTTAGATTGCGTTTGTAAGAGAAAACATGTGATCTTTCACTTTTTAAACGTTGGCTGGCTTCATTTAACATGATTCTGTAGTTCGTACATTTTCCTGTAAATGTCATGACTTTATTTTTTTGACCAAATAATATCCCATTATGTGTGTGTACCACATTTGCTTTACCCACTCATCTGTTGACAGGCGTCTTGGCTGTTTCCAAGCTTGCCTTTGTGAATTTCTCCACTATAAATACAGTGGATGGTTTAACTATAGGTACAGCTTATAACTTGAAATTGGGTTCTGTGACACCTTCAGCATTGCTCTTTTTACTTAGGATTGTTTTGGCTACACTGGGTTTTTTGTGCTTCCTTATTAATTTTAGGATTATTTCTAGTTCTATGTAGAATATTTGTTATTTTAATAGGGATCACATTGACTCTAGGTCATATTTGGTAATATGGTTATCTTAACAGTATTCTACTGATCCACGCACAAGGAAGGTCTTTCTGTTTTCTAACGTCTTTAATTTGTTTCTTCATTGTTCTTTAGTTTTCATTGTAGAGATCTTTAACCATCTTAATTAACCTGATTCCTAGGTATGTAATTTTTTATAGCTACTACAAATGGGATTGTTTTCATGATTTCCTTCTGGAGGGTTCATTATTGTTGCAAGTTGGTTCTTTCTACTGTGTCTCAGGTTGAGTCTCTGGACACCAACCCAGGACATTGCTTTTATGTGTATTCTCCTGGAATGGCAAAATTGCACCTTCTCAGCTGACCCAGAGATGTGTTAAGTGTTCTTCATCTAAGATGACTTTCTTGTCTTCGGGGTTAGCAAATGCTCATTTTCTATGGGTTTAATGTAAAGGTTCTTAGTTGTTGGGTAGGAAGAAAATGATGGGGAAGTTAGAGTTCCTCCCTAAACTTATATGCCTGAATAAAAGGAAAGTACAAACTGGGAGGAAAAGATCAGAAGGTCAGAGAAAGGAATTCTCTTCTTTTCATGCTCACAGTTGGTTAAGAACATTTGCATCTGAGCCATCATTCTCAGCCTTGAAAAGTAAGAATGGGGAATCTCCAGAGCTAAGATTGTCTCCTCACCAGTGGAAGCTTAGACCAGAAAAGAACCTGAAGCAGAACAGGCTTGACATTTCCTCTAGAGTGTAGAGCAGGATGAGAGCCAGTCTGTCTCAGTGAAACCTCTCTTCCAGGTCTTAAGAATAGCTACCAACCTACTGTCTTTTAACTGGTGGAAGAAGTTCTGTGGCTTATCAATAGGCACATATATTTTCTAAGTATGAATTAGATTTCACACATTTTTTGGGGGGGCGGAACCAGGGATTGAACTCAGGCCCTTGTGCTTACCAGGCAAGCGCTTATCTACTGAGCTATCTCCCTGGTCCCTGAATTAGATTTCATAGAAGACCATTTTATAGTTTTATTATATCAAAGCCCATCAGGGGACGCCCTATTGCATTTTCCCAGTGCTGCTGTCTGATAGAAAAAAACCACAGCAGTCAAGTCAAACAGGTAAAATGGAACACTAGTAAGTTCAGTAGCTAAGTCTAAAATACAGCATATACAAAACTGGAATAAGGCCCCAAAGAAACATCATAATCTTTCCATAGAGACAAGGCCTAAGCATTTGACAAAGGCAAGGTATAAAATTCAAGGATGGCAATTTTGATTGCCTAAGCAAGCATTCATTGTAATTTAGGGAAGGTTTTATAGGGTATTCAGAGTCTCACTACTAGATCGGACTCATAGTGATCCACCTGTTTACAGCCTCCCAACAGCTGGGATTACAGGCGTGCACCACCACACCCAGTTTCAATTGCCATCTCAGCGCACCATGGGGGCTGGGCTGGCACGGCAGGCCTGGGGATCCAACCCCGGCCCCTGCGAACAATCCCGAATTTAGTTGAAATATTTTAGAAGTGCCATGAAACAAAAGCAGACTTACCTTCTGTGTCAGTGGAACCTCCAGAATGATACAGGGGAAATCCTAGATGTCCAACACCCTGATGTCCTCAGAACTGAAGAGTGAAATCTAAGAAACACTGGAGGTTAAGAGGAGGAAAACTGATTGGGTAATAGGAATGGGGAATAGGAATAGCTCCTGACAGACAGGAGGGATCCCACGTGGGCTGCCCAGATGTTTAAACATCTTTTTTGGGGGGTTGGTCTCACTGTGTAGATCAGACTCATAGTGATCTGCCTGTTTACAGCCTCCCAAGAGCTGGAATTGCAGGCGTACACCACCACACCCAGCCTCAGTTGCTTTCAGCACGCCCTATGGGTGGGGCTGTCACGCAAAACCAAGGGGGAACCCCCCCCACCCTCGTGTCTGCCTAAGCAGGCGCCTTAATCTGCTGAGCTATTTGGCTGGCCCTTAAACATCTTTTTTTTTCCCCTTAAACATCTTGATACTGAAAAAAAAAAAAAAATTGATACAGTTTTGGTAGACTGTATATCTAGAAAGCCATCCATTTCTTCTCATTCTTATTGGAATGTAAGTTTTCTAAGTAGTTTCTATTAATCCTCTGGATATCAATAGTATCTGTTGTAATTTTGCTTTTCTCATCCCTAGTTTTGATTTGCATCTTTTTCTTTTGGTAAGTTTGCCTAAGTGTTTGTCAGTTTTATTTTTTCAGAGAACCACCTCTTTGATTCATTGATCCTTTTGTAGTGCTCTTAATTTAGTCTCTATTTCATTAAGTTTTGCTCTGGTCATTATCCGTCTAATGCTTTTGGGTTTGATTTGCTCTTTTTTTTTTTTTTTTTTTTTTTAAGAACTTGAGAAGCATCATTAGGTTATTTGGTACTTTTTTCTAAAGCCACTCATAGCTATAAACCTCTTAGAATTGTTGTCATTGTGTCTCATTAATTCTAGTATGCTGTGTTTCCATTATTATTTTTAGGCATGTTTGAATTTCTTCCCTAACTTCTTTAGTAATCTGTTGCTTCAGAAGTTTCTTGTATTTGGTCTCCATGTGTTTGTGTAGTTCCTGTGATTTCTTTTGCTATTGATTTCATTCTATTATGATCTGATAGGATACATTATATGATTTCAGGTTTTTTGCTATTTATTCAAGACTTGCTTTATGCCTAAACCAGTATTGGGGAATGTCTCATTTACTTTTCTTTCATTGCTGGGACAAAATACCTGACTCCCAAAATGAAGGAAGGAAAGATTTATTTAGCTCACAGTTGGTAGAGGTTTCAGTCCATACTCAGCTGGCTCCAAGGCAAGGTGGCAGATGGGAGAAGGCAGATGCTCATGGCAGTAGAAAACAGCAAAACAGCAAGAGCAGAAAGGGAAAAGCAGCAGCTCAGAGGCAGAGGCAGGCCCCTCTCTGTCCCTTATATTAAATTCAGGCTATCTGCCTCAGGGCTGGTATAGTATTCACACCCATAGTTCCAGCACTGGATCATGAATTAATCCCAAGCTGTAGAAGTTACCGTATGAGTGCCTGAGGCTTTGGAGGGACCCTTAGACACAAACCATAACAAGGAACCTATATGTATGCCTATATGTATGCTACAGTGGGCTGTTTGTATCATGGGGAGCTCTGAAAGGTTCACTGTCTTTGGCCAAAGTGTAGTATGTTTTAGAGAAAGTTCTGTGGGCTCCTGAAAAGAATGTGTATTCTGCTCTTGTTTTGTTTTGTTTTGTTTTTGGCTGTACTGGGGATTGAACTCATGACCTTGAGCTTGCCAGGCAAGCACTTATTTTACTGAGCTATCTCCTCAGCTATTCTGCTCTTGTTGGGTGGAATGGTGTAGATGTAAGTCTCTTTGATCTATAGTTTAAAGTCCGATGTTTGTTTCTTTCCTTTTTTTTTTTTTTTTTATTCTGTTGGATCTATTTGTAAGGGAGGTATTAAAGTTACCTGCTATGATTGTATTGCATTCTATCTTTATGTCAAATAGTGTTTGGCTTATGAAATTTGGTACACCAGTGTGTTGTACGTACATACTTACAGTTGTTACCTACTCTTGGTGAATTGTTCCCAAAAGAGATGAACGTTTTAGCCAGGTGTGGTAGAACATGCCTGTAACCCAGCATTTGGAAGGCTGCGGCAGGGGATTGCCATAAGTTGGAGGCCAGCCTAGGGTAGATAGTGGGTTCAAGGCCAGCATAAAATATACAGCTAGACCCTGTCTCAAAAAAAAAAAGCCAGGCATGTGGTACATGCCTGTAATCTCAGCACTTGGGAGGCTGAGGCAAGAGGAAGAGGATTGCTATGAATTTGAGGCTAGGTTGGACTACAAAGTGAGTTCAAGGCTAGTCTGAATTGCACAGTAAAACCTTCTCTAAAAAGGCAAAGAGTGAATGCTTTGAATCACTCCTCCAGGCCATTGAGGCAATCGCAGTAGTGCAAGAAGAGACATGAAAGAGGACTGTGAGAACTGCCTTACACAGTGGCAAGAACAAATAGGATACATGTGTTCAAAGCAATGGAGAATATTTAGACAGGCATTAATGACAATGTATCTTTTACAATCATAATTTCTTTTTTAAAAAATTTCAGCATTGCTTGCCCCAGAGGCCGACATCTAAAAAGAAAAGAAATAGAGTCTGAGTCTATTTAACCCACAATTCACACTGTCCTTAGCTCTTTTCTGCCACCCCATCGTTAACTCTTCACCTTGGTTTTACCCAGCTGATAGCACCACACCCATGCAGATCCAGTACCCGGTACTGTCCAGGAAGCAAAAGTCTTTGTAACCAAGTCAAATGGGTTCACATATGGATTCTACTTCCACTAAGTAATTCTGGCAAGTTACTTAATGTTTCTGATCTTTAGCTTGCCGTTCTCAGTTGTGCTTCAGTGGATATCTAACTTGCAAGTTTATTGTGAGACACTGTACAGCATATAATGGCTTGCTAAATGTTATTATAACTATTAATGTTACTTTTTAAAGAAAAATGAACTTTGAAATCACAGAATTCTGTTTAAATCTCAGCCTTGCCCATTAACAGCTCTGTGAATGTCAGCTATTTTCCTGATTAATAAAATGAGCCAATGATAAAAAAAAAAAAAATTCAGCATTTAAGAGCCGGCAAGATAGCTCAGTGGTCTAAGCCTGGTTAGGCAAATACAAGGACCAGGTTTCCATTCTAAGTACCATATGCCTTGCTGACCCTGCCTCCAGGCATGCTGAGCTGGCACTGGGAGGCTGAAAAAGGGAGGATCCCTACAAGTCAGAGCTGCATAGTGAGACCATGTACCAAATACATAAATTTTTTAAAAAATTAAACATTCACTGTATTTTTCCATCATACTTCACAGAAGTATTCCTATTTACTTTGCAATTACAGCTGCCTGTATTATCATTTTCTATCCTTTTACTGTAAATGTATGTTTTTGCAGAT
>NW_004524781.1:262647-264742 GCF_000260255.1 Octodon degus
TTTTTTGGTGGTGCTGGGGATTGAACTCGGGACCTTGTGCATGCTAGGCAAGCACTCTACCACTGCTCTACACCCCCAACCCCAGATTCTTGCTCATATTATCTGCTGTCCCAGTGAGATTTAGTCTTTCTCATGATCTCATAGCTTTGATAGTTTTAATCTTGTGTGTAGGAGTCTTTCTTTACATGCTTTCCATAGTTTTTGGCTTCAGTGGTCATGAATTTCTTTAGTTTATATTTATCTTGGAAGATCTGTATTTCTCCTTTGATGTTGAAGGATAGCTGAACAGGATGCAGTAATCTAGATTGGGAGTTACTTTCTTTCAGAGCTTGAACTACCTCATTCCACAACCTCTTGGCCTTTAGAATTTCTGTTGGGAAATACGTTGTTCTGATGGAATTGCCACTGTAAATGATTTAGTGTTTTTCTTAATAGCTTTAAAAATTCTTTGTTCTGAATGTTTGGCAATTTGACTATGGTGTGTTGTGGAGAGATTCTTTTTTGATCATGTCTGTTTGGGATTCTAGATGCCTCTAACACCTGCATATTCATCTTGTTCCCCAGATTTTGCTATACTTTCACTGAGTAGGAAATTTACTATGCCATTAGCCAGTGCTTTTTTTTTTTTTTTTTTCAGGGAGGGGCTATTAAGGCAGGATATCTGTCTTTTTCTTCTTGCTGAGACAGAATGCCCAACACCCAGTGTTCAAGGAGAAAAGGTCTATTTAGCTCACAGTCTGTAGAGGTTTTAGTCCATAATCAGCTGCCTCCAAGGCAGATAGGCTTCACAGAAGATACAGTTTATGGCAGACAGAACATGGCAAAACAAAATAGAAAGGGAGGAGTTAAGCCTTATGCCATATAAAGGCTGCTGGCATTTGGGTGGTGCCAGGCCAATCTGTAGACTGATTCAGTAATCACCCACCCTAATCCTAGCACTATTAATCCTAGCATTACAACATGAATCAGTCATATACTCTAGATTCAGCCACCTCTAAAAAAGTCCCACCTACAACTACATGAGGCGTTGGGGGGGACATCTCAACAAAATTTGTAAGTGTCTTAGTTATTTTGTTGTTGCTGCTGAAGCAAAATACCTGGAACCCCAAGTTAAAGAAGGAAAGGCTTATGTCAGCTTATAGTTTACAGAGGTTTCGGTCCATAGTCTGCTGGCTCCAAGGCCGGATGGCATAGCAGAAGAGAAACAGGCCATGGCACAGAAGTCAGGCAGGAAGCAGCAAGCCGCGGCACCAAGCTCTCCCTTGTCCCGTCCATTCTGTGGCCCCAGCTACATGCAGTTGGGCCTTCCCTTTATCCATATCCAGATCAGTGCTAAACCAGTTTACTTGTTACACAACCTCAATCCCAGCATCACAGCTATGCAGTATCACGTGTCTGTGACTCAGCCCCCACCCAGAAGCCCCACGTCGGAGCACATGTGGCTTTGGGGAGACATCTAGATACAAGCCATAATGTAGGATCTCATTATGTAGTCCAGGCTGGCCTTGAACTCAGTGTGTAACCCATACTAGCTTTGAATATGTATTGATCTTTCCACCTCAGCTTCCTAAGTGGTAGGATTCCGGGTGTGTGCTGCCATACCCAGCCTACCGTCCTTCAGTCTGGTGAGCTTTACTTTTGTTCTTTCATAGTTGTCCAAGAGCTCCTTGGTGTTTCTATTTGTTAATTCTTACTCCTTTTTTTTTTTTTTACTGTCTCAATGTTTTGGTATGTACATCCTCATTGTCTTCAGTGTGAGACTATTTATACTGGAAGCACTTGTTCCCCCCAGACATTTGTTGCTGGGTATCACCTGATGAAAGCAGGATGTAAAGGTCTCTCAGTACAGAGCTCTCCACAGCCTTTGTGCACGCAGGAGAGCCCCGAGGCAACCTGAGGGGTGAGCTGCTTTCCTGCACTGGTTATGAGTGAAACTCCTTGGGCACTGCCTGCCTGGGAGGGAGTGGTGGTTGTAACCCGGAGATACAAAAGTGTGGGGTTCCCTGTTGTCCTATAGTCGCTGCCGAGGCACAGGAATTTACCATAACTTTTCACCCCGGTTCCGTTTAAGTTTGTGTCTGCACTGTCCGCTAAG